>NC_056466.1:9327890-9635390 GCF_008729295.1 Plectropomus leopardus
GTGTTTGAACCACAATGCAGATTGAACTCTCTAGTAGTGACAAATAGAGCGATAATTGGCTCATTTGAACGGGTTTGTGTCATATCCTGTACTGGTGTTGGTATAGGAAATGTCTGTGTCGTCACTGCGTTGCTTTTTTACTAAAACTAGAATAATCTGGTCAAGGCATCATCTCTTCCCTCTTTCTGTGTAGCCCCACTACACGCAAAACAGAAATTGGCTCCCATTCATTGTGTATTGTAGGCAACTTATTAGCTGCACAAAGTATGTATATACCTGCAATGAGGACAAACTGGCGGTGCAATGGAGGGCATGACTATTTGAAAAATTCAAACGGTGCTCACGTCAAGACAGCCACTCAAGCTGAGGCCAGCAGGGCCGGGCAGACGCAGGTTTATGTTATATATATATACAGTCATGGAAAAAATTATTAGACCACCCTTGTTTTCTTCAATTTCTTGTTTAATTTTAATGCCTGGCTCAACTAAAGGTACATTTGTTTGGACAATTATAATGATAACAACAAAAATAGCTCATGAGAGTTTAATTTAAGAACTAAGAACTATTCATTTTCCATGGTTTTCTTGATAATAACCAAAATTACTTAAATTCTTACATCAATAGCTATGGCATTGTACCGCCAAAAACACTACTTTTAAGCATTCCATGTTTTCTTTTCTGTTTGCTTTAAAACACATGATACACACAAGAGTTAATACTTGATTGCATAACCATTGTTTTTGATGACTGCAGCCATGCGTCTTGGCATGCTCTCCACCAGCTTCTGACATTGTTCTGCTGTCACAGCAGCCCATTCCTGTTGGACAAATTCAAACAAATTTTCTTTGTTTTTGGGCTTGTGGTTCTCCATTTTGAGTTTGATGATTTTCCACAGGTTTTCAATTGGATTAAGATCTGGTGATTGAGCAGGCCAAGGCATGGTGCGAATGTTGTGGTTCTCCATCCAGGCTTTAACTGACCTTGCCGTGTGGCAAGGGGCATTGTCTTGTTGGAAAATCCAGTCATTCGAGGCAGGAAAGAGTTTTCCAGCTGATGGAAGAAGACTGTTTTCAAGGGTAGTCCTGTACATGACCTGGTTCATTCGGCCTTCACACAATTGCATTTGCCCTGTTCCACTCAGACTGAAACAACCCCAGATCATGACTGATCCACCCCCATGTTTTACTGTAGGGGCAAGACAGTCTGGGTTGTAAGCTTCTCCAGGCTTCCTCCTAACCAGTAAGTTGGCTGGAGTGGGCATCAATTCAAAATTGGATTCATCACTGAAGAGAACCTTAGCCCAATCATCAACAGTCCAATCCTTGTGGTCTCGAGCAAAGAGTAACCGGGCCTTCCTCTGCCTTTCATTGATGAAGGGCTTCTTGCGTGCTCTGTGTGACTTCAAACCAGCTTCAACAAGTCGGTTTCGAACTGTCCTTGCCGAACAAGTCACATTTCTCGACAGTGCCCACTCATTTTTTAAGGTCCCTGGGAGGTCTGCGACGACGATTCCTGACACAGGAACGGATGAGTGCACGGTCATCTCGTGGGGTAGAAAGACGTTTCCTGCCACGGCCAGGTAGCAATTTGGTAGTGCCATGTTCAGCTTGTTTTTTTTTTTTGTTGTAATGAACGGCTGTCTTGGAGATCTTCAGTTTTTTCGCTACCTGTCTCTCAATCATGCCAATTTCCAGCAGTGCCAAGATGGCTGCCTTTGTGGCTTCACATAATTCTTTTGTTTTAGGCATTATGTGAGAGCTGACAACTTCTGAGTTGTGCTACGGCTTGAATGTAAGCAGGAAACCACTCTAGGCCTTTGCATGTGCAGTGCTGCTTGTGACATGAAATGGCCTCTTATATATACCCTGGGAATCAATTAAGCTTAAGAATGTCAAATAGGACATAAAGTATTATGTGACCAGCTGCATTTTTTGTTGTGTTCATTGTATTATACGTTTAGTGGTACCAGATATTAGAATGAAAGAAATTGAAGAAAACAAGGGTGGTCTAATAATTTTTCCATGACTGTATATATATATATATACATACATACTCTTGGGTTATTGTTGGCATTGTTGGCAGGCACAGTGAAAGTTAAACTCAGATGTACAGCGCTGGGTCTTAAAGTTTGCTTTCACTCGCCTCTGCTGCAGCTGCTCCTCCTCATCTATTGATCCGATCTGATCAGCTCTGATTGGATTGCCAAATCAACCCCTCAAAGTTTAGAGAGGGGGAACAGAATATTACAAGAATGACTCGAAGGGAAACACAAATTGAATTTATTACATCGGCTATCAGATTTTGGATAGTAAAAAAACAAAAAATAGGAAAATCAGTATGTGGCCCTTTTTTGAGAAGCTTAGTGATACTTAAAGAGTCTTTGCTGTACTCATACATACAGTATTTAATCCTATTAATATCATACCAGGGTATTCTGGGTTCAGGCTTTGCAGAAGCACTTTGAGAAGAGGAGAAATCCAGCCGCCTACCTCATCCAGGTAAAGCAGAGAGCTCGCTCTCTTTCTGTTTCTCAGACACACATTACTTTTTATTTTGAAATGTTGCTGTTGTTCAAAACAATACACCTCAGCATCAGCTGAAGGCCTGTACAATATAATGTGTTTAAATGGTTTCATGATTCTTCAGCTTGTCTTTTTTTCTCCAAAACTGAACTGATATTACCCAGTAAAAAAGCACTTAGCATGTCGCGTCACTCTGTCCAGCCCTGTGCCCCCCCAGAGTTTTTCTTTTGCCCCCTCCAAACTCTCATGTGTCCAAACCCAGAAACACCCGTTTTGCAAACCCATCCCCCTCTCATCTGCTTCACACATTTCCTTCTTTTCCAGCCTGATCTTCACACACACCTTCCGTTTCTATCCAGACTTTTAGCGGAGCGGACCTCACGTTTTTCTTCAAAAGCTTCCTCTTCTTCTTCTGCTCTCTCACCTACTTTCCTCCCACGTGCTTCTCCATTTTCTTCCTCTTTTGCTCCCCCCCTCCCACCTGTCTCTCCATCTTATGCTCCCATCTCCCTCCACCTCCCCTCATCTTCTTTTCCTCGTCATCCCGTCTGTCCCCATGTTGTACCAGGCTGCGTGGCGTTATTACTCCACCGACAGCACCAGGCCCTACCTGGATGCCACTTGGCGGCACTATGAGAGCCTCCTGCCCTCCCCACAGGCATGTATCCATGCCTGACCTCCGCCCAGCCACAAAACACACCTGTTTTTTGGTTTTCACTAATTAGCTTTTTTATTTGTTTTTTTATTCTCCTCTCTCTTTCTCTTCCTTCTGACTCCCTCCTCTGCCTTGTTTTTGTTATATATCCTTTCTTTAATCCTTCCCATTTATTTTTTTTATTTATTTCGGGATGGGGTGGGTCTCTTCTTTGTATTTTTTTCTCCCTCCTGGTTTTGTGTATTCTGCATGCAGTGTGTTTGGCGTAGTTATGCGGCTGATGAGAACTCGGTTTCCATTGCTACCTGGAAGCCTCATTTGAAGGCGTTACATACCTGCAGCCCTACAAAGTAGGTACAACTATGGCAGCTGGTGTCTGTATTCGGTGTCTGTGCCACTCAAGCCATCTTTTCCTTAACTTCAATTCTGTTCATTTTAAGTTTTAAAAAGATTCAGCACTTTTTCTCCTGCTCTGTCTTATTGTTTAATGTATCTGCGTTGCTCTCTTTATTGAACATTCAGTATAAATGCATTGATTTTATACATTTCTTTTTCTTAAAGAGAAATTGGTTCACGGCCATCAAAAACACTGATAATTTCCAGGCTCCGTTAATTTTCAGCTTGCTTGAATAAACAGAAAAATGCTGACTTCAAATATATCTCTAAACAACCCTAATTTTTGCTGCTATTATATAACTGAGCATTTGAGATCTCTCCCCTTTGCAGAATTCACACTGAGTCAGACTCTCTGTATATGTCTAAAGTCAGTTGAGTGCTCAGTGGGCCAGGCATTATCACTGATGTCACTTTGAGGGTCTGAGGCAGCAATTTTAGCATTATCTCTGTATCTGTTTATGACGGCAATTGTGGCCTCAATGAGCCGATGAAGCTTTTTTTTTTTTAAATTTGCAGCACTCTTATATTGCATATATTTCAGTTTGTCAGTGGCTTTGGAAGTTGGCACATCTATATACAGTGACAAAGGCTTGGGCAGTATGTTATATTTAATAACTTTCTTTAATTTCATCAAAGTATATAGTGTAGGAGGATGGCGCTAACCACTAACCCCCAGAAGACTGATGAGGCCTATCTGCCTTGTTAACTCATCATAAAACACACTTTATTCAAACTTAACAGAAACAAAATAAACTCCCCCACACCATTTTGATTACTCTTGCTAGTGATTTTAGTTCGTAAGTCTATTGTTCCAACAATCACCAGCTCTGGGTTTGGTTGAAATAAGTCATTAATTCAACGAGTTAGATTTAAAATAAAACCATTGCTATAATTCCCCAAGATCTCGCTCTGCAGTTGCTGGACGCGGGCTGTTCACAGTCTTGTTACTTCTCCCTCCACCACTAGGTGTCACTGTGTAGAGAGACTGGAGACTGAGCTCTGGTCATGCAGTATGTTTAATAGAAAGAGTGCCTGTATTTATGACGGTATTGAAAAACATACCTTCGGGATTTCTAAATACCCTGGTATTCTGTAATTACGCCCAAGCCTGTTTCCTACTACAAACAATCGAATATGTGCATGCAGCACAGGGATATAAAACTTGTTGCCATTATGTCTTGATATGGATTTATCTATTGCTAATACAGCAACTTGCTAAAAACCAGTAAAGTTACCATTTCTCATTTTTCTCATCCTCACATTTCCTTAACTTTTTTTTAACTAAATGCCCCACTTTAATCATCTGTCAGCACTAGCTTGCTGTGCCTTCGAGGACACTCCTCACATAAGAAAAGCAGATTTTTGGGTCAGCGGTAAGAGTTAGGTCATGGTTGGGATGAGGTTTGAGTACTGCAAATACCATCTGCATCTGAAGGGCTCTGACTCAGCTTAGAAGTAGTAGTGGTAGTTGTTTATTCCACACATATAAAAAAAAAAAAAAAACACAAAATTACAAAATAGTGGTCAGACATAAAAAATACATTACAAAAGAAAACATGAAAAAAATGTAAACAAGACATCATGGTTTGATTCACATATCCGAAAAGGAGTGGGAAGAAGTACTTACTTATTTAATCCCACCCCTTATCCATAACTCAATAATAGTCAATTATTTAGCTTCCACATCAATATAAAACTATACAATAATTAATTCTCTAGACTTATTCTAATATATTATCTTAACTACCCATTATCTTTATATTACAAGATATAAATTAATTTCAAAATATTAATCTTATCATTTTAAACCTTATCCAAAAATATAAAAATGAATTGCTGACATATTAATCTTATCAAAATAATGTCAGATTCTCTCTTATTCACTGCTGTGAGGAACATTGAACTCAGAATTAGAATCTATTTATTAGATGATCATTCTGCTCCTCAGATGTTACTGGATCAGGGATTTTTTTCTGCGAGATCAGGTCCAACAGGTTATCTTCTCAATGTCGGCACACTACTAATAGAACAAAGATACTCAAATTGCTTTGCCTGGGGCCAGTTTTGCAAAATGACAGGAGGCTAGGGGCCAATTAACTTTTGTAACCTGAATAAACATCAGTTCTCTTGTGCTGCATTCAGGCGCCTTTCACAAGAATTTAAACTTTGAAACCTGAGCAAATTGGTTTAATTTTCTTACCAAAAACATTCTAAAAAAAGTCAATAAGCAAGAGGTGTCCTGCAAATTACAAAAAAAATTAATAAAAGGTGACAAAAAAAGACCTAAAAATTTGCTGAAAATCATCAGAAAATATCAATTAACAAAGGAAAAATATCAAGAGAAGTAGTTTTATAGTAGTTTTTTTGTATAAATGATTAATATATATTTAAAATAAGGTTATTTATTATTAGGTTTCTTGTTGTTATTATTATTATTATTAATATTAGGTTAATTGATAGAGGTATATTTAATGCCGCCAAAAGTGGCATACATAAACATGCCTGAGTGTATTGTTGCGCACTTTTACAATGTTCTTATTTTTGTTAAAACAAAGTTGGGGTATTTTCCAAACATTGTTTTCCTAATTTGTTCAATTAACGCCACAAAAAGCAATTATTCATGTTGATCATCCAATCAAGCATTCATTCTTTTTTGTTTTATACCCCGTGTGTGCGGGCAAGTCAGTATGACCTCCCTCAGAAACCCGTCTGCGGAGCCTGGAAATATTGGGAAAACCATCTGTGAGACACTTATCTTGTAGTTATGCAGTCAGAATGAACTTTACGTAAAAAAGACACTGCTTAAAATCATTAAGTGGAAAGTCCTTCTGTCACTCAGTCACTATCATCTCTTGGTGCTTCCTTAGTTTGCCTGGATATTCTGCATTGACTTGCATGTGTGTAGTGTGCTATATTTTCCTTTGACTTCTTATAATTGATCGATGTGTTACTACCTTTAAATCCTCTGTAACAGTCGTTGACAAAGCTCTAACTGCAAAAATCTTCCTATCATGCCAATTTAGTCGACCATACCAGTGTGTTTGCATGTTTTACGTCCTTAATTAAGAATCATCTATAGATCAAAATTTTAGCCCACCTCTTCTGATTTTTGCACAATAAATTCCTTCAGTTTCAGGCATCCATTGATTTCCATTAATTTCTGAAGTGTTAAATTCAAACAACAATTTAAATGTTAAGTCTATATTATTTGTTAAAAAAATGCTTAAAACATACAAAAGCACATATGGTCTTTTAAGCACAATTGATACTGATGCATTATGAAAAGATCCTTTCTAATATATTTTTTACTCTTTTCTGTCGACTTCAGGAAGGAGCAGGGAGAGTCGACCACAAGGTTTGTAACTGCTGCTTCACTGTTATGTTGTAGCTTCATCATTCAAGGGTCATACTGGGTATCAAACCGATATTTTTGGGACTGACTAAAAAACTGAGAGATCAAACAGCTATCTTTAAATTGCTGGACAGTTCCTGAATAACATTTTTTGTTTATCTGTTTTTTCAGTATTAGATTTTATTTGAGTAAAGCTCGTATATGGCTGCTTGACACTCATCATTTGAGAAGTTTGGCGTGAAAAGAAAGACATGATTTTGCAGAAACCATGTTTATTGAAAAATCTATCTTAAAATACCACTTTTTTTTGGTGACAAGGGGGCAGTGCAAGAAGCTGTAAACACAACATTTACATATTATCGTCTTATAAAATTAGGTTAGTATTGGAGCAACATGAGCATTACAGTAATTAACTTGTGTTTTTGGCACATCTGATTTGCTAAATTTAAGCTGCTGTTTTCACCTGCGAGCACTAATTTTGTCAACCTGCTGATGCAGGGCAGGCAGCACACAGATTGTTTAGCAGAGCTTTTTAACAGTTTTTAGGTTGAGAGCAATCCAAAGCAGTACATTGCACCACACTCCGCATTGTATATTGTACAGTTTTAGAACCAGAATCATTATTTCCATTCACAATATAAAAATGCAGAATAGTCCAGCTTTATAGTAAGGTAGCAATGTATTTTGCTATTTAATTGCTTTTTTATTTTTTGCAAATGTATCCAGCAAAATCCAGATCCAATAAATTTGTATGTCATTTATCATATTTTATGAACTGCACTGTCTCAGAGAGAGTAAAGAACACAGATTTTAAGGCTACAGATGATGAAACACGAACTTTAACACTAGTGCTGTGTATGACTCTTTTTTTTTAATCTTTCCTTTGGCACTATTGTCTACCTTTCTTTTACATCACTTGTTCTCCTCTCCAAAAAAACACACATACATACACTTGCTGATGCTCTCAAATAATAGCAGTCAAGCAAATGCATATTTTCTCTATTTTTTAAACATCCTCTTACTTTAGATATCTATTATCTCATTAGAAATTGTGTTTTGTGTGAGTCTCTCTTCATATTGCCAAATGTTCTAATGGTGTCCTGATGGTAGTCTTTTAGCTAATGCATTTTTAGAAGCACAAGAGAAGGACAGCGTCCAGGGCAGTGAGGGCTGAGTGATGTAATATGTTGTGTTTGCAGTTATGAAACACACTGAGTAAACTGTAAACCACCACGACAAACTGAAGGCAGCCGTACTGTTTTTCCCTTGAGCCCGGTGTCATATATAAACTGCACCACATTGCAGGAGAAGCCAAAAACATGAGAGAAGTCAATAAAATAAATTAGGGAAACTGAAATTGAAAAGAATTGGCTTTGCACGCACACAAGAGCAGAATTCGTCCTACACAATCTTAAGCTTGTCTTCAGTTAGTCCCCACTCTATTTACATCACCTGCAGAGCTGGAGAGGACAATTTTAAAGCCACTTTGTGCAGTCCAACTGATCTGCCTCATTTTATTTATGAGCTAGATTTATTAAATACAGGAGTACAGTGATGAAACAGGTGAAGGACAAAAACTGAAATGATAAATTAGAACTGAAGCGCTGCATCTTAATGCCCTCAGTGAACCCACAAGTGTGTCTAAAGGTTACTGGCCTCACAGTGGTGACTCAGGCACTTGTTGCCATGGCCCAGCTGAATTCACACAGTTAAATGGGGGATATCGACGTGAAGTGCGTGAGTCACCAAATTGCAGCCTTTTTCAGATGGTGCTGTGGATGTTCATTTTCCTCTACTAAGCTCAATTGCCTCCGTTCTGCTGCTTGCAAATGTCAGCGGACGTCAATCTGAGCAGCAACAGAAACTCTGCTGTAGTACTTTAAACTTCATAGCATTCATGCATACAGTCTTTATAAAGGATCATTGCATTTACATGTCAGGCACTTAACTGATATTGGGTTATTCACGTTAATGCAACATGAAACAAGAAATTAGTTGTGAAAGGGTCAAAGTAAAAAGGGCAAGGGGAAAATAGGAAATAAGAAGCGCTCTGTTTAACCTTCAAAAAACATGCAGAGGTAAAACCATTTTTTCCTCTGTTTCTGCATCATGTAACACAACAACGTATGTCTATCTCCCCTTGGTTTTTTAGTAAAATTCATAGTAATAAACAGAAGCTACTGAGGAGGCGTACCACTCGGAAACATAGGTACACAGCGTTTCTGCTCCCCTGTTACGTGACATTTTTATTTGGGAATGCTGACTAATTCTTGGTGCATGGGTATCTGTAGGAGGCTGTGCGGCCTCAGAGAGGGCAGAGTAATTAAATATTGCAGGGAGACATCAGTCGCCTTTATAGTAATACACTGTCTGCCTTTGTTTGGTCTTTGCCTGAGCAATGCGCTACTTCTGCCTGTTGTGATTTTGGTTTTAACAACATTTGCTTTCAGAATATTTTTTTCACCAGGTTTCATTCTCAGCTGCAGATCCTGAGAAATAATGGACACTTTTTCTTGACTGTAGAGGGACCCAAATTATTTTACGTCATAGACTACCATATTTTTGTCCTCCACACAGCTCCTGGTGTTACATCACAACCAACATCACACTGTACTCCCCACATCGCAGATACAAACTTTTAACTCTATAGTTATAGGGCTGCAGTCATTCACACACATCACTTGCCTCTATATCCATAATCACAGGATAAGTCTGGTGATATTCTATGTTTTTCTAACAAATTCAACAAGAAGACCAAAATCAGCAATGAATTAGTCCTAACAAAATTTATTTAAAAAGATCAGTGAGCCACGCTACTCAGGTTTCCAGCCAAACTTTAGCGCAAATTTAAAAATATTTTTCTGAAAGTACACAAAAGAAAATGCACATTTATGTGTTTTTCCATCTACAACTATGATGCAAATATTGGAATTATTTTTTAAAACCTTTATCTTAGAATTTTCAACAGAGCAAATGCTCAGTAGATTACTTAAACATCTCAGCCACAAATCTTTTACAAATAAAAAAAAAAGTGCTCGGACTCCAGCATTAACAATAAATTGATGTAAATCCTCACTAGAGCATCAAATGTGTATTAATCAGCAGATGTAAGCAGTCCCCTACGAAAGCACTATTTACCCCTGTTTCAGAATCATTTGTGCCCACCACTTTTAGGAACTGACTTAGCCCTTTTTAAAAAAAGAAAACAAAACATATCTTTGACCTATTTTTAAAGGTTTACATCTTTAGCAGGGACCAATGAGCTCTGAAGCAGATGTGTTGAGCACATTGTTGGTTTTGTTCTTCGATATGTTGACAATAAGAAAAATATAGATAAGACTCTTATCCTTTGATGTATAACTACTCATGTTCAATCCAATAAACAGTACCCCTTTTAAATGAGCCATGCCTGAAGCTTGTGCACTGTCTATGCATGCAGTCAATATATGTAGCTGCACAAATCAGCCACTCCTTTTCTGTCTCTACATCTCATTGTCCTCTTTCTTCACTTTCCATAAGTCATTTTCATTTATTTTCTTCCACAACCTCACCCTCTCATGACACCTTACATGGACCTTATGTGCAATACATCTTTTTGTTTTAAAGGTCCACTGTGTAGGATTTTGTGGCATCTAGTGGTGAGGTTACAGATTGCAGTCAACTGAAACTTCTCCCATGCACTAAGTGGAAGAACTGCGGTGGCTGACGCAAAAATGGCGACTGGCCCTATGTAGAGCCAGTGTTTGGTTTATCTGTTTTGAGCCACTGTAGAAACAACCTGGCCGACCCGTTCCCCTGGATTTATAAAAAGGGCTGGAAACAGGGTTAAAGGTGGGGTCCCAGTTATCCCTAGGAAAGTTGCTCAGTGGTGCACGACCAAATAAAGCTTGTTTTCTGGTGGTATAAAACTAATGTTCAGCACCGATTTTGCTAATTTAAATGGTGTTGGGATTATTCAATCTTGTGGCTAGTCTGCTAGACTTCTGAAATTTCATCAGCACTCAGCAATCAGATGGACTGGATCAAATCCTGATAGTGAAACAAGTCATTTCGCAGGGTTGTGTCACTCCAAAAATGTATCCTCTGATTTAAAACTATACCTATCACCATGTAACTCTATTGGAAAATATCTCTTTTGGAACCAATGATATTACATGACTGACCAAGGAGAACATGCTTTGGTTCATTTGTGTGACTTAAAATGGACTTTTATTGTAAAACCGCAATACCTTTTCTGTGCCTTTGCCCCTGGATGAACTCCATTACCCAGACTTCTAAAAACGACCCATTCTAACTTACAAAAACATAATGATTCTTAGTTTCAGATGATTATACACTAAATAAAATATTGTCATGAATATTATATTCCATTTCTGCCGATATATCTCCCTAAATACTACACATTGGACCTTTAAATGTTGATTTTTTGTAGGTAATAGTACATAACATATCATTAACACAAATAAAAGTATAACAACATTTAACCATCTCATATAATAATGTGACATTGACTGTCCCTTTTAGTAACATGTTAACTAATTGGTTGCATAGAATACCGTGCTGTAGCAAATATAGGGCGACACATCAAGCCACAAACTACACCACACAGTTGAAGCATCATACTGAACTTGACCTTGCATTTTGTGTAAAACACCTGCTGCAATGCTGCAATGCATGCTAGTCTTTCTCCATCTTGTCCTGCAGTACTTCATCTTCATATCAGTAGATAAAGAATGATGATCTGAATGTTGAGTTCATGTAAAAGAACAGTATTTTGCCGAAGGTCTTGGGTAATCTATGTTGTTAAAACTTATGTCACTAACATGCCTTCATCTGTCATCCCACCTTTTTACAATATCATTCCCCTCTTACTCTTCTCCTCACTCCAACTCCCCTCTGTGCTACTCTCCATCCCGTGTTTCACCCTACAGTCAGAAGCTGAGCTTCAAGGAGCGTGTGAGGATGGCGAGCCCCCGAGGTCAGAGCATCAAGAACAGGCAGACATCTTCAATGAACGACCGCCGCTCTCCGGTGGCTGAGGCTGGGACAGACGGCACCAGCCCTGCCAAGGTACAGAAGAGTTGGAGCTTCAACGACCGCACGCGCTTCAGACCCTCGCTGCGCCTAAAGAGCCAGTCACGCTCCACCACTGATGGTGAGTGACTCTGTCCCATTATTCCACTTTCAGACAATGTTAAACTATCAACTGTCAGTAGGTTGGAATGAGATTGGTACAAATTCGAGGTAGAATCGATTCTACGTTCAATAGTCTGCACAGTACTGCCATTAAATTAGATTAAAAATATTGTTTTGATAGTTGATAGTTTTTGAATAGTTACAACATGCAACCATCATCATATGCCAAATGCTGAAAATATCTTAAAGAAATGGTATACATGTTTTTTAAAAAAGGATGCAGGTTCACTTTCTTGTCTAGAGTTAGGAGATAGGAAGGTCATTAACATGCTCAATATGAAACTAAAACCTGAGCATGGTTCGCTTTTTTTAGCATAAAGACTGGATACAGAGGGAAACAGCTAAAATCACCTTTCAGAGTCTCCAAAATTCACTCCTGGGGTCATATTCACAAACATTATGAGAAAGCTTTCTGAGAAACTCTGAGCAAGGAAGGGTCAGAAACTTTGACCTTAGTGATGAGGTGTGACTGAGTGGTTTTCACAGACTTATCTTTTTGTGAGCCTGCAAAGTGCAGAGTGGAAATTAACAAATGTGAAATTCACAATATGTGACTGTAAAACTGCTGTTATTGTGACTGATGCACTTTGCCATTTGCAAATATCTTCATGTTGTGATCATTTTCATTTTTGGCTTTCTAGCATTATTGCCTTGGGTCAGAGATGTGAGTGTAACTCTAATGAGAGTGACCACAAACATTATCCCTGCACCATCCAGTCTGTAGCATTTTATTTACCCACTGTCAGCGTTTGGGGAGTTTTAGTCAGACTCCTTTGTGTTTCTGACATTTTGCCCTCTACTTAAGAAACATTTAAGCCTCTTAAAAGTCATCTTCCCTACTTTCACTTTAGGAGCTCTCTTAAGGGCGAAGACACTTTATTAATAATGTTTATCCTTACCAGGATCTCGTCTTAACTTTAAGGGGAAATTCTTAGAAGAAGTCATAATTCTAAGAATTTTCTTAGAATTTTGTCATTAGGAGCAACTCTTAGTACTAGAAAGCTTTGTGAATATGGCCCCTGGGGTCTTGCTGACCCTGTGAGGATGCCAAGAAATTAAATAGTAAGCTACAGAGAGGTTTTTATTACCTTATGACTGAGCCAAGCTTGTTTTTTTCCAGTGTTTCCAGTCTTTATGTGAAGCTAACTGTTTTCTGGCTGTAGCTTCATATTTAACAAACAGAAATAAGCTAATAAAAAAGCTGAATTGTTCCTTTATGTACAAGCATGGAGTTAACTGAATCCCCGACCAGCTGACCTACCAGTCAACCCACCAGAGCTGGATTTGCCCACTAATTCAGGCAGGAGGATTGCTAATGGTTGTTTGCACTTCCTTCCTTTGGCCTAGCAGTGCTGGCCTGGCAAGCCCTCCTGGATAACAGCCAGTTGGTGTTTGTGGTGGGTGGACTGATGGATTGATGGAAGGTGGGAGTGCTGAGCTCCAGCAGCCGCATGGGGTGTCAGAGCCGGCCAGCTGGCTGAGGTGGAGTAGTGGACAGAAATCAATAACCAAGCTGGCCAAAACCAAACTGGTTGGCTGGTTTACCACAGTCCGTCTGATCATTCACCGTCACTGACATGTTGGCTAACTGAGATGTTAAAAGAAGAGAAATATTTCCTTTTCATTATAACTTCATTTGAAGTGAAGTAAGAAGTTATTTTGAAGCTGGGTTAGGCAGAAATCTGTAAAGGCAAAAAATGGCGGAGTATGAAAACACACCCTTCTACTGCAGCTCTTCCTTTCTCTGTCCTAAGCCCCTCCCCCAAGACGACCATTGACCCATGCACAAGGTCATTTCAGTAACCCAGTGTTTCCCATACATTCATTTATTTAATCTTATTTTATTGTAGAGCTCTCTCTATTTATCAGACCACAAATGAGACAAGAATTAGCTAGCTAGCCACCCCATGGTTTTTCCATCTTGCTCTGCACCACAGTGGACGGCTCCTCTAGGGAGGACGGTGGGAAGCAGCTCAGAGCTTCAGTCAGCTGCTGTAGCAGCTTGAATTTGACAGTTGACAGTTGTTTTAATTTATTGTCAGTCTCTCTTTTGACTCTCTTTTTGATAAGTCTGTCTAATTTTGGGGGGTTTCTTTGCAGTGTAGCCAGTTTTTGACTGCTGAAAAAATACTGGAATAGCAGTTTTCTCTGCAGGACTCTGCCATTGAATCAGACTTTCTCCAAAATGACATGCATGCGCATCTGCATTTGTAGAACAGCCAATAGGAACATCCTCTCCCTGAAATGACCAGTGATTGGCCAGTCTCCTGTCGCAGGCTAGATTTTCTGAAGCCTGAAAACTGCCAAAAGGAGGTGCAGAATACTAGTTGTTTTTTTTTTTTTTGTCAGTGCACTTTATTTACAATATGCTCAAAGTTTATCATGGGACCAAAATAAAACTGCCCAGCTTAATTGGAGCAAATCTGTGTTTTGTTTATTGGACCAAATCTTAAATCAGTGCTGCTTAATATTGTCATCAGGTGACACACAATCTTAAAAATCAGTAATTTCTAATTATTGTCAAACATAAAAACACTTAAATAGCTCAACGCTGCAGTCCAGCTCTTGCACTGTAACCTTCTGTTCACCTCCGCAGGGTGTCGTAACTCAGGAGGCCCATAAACAGAGCTGCACTGTCACAAAGTTGCATTGTTAGCAGTATATCTCCACGCACACCAGAGACTTGTTCTTTAATACTAGACTGCTACACTGTTTCGTCTCTATAAGAACAATCTTTTTAACTGTTAAATCAGTTCACTTGATTCCACTCCTTTTCAGTTAGCCTGTCTGCATCTAGTGTTGTCACCTGATAAATCATCAATAACACAATATCAGATTTTGACTAAAAATCCATGTGAACCCAAATTTTGGCTTTCATTTTTACTTTACAAAATCAAAAACAAACAACCACAGTAAATGCTGCTAGATTTTTGCTCTAGGATTCCCTTATTTCAGGCTTCTATATATTTTTATATTAAGAGTGGTATTAATAGCTACTGTGAAATGTGATGCTTGTAGTGACAAATCCATCAAGAAATATCTACCAACTCTGCAGTGCTACAGAGCATTTTCATGTCTTTTACCTCATTGTTTTGGGATTTTTGTCACACAAACTCTGCTTTCATCAGACTTTGTTCACAGCAGCAGGCAGCAGTTTTAGGTGAATCTCTGGTAAACCCACAGTACACCGCTCAAGACACCAAACGGCAGACAGATGAAGTTAGCAACTAGCTGGTGAACATAAGAGGGCATTTAGCGGGAGATGGTGGAGAACTAAAAACCTAAAAGGAGAGTGAATATGGGATTTGCATTCCTAGGATGTATCTAAACATGACATGCTTACGTCTGTTGTACTGTAATGATTAAATAAGGTGACATTATGTCAATGTTGTATTTTTTGCTTTGTTCCTGCAACCCCAAAAATAATCAATGTTGCCTGTGGTCTGTGTCGTATGTAAAACTGACATTGGCGTTAGATGTCCTGACAGTGAATTTTGGTCATGCGATGTTACAACCTATATTTGTCCAAATTTTAATATCTTAACGATGGTGGGAAGCTCTAGTCTTTATTAGCATCACATAATGCTGTGTCAGCAAGTGATGTGTAGGAAGGAATGCGATTCCTTTTGGCAAAAAAAAGTTGTGATACTGAAATGTTGCTAAGGTTGTTTGCAAATAAAACAGTGACTGGGAAAATAAAGACTCCCTGCTCTGCACCCATGCAGGGCAGACTGATAAAATGAGGATGCTTTAAGAAGCTCAGTGTGAGGAATCTGTACTTTGCCTTTGTCTCAACAGAGGTTTTAGTAGTAAGACGAATACTACACATGCACAATAAATGCATTGTCTCACAGTTAACTGTTTGTATACATTCAGTGTAAAAATAGCCTAAGATATCCTAATCAGTGAACAAAATCCAAATGGTCCTTTTCTTTATCCTCTTTCTCAAGCAGCAGACTCCAACATGGCCACAGAGGATGGTTTCGATGAGAAAGGCTGCCACTGTGACATTTCAGTGGAAGACTTGCTGCCCTCAGTCAAGTCTGTCATTAGAGCTGTCAGGTGAGTCAAAAGAAATTGAACCATCTCCTTCAGTCCAACTAAAACTGTGTTTTTCTGCAATCAAAGTTGCATGCAAACAAACTGATTGCAACCCACAGCCTTTTAGCAGCTCTCCTGATTGAACACGCCGTTTTGAACTACCCGTGGGAGGAATGAACATGCATGAGTCTTAATTAAAGCACACAAAAAGTTATATATTGTGTTCTACCAATGCTTTAATATCTTATTCCCATGAGATATTAGTGGGCGCTTGCAAACAACTTTCAGTAATGTTTTTGGGGTCCTCATGTCCTGTGTGAGTTAATCTGATCTCCGAGATCGCCTGAATTCTTACTGTAATTAAAGCTGCCTACTCAAAACTACAACCAACCAACACCTTTTTGGTCATAGTGACTCAGTTCAGTATGGTGACTAACATAATATTAATCATGGATCAAAGAAGTAATAATAGATTTGTTTAAAAGCTTAACTCCTTATTTTTTCTTTGCCCTTTTTCATGCAGTTTGCTTCCAGTAAGAACTATTTTGGTTATTTAATTTTATTTCTAGCAACATTTGAGTTAAAGATCCTGTCGACACATATACAGATATGTGGCTATTTCCCCCTTCATATTAAAAAACAAAATCTGTCCACATGATTTTCATTTTGCCAAAAGACATTGGCAAGGATGCTGAGGTGGAGCAAATAGTACTATGTGCTGCAGACGCCTCTGACTGTCTGTGAAGTGGTGCAGCAATACAGAGTTAAGCTGTAAAGTTGTCATTTGACCAAGCAGTGTGCCCAAAGCAAAAGCAAACCAGTAGTCAGCCATTATTTTTGTTGTTTCTATCATATGCTTTTTACACAAAGCAACAATGGGCATGTCAGAATTGATAAGATGACTCAGGATTCTGTCATTTTTCTTATGTATCGGCATACGTAAAAAAGACAAAATGCTGTTATCTCAGGTAACAGCTGTGCAACAGAAAAGAACAAAATGTGTATATGTATATATGTTAAAATAAGTGTGCATATCTAGAAACTTCATGTGAAAAACAGCTTTACTAAAACTAGATGTAAAACACAAGTTAAGAAAATTGAGTAACAATACAAAAGCAGCATACATTTTAGCACAGACATTCAAGTATTTAATATGAGGGTGCAACACATTTGTGCTGAGTGCGATTGTTTTTCAAATGCTTCATTTTACGTATACACCTGGCTACAAAGTTACTTTAGTTTTGAAAAATTTGCACTTTAGAAAGCATTTTCAAAAATGTCTTTTAATATGATTTAACACTCTGTTTGCATGTGGATGAGAGGTCAAAACATTTTCAAAGATATCAGTGTTGAATCTGATGATTGGTGGGCTGTCTGATCAGTCAAACCTCACCGACACAGTCCTGATGAAGCAGATTTGCTGAGCTGTTCAGACTGTTAAAAGATAACTGCTGATGTTTCTACAATTAATTAATCCTAACGTTTGGTGTTAAGGAGAAAGATTTGAAGCCATGCTCAGTTTATTTCTGTGTCCTCTTTGAGTCCTTTCTCTCTCCACTCAGAAACTCACATATTTAGTGAAATTCTCTTGAGTTTTACCTTGAGGCTCCACAGGTGCATAAATTAAGAGAGTTGCTAGCCACAACCTCACTGGATGTTTTTCTAACATTCAGAGAGCTGATTGTTCAGGTGTTCAGACTGTTTGCATTGGTGTCAAGAAACATTTTTAAAATACAAGAAAAATAAAGGTACAGTTTGATGTTTTTATTCGCTGTCTAAAGTCTAAAATATCATCACTTCAGGGAGTCACTGCAGGTAATGTGTACTAACTATGTAAGAGCTCCCCCTTGTGGCTAATTTATGAGTCTCTCCGCTGTTTGTGCAGGATAATGAAGTTCCATGTAGCCAAGAAGAAGTTTAAGGAGACTCTGCGTCCTTATGATGTCAAGGATGTGATCGAACAGTACTCTGCCGGTCACTTGGACATGCTGTGTCGTATCAAGAGCCTGCAGACCAGGTAGACAGATGGCACACACTACATGACAACAATAGCTAATAGACTTTGTTCCTGTCTAACAAAAGCTGTTTGGCCACACTGTAACTGATTCATCTGTATCATGGTGTGTATGTGTGAATATGTGTCCTGAACTCATACCTTATACATGCATGGGTATATATGTGGACATCCTTGTTTTTGTCTTTGCATTTTGTGATTTTGTATGTGTGCACCTCCGCATGTGTGTGTGTTTGTTTTGCTTCTCCCACAGACTGGACATGATAGTAGGCCCACAGCCACTGAGCAGCCGAGCCAAGACCTTTTCCTCCCCCTCCCTGCCTTTCTATTACAGTCGGGGGAGAAAGAGCTCCATTCAGGGGTCAGAATGCCCCCCATTCCTGAAATTAAACTTTTTTCACAGCCTAGTCTTACAGAAATTGAATGGTCACTCTAAAAGGTATACTACACAGGATTTTCTGAAAAAAAAAAAAAAAAAAAAACAGTCTCAAATTTCTGGCCCACCAGAAGTGTGGCTGTGTTTTATTCTGCAGAGACTCCGCTCTCTGCCGTCGTTGACTTATTTTCTGTGTATGGGATGTTTATGGGTGTTCTTCCCCACAGTGCTCAGTTCAGTTTGGAGCTTCATAAAAAGGTAGCAGCCAGGTGCCAGATTGTAAGCAGCAGGCATCTGAGAGACACAGCACCCTAAAATATGGAAACAAAGTTGGTTAGATCTTTTTTTTGGACAATAAATAAAAAATAAATAATAACATGGGCAAAAAACATATTCAGTAAGCAAACATAAGTATTTCATGTCCCAAAAGGAGCAGGAGGAAGTAAATACTCAATCAAATCCTACCCCCTTTTTTCCAGTTTTATGTACACATATATATATATATATACACACAAATAGATGCTCAAATACCAACACATACATTCACATACACTTATACATAATGAGGCAAAACACCAAGCAAGAGTGAATTTTATGTTGACTTTAACTTTAACTTTTGCTGGCAAGTGTGTTTAAAAACAGTAACCAATAATCCTGTACAGAATACCTTTACCTTGGCATTTTGTGGTGGTGGGCACGAAATGTGTAAAAGTTATGTGGCAGCAATACAAAAACGCTAATAAACGCCAATAAAAAATCAATGACAGTCTTTGTTGCATTGGTTAGATGAATGAAGTATAAAGAGTGAGAAGGTCAGCATAAAGTGAATAAAAGGGGTGGTGGATGGGTCAAACAAACATGGACTTTCATCCAGGAGACTGCTGTTCATGTCACGTGTGAAACCAAAATTCAGTTGACTTAATGTAACTACATAAAGTGTGGCCATTTACATCACATACATAGTTATTTAAACTTAAATCATAATCTCTTCATGAACTTAAGTATTTTTTCTTTCCTTAAACCTAACTAATCTGCGCTCGTGTCACAACCAGAATGCAACTGTTTGCATTGCCGTTGTTTTCATGTTGCCAGCATATAATCTGACACATTTTGTGCCCACCGCCATGTACTGTGCTGTTAAGAGGTTGTGTCCTTTTCAAGTATTTCTGCGGACTGAGTTGTTTCTCAATACATACACTGTTCTTTTCTCACACACCCTTGTCCCGGGTATGAGGTCATCCACTAACACAACTCAACAAAAATGCAAGATATTGATTGTGGTTTGAGTATTTGCTTTGTTTTTGTCTGATGCTTTGTGGGAAATTCTGGGATCCTTGCTGCAACACACATCACACAAACAAAATTCTCGAAGCACAACTATGTATACTTACCATAGACCAGGCATGTCAAACCGGTCCACAGGGGGGCCGGTGTGGCTGCAGGTTTTGTTTCCAACCAAGTAGCAGCACACCAGACTTGACTCATTTAATCAACTGATCTCCATCTTCAGACAGTTGATTGGTCAAACTTTGTGCTCTTGGTTGGTTGGCACAAAAACCTGCAGCCACACCGGCCCCCCTGTGGACCAGTTTGACATGCCTGCCATAGACTGTGCATACCTGCTACTGCTACAGCAATACTGACCCCTGCTGTTACTGAGTGTTAACTTAAACTGCTGCATGCAGTTCGTACTGTGTCCTCTAAAGTAATTGTCAAGGTGATTAACCAGTTGTCACCACATGACCAAAGTGATGATACCAGTTAACGTGCATGCACACTGAGATTGTAACCCCCGCTTTCTCCACGACAACTGCTCTAGAGCTTGTGTAATTACATCATCTGCTTGTGTCCTCTTTGTCTACAAAGGTGTAAAGGCACCCGATTGGACGATTAGCGGCCCCAACTGTTTATCTCATTGCACCCAACTCTTAACATTGGCGTAATTGTAGTGAATGGATGCGTACATTAATTAGCATTTTCTTTTGCTGATTTTCTGGAAATGTGGCTCAAATTTGCACCACTACATAAAGCAAATTTTTGGTTTTGAATCTCTTAATTATTTGCTCAGTTAAAACATGTTTTTTCAGTCATTGCATTTGACCACATCAAGTGGCAAACCACACATATTCCAAGAACTTTATAAAAGCACATTCAAAGAAAAGACCCTTAGTAATAAGTCTGATTTGGTGTTGGAAGCTCTTGTCAAAGCTTTGTTATTAATTTCTCTAAATTGTTGGTGGTCTTATGATTGCATGACATTGTTCTTGGCTTATCCTGGGTCTCTGTTGAATTTAAGCCTTTTCACTAACAAAGGGACTTTATTAAGCAGATTCTACTGAACCTCACTGGATCAAGCAGTTTTTCTGAAAGTGCTAAATTTCTGCTGTAAAACTAAAGAAATACAATATATTTTCCAAAACCATATAAAGCAAACATTTGTTTGATACAAATGAAGAAACATAGCATAATATGTCATCCTTATATGTTTAGTAATGTTATCTCATCCAGTGAGGAAATCGTTCATTTGGCTATATTTGTTGGAAAGGAACAAGGACAACGTTTGCAGTGATCTATGACTGTGTAGCACATTTAGCCTTTCCTCCTTTCTGTGGGCTGCCTCGTGGATTTCTACTTCGTCTATCTATAATTGTCTTATTGTGTTTGCATGTGCTTGTGTGTGTGTGTGTGTGTGTGTCTGTGTCTGTGTCTGTGTCTGTGTCTGTGTGTGTGTGGTTGTTTCAGAGTGGACCAAATCCTCGGGAAAGGCCAGATCCCTCTAGATAAGAAGATTCGGGAAAAGTTGCTGTCAGATGGAGATCTTTTAGAGGACATGAGCATGCTGGGTCGTGTCTGTAAAGTGGAGCGGCAGGTGAGTGTTATGCTTCTTGTTTTGTTCTCTGATAGTGAATAGTAAATAATAGGGAACCGTTATGCATTTCATCTCTTTCTGGGGCACACTCATACATCTTGAAGTGCACTGACCTTCTCATAGTGGAGTCAAATAAGCCCGCTAGAAACCCCATTTAGGGAGACCATATTCAGTCGACACCTTCTGCGAAACAACTCTCCAAAGGGATCTGGGGAAATAAAAGTTTTAGTTTTGATGCTATGGCGTGTCTGGGCACTCTGTTTTCGGTTGTTTTACAGTGTTTTCAGCTGTTTTTCTGACATGTCATATTTTGATTTTTGCCATACTATAGCCTTGCTTCTTTGGTAATTTTTTGAACATACATTATTATCTTGTTTAAGGCTGTTTTTGCAAAAGTCTATGCTATGGCGTGTCTTGGCATGCTATTTTACGCTGTTTTGAGGTGTTTTCAGCTGTTTTTAAGACATGTCATATTTTGACATTTTTGCCATACTATAGCCTTGGTGTTTTGGTCATTTTTTCACCGTGCATTATTATGTTGATTTTGACCATTTTTTTTTATAGTTCAAAGCTATGGCGTGTCTTGGCACGCTATTTTATGCTGTTTTGGGGTGTTTTCTGCCCTTTTTATGACATGTCATATTTTGACATTTTTGCCATACTATAGCCTTGCCTTTTTGGTCATTTTTTGGACATGCATTATTATGGTGTTTTTGGCCATTTTTGCAACAGTCTATTCTATGGCGTGTCTTGGCACACTATTGTATGCTGTTTTGAGGTGTTTTCAGCTGTTTTTAAGACATGTTATATTTTGATTTTTGCCATACTATAGCCTTGCCTCTTTGGTAATTTCTTCAACATGAAGTTTTATGATGTTTTTGGCTGTTTTTGCTACAGTCTATGCTATGCCGTGACGTGGCACACGATTTAATGCCGTTTTGTGGTGTTTTCAACTGTTTTCAAGACATGTCATATTTTGACATTTTCGCCATACTATAGCCTTGCCTTTTTGGTCATTTTTTGGACATGTATTATTATGGTGTTTTTGGCTGATTTTGCAACAGTCTATGCTATGCCGTGTCTTGGCATGCTATTTTATGCTGTTTTGAGGTGTTTTCAGCTGTTTTGGTCATTTTTTGGACATGCATTATTATGGTGTTTTTGGCTGTTTTTGCAACAGTCTATGCTATGCCGTGACTTGGCACACTATTTTATGCTGTTTTGAGGTGTTTTCAACTGTTTTTAAGACATGTCATATTTTGACATTTTCGCCATACTATAGCCTTGGTGTTTTGGTCATTTTTTCACCGTGCATTATTATGTTGATTTTGACCATTTTTTTATAGTTCAAAGCAACGGCGTGTCTTGACACGCTATTTTATGCTTTTTTGAGGTGTTTTCAGTTGTTTTTAAGACATATCATATTATGATATTTTTGCCATACTATAGCCTTGCCTTTTTTGGTCATTTTTTGGACATGCATCATTATGCTGTTTTTGGCCATTTTTGAAACAGTCAATACTCTGGCGTGTCTTGGCACACTATTTAATGCCATTTTGAGGTGTTTTCAGCTGTTTTTGCGACATGTCATATTTTGACATTTTTGCCATACTATAGCCTTGCATTTTTGGTCTTTGTTACGTCTCCTACGATGGCTGGGTGGAAAGGAGACATCAACATGACAATCAAAGAGAAGATGGAGTCAAAGTATGTGTGGGAAAAAGAAAATGATTTACTGGAAGCTTCTACTAACAAAAAAATCACAATTGTGGAGGAAGAGGGTGGGATGAGAGGTTTTGCCAAATAAACTTAAAAAATTACAATAAAACAGGGCCTAAACTGAATCTGGTCTTGAAAACACACTCAAACAAAACCTGACCTTCTTATCTAAAAAGAAGCTTAACAAAAAAAAAAATACAGAGGTGGCACCAACCCCTAAAACCTAGTGTTTTTAGACAACGTGACCTAAGTGAGTGAAAAATGTATGGGGTACCCCATCTTACCTATCCACACCCTCACTCCACCAATCTAGTTCATGAAGGAAACTCCAGTTGAACGGCAGCATTCAACACCACACCCGGCAGCTCCAGCAGGCAGAGACCCGATCACTGCTAGCAAGGTCCTTTTATAAGAGAGCCCTATGTGTAATTGGCCACTCTGGGAGTCCTCACGCTACAGACATGCAGGCTAATCAGGTTGATGGCACCTGAGAGCAGAGAAGGAGAGAGAGAAAACCAGGAGGGAAAACACACACACAAACACAACTGCACTGTGCCCTCCCTCCCCCCACGGTCTGGCATGCAATCATTTTTTCAACATACATTATTATGTTGTTGTTGGCCATTTTTGCAGCAGTCTATGCTATTGTGTGTCATAGCACACTATTTTACACTGTTTTGAGGTGTTTTCTGCTGTTTTTATGACATGTCATATTTTGACATTTTTGCCACACTATAGCCTTGCCTTTTTTGGCATTTTTTCAACATGCATTATTATGGTGTTTTTGGACATTTTTGCATCAGTCTATTCTATGGCGTATCTTGGCACGCTATGTTATGCTGTTTTGAGGTGTTTTCAGCTGTTTTTAAGACATGTCATATTTTGACATTTTTGCCATACTATAGCCTTGCCTTTTTGGTCATTTTTTGGACATGCATTTTGATGGTGTTTTTGGCCATTTTTTGGCCCGAAAAGGCAGCTTGGGACCTCCTTCCCGTGGGCTCACCACCCACAGGAGGGGCCGCAGGGGTTGGGTGCAATGTGAGTTGGGCGACAGCTGAAGGCGGGGACCTTGGCGGTTTGATCCTTGGCTGCAAAAGCTAGCTCTTTGGTCATAGTATACTATGTCACTCAAAAATCACCAAAAAACATCATAGTATAGTATGTCGTCCAAAAACACACAGGAAACGTGATAGTGAAATCATTCATCCAAAATCAATTTAAATGTCCTAGTACAGTATGCTGTCGAAAAAACATCATAGTATGTCATCTGAAAATCACCCAAAACATTATGGTATGGTACATCATCCAAAAATTACGCAGAAAAAAATGGCTAGCCACAATTCCTCTAGATGTGCTGCGGCTGACAAGCGGCTGAGAGGCACCCGAGAAGCACCCGACCAGCGCTGCTGACACAAGAACTGTGGCTGCTTTGACTTAATAACATGGGTCCCGGAAACAAAACAAAAAACAGATTCTGCGCTACTTACGCATGCAGTCTGTTCCAGGTGTGACAATCATTATAGTTTGTTTGTTGTTCTTGTTATTTCTTGTCTTGGTACCGCTCACTCCCATTCTCACTTTCTGTCTTCACAGGTCCAGTCAATTGAGTCAAAGCTTGACTCCCTTCTTGACATCTATCGTCAGGTTTTGCGCAAAGGCTCGTCCTCAGCCCTCACGCTTTCCTCTCTACCACTCTTCGAGTTAGAACAAACTTCTGACTACCACTCCTCCGTCTTCAGCAAGGACCATTCCTGCTCTACACAGGTCAGCAACAGCGGGGCGCTTCCTCCTAGTAGTTGCATCACACGCTCCTCCACCAACTCCCACCTGTCCCAGGGAGGACTCCATCTCATCCTGGCGCCACCCAACGAGCTCAACCTCAATCTAAATGCCTCTTCTTCTACTGGTCTTGCATCATCCTCTTTCAGTCCTTCCCCGCTGCCTCATCATCATCATCATCATCATCACCACCATCCATATCCTCATCACCATCATCATCCCCAGGCTCAGACCACCACACCTGAAAGTGGCACAGATGAGGCTGTGGGGAGTTCTCCACCCATCCTCACCCCGAATAGTATCAGCAGTGGTGGGGGTGGAGGAGTTGGAGATAGAGGCTTTCCTCTTTTGGCAAGGCTTCCACCACCACCCCCTCCAAGCCGAAGTGAGCGCCCCGGCAACTTGCCACGAACGACTTCCACAGACATGGAGGACTTTTGTGGAGGTTTAGGGATGCAGATGGAGGGCAGCAGTGCTGGAGAGGACGTTAGCCTTGGGTTGGGACTGGGCAGCCGGGGTCAGAAACTACACAGCAGCACCAACGGTAATGGCAGTCTAAATACTAAGGAGGAGACCTCCTGGAGGAGACATATGAGTCTGGAGCTGCAGCCCTTGGTGCCGCCAGCCGTGGGCTGCTGCTCTGGTCCAAGCCAGATGGACCGGGGCTTGGGCAAATCAATGTCAGTGCAGGACCTGATGCAGGGAGCCCAAGGCACTGTTCAGGACGCCCACCACAGCCAGAGCCTCTCATCTCCAAGCCCCAGTACAAGCAGTGACTCCCCTATTGGCTTCCATAGTTGCAGCCAAGACCATGGCGGAGGAGGTGGTATAGGCAGGAGTGGTGGAGGAGGATGGGGTGAGGAGGACCTCTTTATCAGCGACAGAGACATAGAGACGCAGGGATTTGACTTCCTGTCTCTGGGGACTGCTGAGGCCCACACCTACTCCACGGAGCTCCTGAGGACAGGGAGTAGAGCAGGGGCAGGGTCCCAAGGCTCTAACCATAGCCTGGCTAGTGGTCACACGTCCTCACCTTCGGCTGGCAACACCGAATTGCTGAACATGCCGCATGTGCGGCTAAAATAAACTGGCCTTCATGTTGGCAAACTCACCTCACATGGTTTTTTATCCTTTTTGGATGGGAGTGGGAGGGAGGGAATATAACAGTGGGACCTTTATTTCGTTTATTTTCATGTTGATCCATTTGATAAGAATCACAGTATTTTCATACAGGCTGATCACCTATGGCATATCATTGCATGAGTTACTCTTGGTTTTGTGTTACTGACAAATCTGAGATAAAAGACGGAGTCAGAACCCCAAAATCTGAGACTTTGCTTTAAGGCAAAGCCAACTACACTTGGTCACTATGGTCACTGCAGTTGGTCAAATAGTAACCTTGTGACAGCATGAGCATTGCATGTTTTCAGTCAAAGATACTGAGATTCATAAGATACAGTTTAAGATACAGTTTACACTGTGTAGTATTCAAAATCATTTTGAGTACTACACAACTTTTGTAGGGAATATGACAAATATTGAACTTAATACTTAAATGTGTCCACATATACAAGATCTATTTCCTGTCTCTCCAGTCACATGACAGGCCTCTATATTTAAGTGAATGTTACATCACCATCGCCAAACTTTTCATTCTTAGTTCTTGTCACTATTTCTTTTTTCTTTTTTATTTCAATAACATTGTCAATTTAAGAAAATCAATCAACCTCCTGAAGTCTAAATTCTTGAATTATATGATTAACTATCCTCAAATAATGACTTTATTTACCCACATTCTGTCTAAAAATACCACACAGGGACCAGAACGGGGTATATACAGGTATTAACTTCTAAAGTACAGGTCTATAATACTTACAATTTCTGCTGTCCAATTAAAAACAAAGTCAATACAGTTTAAAATGGTTTAAAGTGTATTCTGTCAAAAGTTTTAGGCAACCATTGGTTTGCAACAATGCCAGCACAGTAAATCAAATAGCAGACTCCTGAAACAGGCTACAGTCACAGTGAACATCAGGTTATTTTTGTCAGTGTTATATGATCATTGTGTCGTTGAAGGCGGTACAGGGACTTTTTTTTTTTTTTTTTACATACTTTGCTATAACATTTGATGACATGTAATGACTTTTTAAACATACTGTTTGACTTTTTTGACACAGTATATTATGATTTTTATGAAATTATTATTGACTTTTTATGGTATACTATACAATGACTCTTTTGGACATATTGTACGTAGACTTTTTGACATACTATACAATGACTTTTTTACATACCATGACTTTTTTGACATTCTGAATTATGACATTTTATGACATACTATACTATGACTTTTTTGGACATACTATACTATTACTTTTTATGACTGTATTGCATACAATACAGCTTTTTTCTTTTTTCTTTTTTTTTTTTTTTTTACTTCTAATCGACTTTCTGACATACTGTACTATCACTTTTATATATGCAATGATTTTTTGTGACTCTTTCTGGACATACCATACTATGACTTACTATAACATACTATACTAAGTCTTTTTTATAACATACTGTTCAAATGCTTTTTTTGGCATACTATACTTTGACTTTTTTAGACACTTTTTATTACATAACTATACTATAATTTCCATGACATACTGTGCTATGTTGTTTTTATATACTATACTATGATTTTTTTGTGGTGGTACTATGACTTATTTTTTTAACATACTGACTTTTGAAATACTATGACATTTCTTAGCTATGGTTGGATGATTTTATACCAATACTATGAATTCTTTGACATAGTGTGACTCATTTTGAACGTACCATACTATGACCTTTCTGACATGCTATGACTTTTTAAGGTGAACTATACTGTACCCTTTTATGACTTTTTTATAACATACTATACAATGACCTTTTTGACATGCTGTACTAAACCTTTTTTTGACATACTATACTTTGACTATTCCATATTTTATGACATACTGTACTATGACTTTTTATGACACTATATGATGACTTTCTTTGACATACAACACATACAAACTTTTTGGACAAACTATACTATGACTTTTACTTTTGACATAGTATATGACTTTTTTTTTTTACTTCCATGCGATGGCATATTTACATACTTTGACTTTTTTGACATACTATACCATTCTTTGTTGGATATACTATACTATGACTTTTCTAGACATACTATACAATTACTGTTTACTGTACTATGTCTTTTAAATGACACATATGACTTTTTTCAATGACATACTATACTGCTACTTTTTTGAACATACTATACAATGACTGACATTTTATGACATACCATACTATGATTTTTATGACATACTAAAGTACAATTCATTTTAGACATATTATACTATGAGTTTTTGACATACTATGGCTTTTGTTACACCCCATGTGTACTTTTTTCAACTTTTCTATGACATTGACAAAAAAAACCCAACAAAACACTTCTTAACCTAAAGAATCTCAATCCTCCAACTAATGACAGCCCTAGTGTGGTTATGGCGTTTAAGTACAGATAGTTTTGAAAAGTCACTGTAAAATACTTTACTAAAATTAGTTTGAGTAAGCAAGTTTGAAAAGTCTGCTAACTGATTTGCATCATACTACCAACATGCGTCAACATTTCCACAACACAGCATGTATTGTCCAAGTGATTTGATGTAAATAGGAGGATGGGTCCTATTTATTTTTTTCTTTTAGGTTAACTCTGAACTGGTGTATTTTGGAACTCTGACAACCATAACCTGGAAAGCCCAGATTAAAAAGAGAAATTACAATGTTGCTGTAACTGCCAAGTATCTAGTTATGTCACCTCTACCAACAGTCAGCTGTATTATGACATGCACCACTTCAAAGCACACACGTGCATGTAGACACCTGTATACGCACACAGTCAACTGTGACTCTGCATATCCATTGTACTGAGGAAGTTCTTAGGTACAGCAAAGAGGAGTTGCTAATAAATTATGCACCGGCAAGTTGGTTTTCAGCTGATGACAGCCATGTATTGAAACACATCTTGAATGTCATTTCTTACTTTAAAAACAGTTTGTTTTGTCAGAATATGTGTGTTTTAGCAAAGCACTTTGTTTTGGTTCAGAAACAGATACACTGAAAGCAATGTTCAGAAATCTAACTTTGTGCTGCATTTGGCTTTTTGCCACCCTGTTTTTACATGAAAGGAAGATATCTTATTTAAATCAGGGTCAGTGTTTGCTTTTTTCATAAAGTGTCATGGGATTATTTTTGCTTCCTTAAAAGTGACTCGCTGCAGAATGTATTCCTGTTGCATGGTACAGAATCAGGTGCATCAGGTAAGGTTATATGGCTCTTTTCAAGGTGTAGGAAAATAATTGTTGCGCCTCAAGCTGCAGGTAAATACTACCCATAAAGCATCCAAAGCCTCAGCGGTGATTAATCACCCTAACTTCGCAGTACCTCAATGAAGATATCAAAGACCAGAATATATGTGAAGGAGGTCAGAAGTGAATTTTACTTTCTTTCAGATATTGAAATATATTTTGCATGAAGAGGTTGTCATATCCAAACCTATCTATAACAGAATGAATGCCATGTCATTAAGACAAATCACTATTTATAGTTAAACCTGATTGCATCAGAGGTATAAAAAAAAAAAAAAAAGACCTCAGCTCTGATATGAAGTCTACAAAATGTGCAGTACATACAGTATATTGGTGCCTTGCTTTTGTGGTACATAATCATCTCCATATCTACAATTTACTGAAAAGTGCATTAGGTTCCTCCAAAGAGAGGTGGTTTTTCATTTTCTCTCCTTATTAATGTTCTCACCCGAGGCATTTTAGTTGTTCTGTTTTTTTTTAATTCAGAGATCAGTTTGCTACTGGGCATAAAATGGGCCTTTGACATGTTAACATTCTGTCTTGTGTCTTTTAATTTATTTAAATTATGTGCACATATTTACACACTAGTAATAATATCAATTAGATTTATCAAGCCTGTAATGTAATGAAAATGCAAGTGAACTTTTACTCTCATTCATCAATAAAGGAAATTCTATGAAGAGTTTGATTTTTGCTCTGTCACCATCATTCACTAAAAACAGTGAGGATCGTCAGTGGTTTGGGTTCAGTGACACCAGGGACATAAATGTTCACTTTAAACATCTTTACTTTTATGATCATGTGCTCATGAATTACAGTGATTAAAGTGCATGAATTAAACAGTAACTCTAACATTTAACAGAGCTACTGCGTGGGAGCTTAAGTCAAGCAAAGTACAAGGCATGAAGATTGCATGTATCAGACAGAGTTTCTGAAGCTTCTTTCTCTAAGGTGCAAATAGCAAACATGCAAACCAATCTATTTCTGGCTAGTTGCATATATATTTTTTAAAGCTAGAACACAGAGCACTACTTTAACAGCAAAAGAACAACTCGGCCTTATTATTGGTGCTAAGCAGCTAAGATCAACAAGCAGCAGAATTCTAATTACAACAGCACACAACCAGAGAGCTGTAATGCAAATGTATTGTGTTGTTCTGCATACAACAGTGTGGTAATGTGTTTATTACTAACAGTATGGTAGTTATTTTTTTCCTTCTCCTGCTTTTGCGATGCATTGTGATAATAGACCAGATGCTGACTATGGTGTGCAGAAGGTGCAAGGTGTTAGTGTGTCGCCAGCCATGGTGAGCGTTTGGGGCAGCAGCCCAGCACAACGTTCATTTCACCTTCTGCGCCTTCTGTGCGGACTTAGTGATCTTACCGCTGGTGGGGGCTTTCTTTTCCACGCCCTTAATCACTCCCACAGCTACAGTCTGACGCATGTCACGGACAGCAAACCTCCCTGAGGAGAGATGATGAAAAATACATTTAGTATCTAATATATCTATTATATTAAACTTAAGTTCACGTTATCAGTGAAGTTAACATAAGGTTTGAAGGAACAGTTCACCCCAACATCAAAAATTCATATTTTTCCTCTTACCATTAGTACTATTTATCAGTCTTGGCTGTTTTGGTGTGCGTTGCCAAGTGTTGAATTATCGACAATAGAAATGTCTGCCTTCTCTTAAATATAATGGAACTAGATGGCACTTGGCTTGTAGTGCTTTAAGTGCTGATAAAATACATTTGACAAACTCAGCAGCAACGTCTCTTTTCAGACTTTGTGACCCAGGGTTACCCACACATTCATTATTTTTGGCAGCCAACCACATCTTTCACCACAATTTGATTTTCTATTTCTGGAGTTGGACCACTAATAACGAGCGTTGTTGTAATATATACATCTTTTGATTATTCACTGCATCACCATCTCGGATGGCAGCGTGTACTTTAAGAAAAGATGGAGCAGCAGAATGTCAGGGACACAGAAAAAGAAACTTTGTTCATTTTGCTGGTTCAAACAGTTCACATTCGGTCACAGCAGCTGCTCCCCTCATCCATTAATCTGATCAGCGCTTAATGGATAGACGGATCCATTATCCACCCTATGACTCAGAAACTGCATCTAAGGAAAAAAGAACTCATGGAGAGCTCTGTCTGCGCTGTATTCACGGTCCCGCAAAACCCTCCGAAATTAGAGACGTGACTCAGAATGATACAAAGAGACAAAAATCCATTTAAAAGAAGAAAAAAAGGAAAGTTAGCTTTTGTCTAGTTCCATCTAGTTCATCTAGTCCGATTATGATGCAAAGATGGCACACATCTCTACAGCCAGTATTTCCAACACTCTGCACCTCACACCAAAACAATCTAGATGGGTAGATAGTTCTATAGGTAAGAGGAAAAATATTACTTTTTGATTTTGGAGTGAATTGTCCCTTTAATGTTTAATTTTAATTCAGAATCACCTTGAGTGAAATACCAAAGTATATTAGAGTTGTAGCCTGACAAATGAACAGATATCCTGCGGGTAACTTACCCAGTGGTGGGTACTCAGAGAAGCTCTCCACACACATGGGCTTGCCGGGGATCATGTCCACAATGGCAGCATCACCAGACTTCAGGGTCTTGGGGTTGTCTTCAAGCTTCTTACCAGAGCGACGGTCAATTTTTTCCTTGAGCTCTGCAAACTTGCATGCAATGTGTGCAGTGTGGCAGTCCAGCACAGGAGCATAGCCAGCACTGATCTGACCAGGGTGGTTCAGGATAATCACCTGGAGAGCAACAGAGACAGGTTAAGGCATGCATCGAAGTACAGTTGTTTAAGTCAGTAGATAACCTTTGTATGCTGACCTGAGAAGTGAAGCCAGCTGCCTCCTGTGGTGGGTCATTCCTGCTGTCTCCAGCTACGTTTCCACGGCGAATATCTTTGACAGACACATTCTTGACGTTAAAGCCCACGTTATCACCAGGCAGCGCTTCGTTCAGGGCCTCATGGTGCATCTCCACAGACTTGACCTCAGTGGTGACGTTGACAGGAGCAAAGGTCACCACCATGCCAGGTTTTAGGATTCCTGTCTCAACTCTACCCACTGGTACAGTCCCAATGCCTGGCAAAGAGGAGGATGAGCAGCTTTTAAAACAACTGCATGAATTAAACTGATACTTCAAGCTTTAATGACATGCCTGAGCATTTTTATGAGACGATACTTGGAAAAAAAGGACAGACACTGACTGGATAAAAAGAACAAGTGTGAACTCTTTCCAGACCTAATTACGGTCTGCTCTTTTTGTCACATGGTGTTCTGATTCCTAAAATACATTCAACATATGATCTAGTATCACTTTAAGAACTTTATAATTGGGGCACTAACAACTTTCAAGTTTGTTCTCCCAAATACAAATCACACAACTATTAGCTTTACAGACACGTACACAAAAACTGCCCCCACCTCCAATCTTGTAGACATCTTGCAGAGGCAGACGGAGGGGCTTGTCAGTGGGGCGTGTGGGAGGCTGGATGGCATCCAAAGCCTCCAGCAGTGTGGTGCCTGAGGCATTTCCATCTTTACGGTTAATCTTCCAGCCCTTGAACCAGGTCATCTGTAGAAAGACAGGTGCTTAGAGTAACACGGCTTACAAATACGTGACTGCCATGATAAACTAAAACTACTGCCTCACTGTTGTATGCCTCCGCCATCAACAGTTGACATCCAAGTCTGTCCAGACTCAAATGTAGCCATGACATTAGGCAATTCTGAAAAATATGGATGCTACATCAAGGAATCTACAAATTCTAAAACCTGGATGCTTCCTACACATCTTCAACCCCACAGCACAGAAGATGTATACAATCAGCACAGTTTTAAGAGTAGTGTTCCCAATTCAGTATCCGACCAAATATCTTCTCTGTTCCTGAGTTATGGCGCTGAATAAGGGCCAGAAAAGAGTTTTAGCAGATCATTATGATGCCACAGTAAAGTTGACCTTTGACCTGACTAGCATATGAGTTGTAGCCAAAAACCTGTTATATAAGGTCACATGGACCTTTGACCATCAAATTTTAATCGGTTCATCCTTGAGTGAAAGTGGACGCCAACGCCAAATTTGAAGAAATTCCCTTAAAAGGTTTCTAAGATACCGCGTTCCAGAAATGGTACAGACAGACAAACTGAAAAACATAAGGCCTCCGGCAACAGCTGTCAATGAAGGTACTCTCAGACAGTGAGCAGTTATCACCTAAGCTGCATCAATGTTTTATATTATAGATTAGCTGTTACAGGACACAACTCCACCTGCTCACACCTCAGATCCTACCCACCTGTACAGCAAATGCTATTCACATAGCATAAGTTCATCACACAGCTACAATGAATAGAATGGGGTTATGTGACGACGGCAGCGCATGTAGATGCAGCAGCCAGTAGCTCCTCAAATCCTTGCTACTTTTTAGCTATTTTTTTAGACTCCATGGCCCCTTCTGCTGGAGCACGACTTTTCTATGATAGAGAAGCATTTATCAACATGGGAAAAGTTGTGTGGGTCTTGGATTGAATGCACCACTAGAGGATACACACCAACGGTATATACCGAGCGGCCAGTCCAACCAGAGGGGAGAAAAGAAACTGAAAGTGCCAGATGAAGAGAGGGAGGAGAGCTAGCATCAGGGCGAGGCTAGCCCATCTTAAAGGGAGAGCTGTTCCTCTACCAAGCCTTCTTCTGACTAATGTCTGGTCACAGGAGACTTAATCGGATGATCACTCAGCAACAAGAAATCAGAGACTGTTTTGCGCACATCCTCTCAGAGGCATGGTTAACCCCTAATAATCGGGATCAAGCTATTGCACTGGATGGGCGGACCTTGTTCAGAGCCTACAGTACACAACACTCCAATGCCAATTAAAAAAAAAATCCCTTCATATATCCATCCCTTCTCTGCTGGTGAAGAAGTGTATCATTCAGGGAACTTAGATACCACTAAAATCAGGTCCTGCATCATTTCTGCGACTGGAACCAAGCGGCTGAATCATCATGAACTCAGTAGCAGAGAGCTGTGCACTTTCACAGGAGCAAAATGGCTGCCACTGTTTCCACTGAATACAGTGAAGGTGCCAGCTACAACCGTTCACTCCGAAATCAGATGTAGAGCTTCTAAACTTATCAGAGGGCCAAAAAACAGAAGACTCATGGAATCATCATGGAGTTGCCATTTTATATCTAAATTCCCTGCCCTCACTTTAGATACCATTCTAAACATATGGGGTTTATGTGACAACATTCAATCCTCATTCCTAATGTATCTGTAAAAACTGTCAACATATACAAATACTTTGGGTGAGGACTCACATTAGGGCTGGGTTCCAGCATGTTGTCTCCGTTCCAGCCAGAGATGGGCACAAAGGCCACAGTGTCAGGATTGTAACCAATTTTCTTGATGTAAGTACTGACTTCCTTCACAATCTCCTCGTAGCGTTTCTGGCTGTAGTTGGGCTCAGTGGAATCCATCTTATTGATGCCCACAATGAGCTGCTTCACTCCTAGGGTGTAGGCAAGGAGGGCGTGTTCACGAGTTTGACCGTTCTTTGAGATGCCGGCTTCAAACTCACCAACACCTGCAGCCACAATCAGCACAGCACAGTCGGCCTGAAAGGATTGAGAAGAGGGAGATATTAAGAAGTCTTTCAATCAGCAAACACAATCCTTGCAAGTATGCTGTCACATCTTTACTTCACATTTCTTGCTCCCTCCACTTTCTTTGTCATGCAATTTCTACTTTTCTTCCCAGTCTCCCTCTACCTGAGATGTTCCAGTGATCATGTTCTTGATGAAGTCCCTATGTCCTGGAGCGTCAATGATGGTGACATAGTACTTGCTGGTTTCAAACTTCCAAAGAGAGATGTCGATGGTGATGCCACGCTCACGCTCTGCCTTCAGCTTGTCCAGAACCCAGGCGTATTTGAAGGAACCCTTTCCCATCTAGGGGAAAATACAGACATGTCAATTTTAATAGAAATGTTTAATAAAAATAAGAGTAACAGTCAATTTAATTTGTACATATTTTGTCTTTGGTAGATGCTTTTCTCAAAAGCTTCAAATGATTCTGTATCTGCAAAACAAAAAAAAGTACTGTGCATTGCAAACAATCTTTAAGGATTACCGGATGGTCAAGACTGCTAAGGGTATTTTCATATTAGGTCAAGGTCAATGTCAATGTCGACTTTATTTATATAGCACATTTAACACAGCCAGTGGCCTACCAAAGTGCTTTACAGTAAAATAAGCAGAAATAATAAAAATAATAAAAGCAATAATAACAAAATGAAAGAGAGAAATACAACAAATAAAGACAGAATAAAATCAACTATAGTCTGCCAAAGGCCAAAGTGAACAAGTGTGTCTTAAGCAGTGTTTTAAAAGTGGAGGGCAATTCGCAGTCCTCACAGTGAGAGGTAATGCGTTCCACAGAGTGGGAGCCACAACTACGAAGGCTTGATCTCCTCTAGTTTTCCTCTAGGATCAAGGAACATCCAAGTACAATTGCCCCCCCTCTCAGCTTTCACATTAGTATTGTTGTTACGTAACCGAGTGCACTTGCATCATAATGTCCATGACATTTTTGTTGTTCTACTGTGTAGAAAAGGGCGGTGCAGACATACACCGCTACCCCGGGGATCATCATCAGCGGGAAATGGCGGACCAGAGAGGAGAAGCTCTGCTCCTGGCTGGAGGGGGAGCTGCTGCTGTCAGGCGCAGAGCTCTCTGCCTCCCGCTGCAGCTGTGACTTTAGGTCAAAGGCGGCAGCAAAGCTGGATTTGGGTATGTCCGCAGAGAGCTGCGCTGCTGTCTGATATGGAGGCATTTGTATTAGATTAAGATTGTTTCATGATCAGTTAAAAGCGTCTTGCTTAAACAGCAGTCCAATTCTGTGTTTTGATACAGTTGGTGTTCACATCTAATGAGCACCACACTAGAGTATTCATGAACTGTACTGAGACACCACTTTTTCAAGTGCATTTGGGCAGTGGCCTGATTCCCTGTTTCTACTATTCAAATGAACTGGACTGAAGGGTCAAATGTGCTCTGATCTGGGCCCGGATCCCTGATGAGACAGCCCCCTGAGATAATGAAAACATGTTTGTGAAAAGAGTAATCAAGTACACATCATGAGGACTGCAGCTATCAAATGTTTTAGAAAAAAATCTTTAAACACCCAGAAATCAACAGATTAATAAAACTGGGCAATTCATTCATTCTGTTTGTGTTGTGTTCTATGTTTTAGCAATCCAATAAAAGCTTCTTTTGTGCTAAATTCTGACAGAATTATTACTCAACCACCTAATAGTACAGTAACAGGCCATAAAATACATAGGACAAGACAAAAATGGTTAATATAATTGTTAGACACCCACTTGGACAGAACAGGATAATGTTGCACTTCGACACCTGTGTTGCAAAGTGCAGTTACACAGTTGAAATCTGAATTGGAGCAAGAACAATATGAGTCATACCTCAGCAGCTTCCTTCTCAAACTTCTCGATTGTTCGCTTATCAATGCCCCCACACTTGTAGATGAGGTGGCCGGTGGTGGTGGACTTGCCTGAGTCAACATGTCCTATTACCACAATGTTTATATGGAGCTTCTCCTTCCCCATTGCAGTTCACCCTGGAATATACTGTGATATCACAGAAAGCAAGAATCAAAAACATTAAGCAAATGAGACAAAGAACCCTGATCTGGGAGAACAATCACTCCTTAACGGACAGCTACACCTGCATGCACTTGCAGTTTGTTTCCATAAAACATTAACAGTTATCTAATAAGAGTTGGATGCTATAGTAACTGTTGTTAGAGTGCAGAGAGAGGACTACCATAATAGAATTACAGACTAGGTAACTTAAAACTTCCATTGTAAGCTACACACTGAATAACAGCAAAGTAATTAATACGTGCAGAGATGGTATTTATTTGTTCAAAAGCTAAAGTCCTGTCAGTCAAACCACTGAGCTTGTAAAACAGCACGGTAGTTTGTATTTGCAGTGGCTAAAACCATGAGGAGAAAAGGTGAGGTTCTAAAAATCTGTCACTGAACAAAGGTGACTTTAAATCTTAACAAAAAAACAAAACAAAACAAAACAAACAAACATTTGGCTCTGTTCAAATCAGTTGGGTATCGCTGCCTTTAAGGTCCAGTGTTTCAGACTTTGTGGCATATTGTGGTTTGGTTGCAGCTTGTGATAACTGAATCTTCTCCCATGTGCCAAGTGTGAGGCAGATATAACAAAAGGGCTGGGCAATATATCAGTATTACATTGATATGGTGATAGGAGATTATTGTCCTCTTAGATTTTGCACATCATAATACTTAAAGTGTTGTCCTGTCCTGGTTTTAAAGGCTGCATTGTAAACGATGTAACTTTATGAACTTGTTCTGTTATTTGTCTATACCTCATTAGTCATTTTATCTGCATTACTGATGATTATTTCACGTTTGATTACCCATTATCACAAACCACAACTTGACTCAGAGGGCTTTAAAGAATAGGACATCCCTCTGTCCTTGGACCCTCAAAGTGACTAAGGAATTAGAAAAAGAGGTGATCTTGGATTTTTAGAACCAAATAACCTGTGTAGCAAAACATAAAAGTACTCGGGGTGTTTTTGTTGTTTTTCTGCATTGCACAGCAATAGACGCCAACTTGGAACAAGGACAACATAAATGATTTTTTTTAAATTTATATACACAGTTAAAGACAATATGTGCATGTTTAAAAATAGTGAGATAAAAACTGCAAAATCATAATCTCTAATGGCAGCAGTGGAAGTAACGCTCTGCTGATATAACGAGATATTAAAAAACACCCAAACCACACACATTTTTGTAATCACATTTTTGTAATCACATTTCCAGACAATCGCACCACAGACTCATCACAGAACAACCCTACACCTGCTAAACTTATGATGACAAGTTAACCCATGTCTGTGACACGACAGGATTCAGTGACTTTTTATCCCACATAAGTCTCCTTCAGTTGATCTCAATCAATAAGTTGCGTGAGTGATAAAAATGTCAGGAAGACACTGCTGCGTGACAGTGCCACAATGAGCAGGCAGTGAACACTAAGCTGCAGAGCTGAGCAGAAATGTCTGCATGTCTCAGCATCCACCTCGCAGACGATCAACGCAGCACGTTTATTTGTCTGAGGTGGCAGAATGATCGACAGAGAAGATTCCAGCATGATGTCAGGTGGGATATTTCTCCGTTGAAACTGCGCCATACAGGCCTACCCAGCAAACAGCCAGCTATGATGACAACCCGCACCCCTCTGCACTTTTTTTGGCACCGCTCGCCTTGATCAAACTACCATGACATCGAAGCCACAAAGCTCTCAACTATCTATTTCAACTCTCAATATAATGCACCTACATAAGAGCTATTAGAAACGTTCCTAAAAAATACCAGCCCTTTGCAAAATGCCTGTTCCTGGATGCTGACAGGATACACAGTAAATATATTACACTGTAAAGATACATACGTCGTACCTTTGCTTCAGTGGTGCGTTCACTGGTTCACTGCGATGACACGGGAGATGCTGCCTGCTGTGTTGCACTGACACAGATGCAGCCGAGGTATCGCTATGTCAACTGTCGTCAAACGCGTCACTTTCTGAAATGACGACGTTTGGCCACTAGGTGGAGTGCTGCAATGACACTGAAATGAAGCAGCATTGAAGAAAAATAAAGAGTTTATTTTGTAATCAGAGATTACATTCATTTCAGTTTCTGCATCAGATTCACAGGTAATTGTACATAACAATGCTGCAGGCACATATTTTGAGAGGATATATTACCTAAAACACTTTCACAGATAATCTCCCTTGAGGGGCTGTGCACTGCAACCCAAGAAAACATTGAGCTAAGGCAGTGCATAAAACATCACCTTACAACGTAGAAAAGAAATAAATACATCACAAAAAATAAAATAGTAATAGTGTAGAAACAAAATTCTTAAGACATATATTTTATAAGTACATACATTATTTCAGTGAATATATTCACGTCACTTTTCTCAGATAATCTTCCTTTCAAGTGCTGTGTACTGCAACCCAAGAAAATGTGGTTTCAAACTAAAGCACTGTAGAAAAACATGCATTCATGCCTTTTAGAATGCAGAAATGAAAAAAAAAATCACAATATTTTGAAATGCTAATAGATTTTGCCTTTTAGATGCATGTTTGGTATGTCACATAATTTCTTAAATTATTCTTTTAACAGATTAAATTCAATATTGTAGGTACAATATGCACTGAAATACAAGAACCATCCCACTATCAAGTCAGTGTATGAAATGACAAATGTGAGTCAGTTTGACCAGATTGCGTCCTTGAGTCTGTTTTCTCTCAGTCTCTTCAATCTGTTGAGACGCTGAAAGATAAAATGTAGAAACAGGTTACATGAAAGCTTCTGATGAAGTCTGAGAGTGAGTCACACTTCATGTGCAGTCAGAACTGTAACAGACATTTTAGACTTAATAGGAAAAAATACATATAAATTAGCCTAATGTACTGCTTCGTAACAAAAAGGGCAAAGGAAAAGAGGTGCCTGTTGTGAACTTTAATTTTCTTATTATCAATATTAGTACTCACTCTATGGTATGCAAGGCATATTTCTGGTTGTTTGTTAACTCCTGCAGCACTCTGACTCCTGAGTTCCCCAGATTGTTGCCCATCAGATGCAGCTCTGTCAGATGTTGGGAGTTTGACTTCAAGGCAGTGGTCAGGAACTGAATGCTCCTCGAGCTCAAGCCACAGGCCCTCAGTCTGGAGAGAAACAGAAGTTCTTGAGATGATACCCGTTCACTGTACTACTACAACATGTAAATAACTGAGGCTCAAAGAAATATTTGGAGATATCCTAACACATTATTACTAAAACTGTAGTCAATGAGGCTATTGTATAATCCAGTATTGAATAAATGTGATAGTAAGGCTAAAAACTGACATAATTTTAGTGCCTTTTAAAAACAGACTGTTCCGCAGGGCTGGCAATCAAACCTCACTGCTTCAGAAGTGACCTCTATTCATGCAGAAGTCTACAGCCTACTGTTCATCTCGTAACCCTGCAACCCTCTGCCACATACAGCTTGTCTCACATATTCTGAATAAAACCCTTCACCACAGACTCTATAACTAATGGACGTAGCTGCCGTGATGTCACTCCCTGGTTTGTTGAGTCCCGTTTCCAAGTTTGGTATTTTGACTATCGCCATGTTGATTTTTTTTCTGTAGCGCCACGTTGCAGACAGCCTGTCACTAAGACAGCCCTGCCAGTGTTGGAAATTCATTTTTTAATGCACCGGCCAAGGTGGCAGGTAGATGGGAAAATCCACTGGCCAAGCAAAATTTCTTTTAATTAAAATTTTAAATTTTTTAAAATTTTTTACTTACCAAAATAATAAATTGCCTTTTTTGTTTCACATATACATTTGTCTAAGTACATATCATTGAAATAATGTATTGTGTTGAATAACTTAAAAGACGAGATCAGAGCAAAATGATGCAAAAGATGTTGATATAGGTTATTGATAAACTCAACACCACAGCCTGTGGAGTTATGGTAATCATCAATAAAGTAACTGTTACTTTGAATAGTAGCAATGATTACGTGGTTATGAGTTATGTGGACTCCTGTTTTTTTAAATAATTTTTTGGGGATTTTGGGGGATGACATGCAGCAAAGGGTTGAGGCAGGAGTTGAACCCGCAGCTGCCACAGGGAGGACACAGCCTCTGTACATGGGGCGCCCACACTACCAAATGAGCTACTGAGCGCCCCATGAACGCATGTTTTGACTGACAAATAATATTCATTTTTATTTTCATAATACTTTAAGGAGAAATAAAAAAGCAAAGACTTACGACAGTGTCTCAAGTTTAGTTTGAGGGCTTCTGAGTCCTTCACAGAGTTTCTCCACTCCCTTATCCTGAAGGTCATTGCCAGACAGGTCCAGCTCTCTGATAATGCTCCCCTTACACGCAAATCCTGATGCAAGCTCTGCACAACAGCCGTCAGTCAGGCTGCAGTGGCTCAGGCTAAAATGGAACAAAAATCACATTATAGCACACTGATCTCTTTAACATCACAGTTGTTTGATGAAGAATATTTTAAAAATTATTCACTTGAGAGTTTTCAGATGGCTGTATGGATTAGTCAATCCGGCTGACATTTCTTTGACTCCCTTGTCTCCGAGGCTGTTCATGCTGAGGTCAAGGTCTTGCAGCTCGACTGCCTGCCAGTCTGTTTGTTGAATGTGCCCACTGTAGAGCTGGGAGATTGAACACAGCACTTTTGCCAAATAAAAGCAACCCTCACCGGTGATTCCACATCTTGACACACTGAAGGGATAATAGGAAATAGGAATAGGAAAATATATTTAATTAATGGTTTAAGGATATAAAGTTATCAGTACGTTTTTTTCGCTGAATAGTGCAGAAAAAAATCTCACATTCATTTGAATTTGGATAAGTTAGAAGTGAAAAATTAAAATTATTCAATACCAGAATTTAAGTTTAGTCAGCAAGTAATCAAAGAAGTATAAGAGCAAGGCATCCTTACTTGAGTTTCTTCAGACTACACCATGCATACATGCCTTCGCAGATGAGCGCAAAGCCTGCATCCTTCAAGTTGTTGTTGCTCACATTGAGTTCTACCAGAGTGCTGGATTCATACTTTAGAGCTTCCCCGATACCTCCACAGCTCAATGCAGTGAGGCCACAGTGACACATCCTGCCAAGAGACACAAAATGTTACTGGACTGTTGATATCTATTTATTTATGCTGACAGGCCAAGCATCTCTATGAAGTCACACTCACTCCAGCTTTGTCAGCTTCCATATGTCAAATTTTTTGAAGAGCTCCATGGCCCCTCTGTCTCTGATCATATTGATGCTCAGATCCAACACTTTCAGGTGGTCGGAGTTCTTCTGAAGAGCCGAGGCCAGGTCACAGCAGCCTCTTTGCTCAATGTTGCACTGCGATAGTCTACGGAAAAGGACAAAAATGACAGCAACCTAACAGAAAGTTTGAAGAGTTAAAAAAAAAAAACTGCCTGTAATTAACATATTTATTCTTAGTTTTATTTTTTCCCACTGATTATTTTAAGGAGACTTTGGTGTCCAATTTTGTAATTAGATATCAACTTTTTCTTTCACACATAAAAATAATTATATCTGTGTAATTTCATGTGAAATTAAACATGTAATGCAAAATAAGGAACATAGTGAACAGCTCTGTTTATTTCCAACACTTACTTGAGTGTTTCTAACTGGCAGTCGGGAGATCTTAGACCTTTTGCGAGGTGTGTGAGGCCGTCATCTCCTATTTCATTCATGCTGAGATCCAACTCCAGCAGTTTCTGGGACTGTCTCAGGGCTGTGGCGAGGTATTCACAGGCATGCGAGGTCACTCCGCAGGCTTGCAACCTGATTGTTTTCAGTCTGCAGTTTTTATTGCTCAGCCCCTCCACGAGCTTCCTGACTCCACTGTCATTGATGCTGTTGTATCCCAGGTCAAGCTCTCTCAGGTATGACTGTCTCGTGCTCAAGATTGCTGCTAAGGCTGGACAACACTTGTCTGTCAGGTTGGAGAATCGCAGCCTTAAAGGAGATGAAAATTGTTGACTTAAAAAAAAACTTAAAGAGAAAACATGCTTTATCGTTTAATGAGCAATAAACAACACAAATCACAGTATAACATAGATTTTCAGTTTGAGGGTAGTTTGAGAATTTTTAGATCCATGCGGAGTTAAAGCATAGGAATTGTATTGTACTGTATTTTATTCTTAGTCCTCGAATTTGGACTGCCAAGAAGGGCAATCAGACTGTTGACCCAATATAGGTGTAAATGCAGCTAGGTTAAAGGGTCAGTAAACCCAAAATACACAAGTATTTTGTTCGTCATTAGTATTGTTACATAGCCATACAAATTTTTTGGGGTTTTTTTCTGAGGGTTTTGAGATGACCACCAACATTGCGTGTGATTTGGGGATGGTGGACCATTAAAACAAAAATCTTTTTCAAACCAATTCTGCTGGAACAGAATACAAAACAAAACAATGTATAAATGTCCTAATATTTAAGAAATGTGTATAAACGGTAGAGGCTGTATCCAATGAGAATGAACTTACATGGCTTTCTTGGATTTCAGAATAGCTGGTAGCTGCTTGAGGAGTCTTTCATCACTTCCAGTGGATACCTGCATCTCAAAACTCTCTTCCATCCCTTCAAAAACACCAGTTCTTTGTATCAAGATTTGCCAACAGACTGGTGAGATGTAAAGGATTGGAGAGCTGCCAAACTTAAGAAAGATCTTGACCTCTTCCTGTAGAGCCTGGTTGTCGTACTCCCTCAGACAGTGAAACAGACTCACAGCGCTCTGTGACACAATGTTCTCCAGGATCTTCCTCTTGATGTACTCAATCATTGGATCCCAGGGTTCCAACATGCCGCGTTCCTTAATGAGGCCAAAGATAAAGCGAAGGAAGACATCCAATTTCCCCTCGACATTCTGCAACAACTCGTCCACCATTAACTGACAAAACACAGACTGGTCCGCGGCGCTATCCATCTTGTCCATTTCAGCTGAAGCAGCAAAGAACTCCAGAATGCTCAGGTGAGCAAATCGAAACACTGTGGTGTTATGCAGCCCCTTCTCTTCTCTCAACACAAGCGGACACTCTTTGGAGAAAGCTGACGCTTCCTCAACACTTATGTCACTGCCTCGAAGATGATGCTCATACAGCACATTACCCTCTTCTTCCATCTGAAGCAGTGCCAGATTTTTCAGCTTGGCAAAAGTGTCTGAGTTTGAGGATTTGACCAGTTTTGTGTAAATCTGGGTTAAACTCAGAGGACTCATTCTAAACCCATCTTGTGATTTTAGATGATTATTCAACACATATGCCATGATGGTGCAGATTGGAGGTATCTGACATAGGCCTTCCAGATTCCTTGATGCATTCACGTGGTCGATGGCTTTGTTGGCGAGATCGTCATTACCGATAACTGCCCGGAAGTGCTGCTCCTTCTGTTCATCACTGAACCCTTGAACCTCGGTCTCTTTAAGCAAAAAGCAATCAGGGATTTGCGTTGCTGCTGCATATCGGGTCGTTAGCCATATATGAGCGCTGGGAAGTAAATTCCCCCTGATCAGATTTGTCACCAGAGTATCCACTGTGGATACCTCAGAAACGTCACTCACAGTTGGACAGTGGAAGTTTAGCTGGCAATGATACTCATCCAGTCCATCAAGGACAAACCACACATTGTTTTTGTTTAGGCTGGAAACGTCTAGCTCCTTCAAATCAGGGTAAAACGTCAGCAGAAGTTCAATGAGGCTCAGTTTGCACTTAAGCAAACTTAACTCCCAGAATGTGAGAGGAAACATGAGCTGGATGTCATGGTACCCTTTACCCTCTGCCCACTCCAGAGCACAGCTCTGCACTGTTGTGGTTTTTCCAACTCCACACACTCCTAAAGTGATGACTGTTCTTTTGCTGCTGTTGTGTTTGCAGTCGCATGATAAAATATCTGCGAGAGGGACGGTTTCAAAAAATGTCCAAGAATTAAGGTCAGATTTGTCAATGTGTCTAAACTCATGCTGGTGCAATTCAGCAGATTTGTAGTCACGCTTGAGTTCCCGATAGCAAAGTCTTGAAGGAAGTAATGACTTTTCAGAGTACCCTTCATTCAGTGTCTGATATTTGTTCTTCAGTGTGGCTTTGAGAGAATTTTGGAGATCCATCACATAGGCAGTGGTTCCTGAAAAGATATAAAGGTGATGAGTGGAAAAAACAAAAGCTATTACTTGACTACACAGTACAGCAACATTTGCAAAAATCTTATTTTGTTATCAGATAAGGAAGTTTAAGTGTGTCTGCAGTAAAGAGACAGCTTAGAGCATACCAAAGAAACAACTGTTAAACTCCTCCTGATTGCAATCCAAACTCAGCTTCCAGGATATCGAAATACACTTTCACTAACTGAGTGTTATGGTGACTTTTCCATCCCCTGAATAAACAACAAGATTAACCTGAATTGTAACATTATCAACATAAAAAAAAATAGCAGGGGATAAATTTAACTGTTAGGGCCCACAAAATGTGCTTTTCAAGATCAAGCTTTAAAAAATATTACACATTAATATTATTTTCTACATTCATTGAGCTCATTTTTAACAAACATCAGACCACAATGCCACTATTTTAGATGGAAAAAACTCCAACAAAAAATGAACAATTTTCAATATATTACATACAAAGTAGATTTTTTTTTTAATAGCCTAGAATATGTCAGTGGTTTGCAGCAAAATTGTTTGTTACAGTGCACCTCTGGAAATAGCATGTATTTTCACAATATGTCAAATATGGAAAAAAAGGTGGAATGAGGTGGAAAATAGCTAAAATTAATCAAATTAAAATCAAATTATCAGTCAGTGAACACCATATCTTAAAAAACACAAAAGTTCAACGAAATATACTTTGCAGGATATAATTCCAAAAAAAAGGTATCTCAATCCTGATTAATAAAAACACATCAATAATCCACAAACATACTGTACCAGAGCCCAGAAGGACATTTTATCACTATCAATGGGACAATCAATATCATCAATATAACAATCACAAGTATCTATGGCCCAAACAAGGAAGATCCAACATTTTTTCATAACTTCTTTACATCATTACACAACTTTTCAACATCAAGCATAATCATAGGTGACAACTCCAACAGGTATCAACCCAACAGAAGACAGTTCAACAACCTCTCATCACACCAAAAACTGGCATTCAACACAGATAATCAAACAATACATGACAGACCTACCTTGGTCTTGGCGATAGTTGGAGGCTACAAAACCCATCAGCTAAGGAATACATCTACATCTCCCTCATCCATCAATCACTTCACGAATAGATTATTTCCTAACAAGTAACTCCTTAATAGCGGATCTCTCTGACCCCAACCAACTCATTCAATAATCATATCCCATCACGCCCCAATTAGCTTCATAATGCACAAGAAACAGAAACCGAAACCAACCCAGAATTCGACTCACACCTCAAGAAAGAATCAACATTATTTATGGAAACAAATGACTCAGCAAATGCATCACCAACACTCATTTGGGAAACAGCTGAAGCAGTACTAAGAGGAGAAATCATCTCAAACTCAACATATAAAAAAAAGAAAGAAGAAGAAGCAGAAAGGAAATTGGAAGACAAAATCAAACAATTACATCTCTACAATCAAACCAACCTGAACAATTCGAAAAAATATATTCAACAATTCTCAGCTCCATCACATTGCCGGTGAGCTGATGCCACAATACAATACACTGTGTGGCTGTGGAAGTGAGTGCAATACAAGGAGGGAAAAGGAGGAAAGCTGGAAAGGAAAAGACAAAGAGGGCTGAAAAAAAAGAGGGTTTAAATTTATTTATTTAAAAGAAAAAGTGTGCGTAGATAGACACAAGTAGAAAGAATTAGTAACACTGTAACAAACTCATACTGCAAACTCTTTTATGAAATATAACTAAACCCAAGCGATCTACACAGTTGTTTATTTGTTTACATTGTTTTTCGTGTAACTGTTTGTCTTTTTTCTTTTTTTATTATTTTATTTTATAACTTTTTTCTTTAAACATATTTACATTCATAATTGTTATTTCTTTCTTACTTCTACCCAATATTGAACCCCATATTATTGCTTTGTTGACATTGTATTTGTTTGTATGTATGCACTAAATTGTTAAAAAAAATCACAATTACTAAATAACAAATTCAGATTACAAAAACTGCATGTATATATACATTTCACTGCTTATAACTGAATCTAAGTGAATAAATGAGACATATATGCAAGCATTTACCCTGACGAAAATATCAGTAAAGTCAGAATAGCAGCATACCTGATACGTAAACCCTGTGATTCATTTCAGTTGTTGGAAAATTAAAATCAGTTTGGTGGCTGGAGAAACATACTTTGTATTTGAGACTGAACAGAAACATTAAACTGGTGCAGTGAAATACAATCAGAAGGCAATCAACTGTGAAGACAACTTCCTGACTCTCTCTCTGCAGTGTGTCATTTTCTGATGTCTGCATACGTTACACATTGTTCACTGCTATATGTATAATCTTGAGGAAATGGCCACCGCAGACTTTGTTCAATCAAGGATACTGTTGGCAACATTATCTGAAATGGGCCATTTTATTTTAAATCGAAAAAGGATATATGGTAATAGACGGAGATACACTGTAACTACAATGATGTGACATGCTTCCTGCGTCATTACGTGACGTAAATTTGAAGAAAACGAAAGTTAAGATACAGTACGGCTTTTCCTGAGAACTGCTGTTGTCTAAAAAAAAAAACAGACTCAACTCACATAGTTAGTTAAAACTGTTACGCTAATATTTATGTGTTTATATTGTAGCTGCGCACGGCGTTACTTCGTGTAACACACTTACCAAAAATGTGGGTGAGTAACCCCTCTGTGCAGAAACGACGACCAGGCAGTGGTGGTAACGTTACCGTCGGTGACACGTCGAAGAAAACAAAAATCACACCAGAATCCGTGTAACACTTTTTAGATCAGTAAAGTGGGGCCAAAAGTTTATCTTTAAGTCGAGCATCCGAGCAGCTGGCTGGGCACGGATGTGACAACGACTACTCAGGAAGATGGGGTGGGTGCGCTTATACGCTGAAGCTCGCTTCCGAAGCAGCAGTTGAGGGGAGACGCTGCAAAACGACCGATCATTGGCTTTTGCGCCTCATACTCCTCAACGCCGCCTGAAACGCACTTTCAAATTTATGAAACCTTCATTTTTCTCTGTGAAAATGCATAAAAGGTGAGATTTTCACAAATAGACCACACTGGAACAGATCCAGATCAAAAACCACCATATTAAAATGGGTCTTATCCAGACTAGATTATCCCAGAGAGGCTAGAGATGAGTTAAAACACAGTTTTTAGATTTGTGAAGCCTATATTCTATTTGTGAAAATGCAAAAAGGGAGATTTTACAACGGGGTTTTTTTTTTCGCAACATCTTGACTACATTGAACCAGGTCTCTGAAAAACCCCTATACTTACAGGGGTCAAAACTAAACTAGATTGTTCCAGAGAGGCTAAGAATTATTTAAAACATAGTTTCAGATTTGTGAAATCTAGATTCATTTACCGTATGTTTCACGCCTACACCATACTGAACCAAGTCCCTCTCAAAAAACATTTTACTCAGACGTGTAAAACCTGAACTAGATTGTCCCAGGAGGTGGCTAAATATTATTTAAGGCACAGTTTCAGATTTGTGAAAACTATATTCTATTTATGAAAATGGAACAAAAGGACAAAAAACAGGGCCTCTTTGGACTGCCCCCTTCTGGTCAATATGTATTATGTGGCAATATTAAAATAACATAATATTTAATGTCATACATGAAACAAGTGATGTGCAGAAAGCTAAATACTGTTGACAAGTAAGTCTCATCCAAGTTATTTGATTTAACAGGAAGTTCATAAAAGTCTTCATATCATAAGAAGAGTATAACATCATTGTGAGTTTTAACCCCTTGAAACCTGAACAAAGTGTCTCGATGACTTTCCAAAACATATGGAGGGCAATGAGCAACGAAAGAATAAATGATCCAAAAAAATTGCAAAACAATCATAAAGCGCAAAAGAACATCCCCTGAAAATTAGTAAACAAACCCCCAAACAAACAAAAAAAAAAGCAAAGTCAAAACAGAAACTTTACAAAACAATAAAATGGAGAAGACCTGAAAAACAGTGCTAAAAAAACATTAATTCTGGAACGTATTCGGAAATATTTAATTATGAAAACCATTGAAATAGTTTTCCCTAGCTTTTTAACATAAAAAAACACCATTTTCACAATAAATAATTTTCTAAATATACCAGTGTCTTGCAATTTTTGGAACAGTAGCTCATTGCCTTTTCCCCCATGGTTTTGAAATAAATTGCACCAATTTTCTCAAGGTTCAAAGGTTTAAATACTTGTGAAAAGAGTCTGAGAGCAACACAAGAGAGGTGATGTGGCTCCAGGTTTGAGAGGTTTAACATTGGATGTGTCACTCCGCTTTATTTACTTCCACCGTTCATTGACATTTAAGGCCCACTCCACTCCAGCCAGTGTTAACGTACATGTAGCTTTTCGGTAAACGATTTTTCCTGAAAGAGCGATTATACCCGCGAGACCAGCATAACTATCACACATTGTGATGTGGATGATTTTTCGCCACCAATTTCACTTGAAATAAATATTAAACATGACTCTAACATTAGCTTGAATTCAGTTACTTCTAAAAGACGACAGTTAGCTTAACGAGCAGTTGATATGAGCTCATGCTACTTGTTTGCTAGTTTCCGTAACGCTAAGACGTTTATGAGAAACTCTAACTTCACATCACTGGTGTTTATCTTTTATAAGAAATAGGGCTGTAACTTTGGGATCTCGATCAACCAGCGGGATTTACTTTGCTAGTTTCCAGCTAACGTTAGTGGATGCTTTCCGTTAGCGTATACCGTGTTGTAGTGTTTAGCTAGCTGTTAACTTACCGATATTAGGAGAAGCTCGGTGAAATGGAAAAGGTTTCTCGGCGCTGTGCTGGGCCCACATGCTGGAGAAACAAGATACATGATAAATAAATACAAGATAGGCTGATAGGCTGATCGTAATCTGTTTGCTGACTAGACACTCACTAGCACTACACCTGTGTAAAGTTGGCGGATAACGCATGCGCATTATTACTACGTCATACGTCATCTTCACGGTTCAACATCCACCTTCCGTTCCTATTTATTTATCTATTTGTTTATTTATACTTGGTGAACAGTGTGCAATAAGCAACTTGGTAAGATATATGTTCCACATGTTGCAAAATTAGATTTAGAAACACATTTTAAAATGGGGGGGGGGGGGGGGGTCGAGAAAAGAGACTTATATAAATTGGGGGGGGGGGGGTCGAGAAAAAAAACTTAGTGAAAAACAAAATTCGTAATTATAATTACATATTTTAAATGTAGAACCATTATAATATTTCCAAGCCTTTTTGCTCAGGTTTCATACATATTTCCAGAGATAACACTTGAGTTAAATCCTGAAAGATCACCAGGAAAGACTTCAGCGCAAACCTCCATGAATTGCAATGTACTGTCCTATCAGTTTGCAATCTGCATGAGTTGTAATGGCAATGCCGTATTTTTAAATTTTTCACTTTTTTTTAACTCTTAGTATTGATTTCCTTGTCCAACATCACACTCTTGGAGCTGACCTTAAAAATGACCAAATGTGTGAATTTAAGATGCTTCACCCGGTTTCACATTGGTAGACTTACACTGATTTCTGTAGTCAGTGAGGAAGCCATATATGCACGGGTGGATTACTGAACAGGCCTACTGAGTACAGACCCAGCCGCCCAGAGTTTCAGGACAGAAAGACGAAAAACCATAGCAACAAATACTTTATTTGACTTTATACATCAAACCACAAAAATGCTTCATAAATATTCCCCTATCTGACCACCTTCTGTTTAGACCAGGTTTGCAAATCATTTTTCAGTTTAATTTGTGTTTGTGGATTGAAATATGTGTGATTAATTTTGCCATTTTTAGGTTGTTGAATGTAATTTTTATCTCAGAGATCAAGTAAAATCCTGTTTTGTCAGGGTATCATTGTGCTGCAAAGAAATGCAACAGTATGCCTAAGAATTGACACTTACTCTCAAAAATACCGTAGCAAAAATTCAGTCAGCAAGTAGCCTTGTTTTAAGATAATTTTATATATTTTGACAGTCAGCTTTGAGCTTTCTGTGAGAAATAGTAGAAACAGTGTTGTTTTAAATTGACTTTTGAGAAATAACTGGCATACATCCAAGTCCACTATCGAGTCCAGTACAGATATTATTCAATCAGAATACAAATCTTTAGTGATAAAAATTAAACAATTGATATAAAAATATTTCTACATAGGCATACAATCTACAATTGACCAGCAATTGCAGAAAATAAAAATAAGAGCAATTTAAAAAAACAATCATAACTTTTACAAGAGTTCATTTTACTTATTAAGCCACCATTTTAGCATAAAGTTTGTTTATTTTCTGGGTCACTAGTGAAAGCTGACTCATCACTGGATGACAGCTGAAAGCTTTCAGTAGCATACAGGATGTTTAATTCCTTTTGAAGGCACCTGGGATAACAGCAGTTAAGGCAAATGTTAGTTACATAAAATGCAATATTAAACTGTATGACCCCTGCTATAAGTGAACAGTGTGTAAGATTACGGGGGATTTAGAGGCACCTAGTGGTGAGGATTGCACAATGCAACCAGCTAAAACTTTTCCCGGCTGGAGTCTCTTCAGTGTTCATTGTTGAAGGTTTTTATCAGAAGTCATAAACATCTGGTCTCTTCCTTCCCAAAACAAACGGACCCAGTTATTAAGATCAATAAAAAATTCTGAATAAAGCAGTTTCACATTACAAATCAGTGTTTCTCTGACGCTATTTGGCTTGTCGCAGAAGGGCCGCTAACCCAGGACCTGCTATGGTGTGCTCATCATTTTTCCAAACATTCAGGAGGTTTATACCTGAAGCCAAAATATACGCAGAGGTGTCTATCTGTCAAAAACAAACATACGTGGTGATTTAAACCAATAAAAACACTGAATAAAGCAGTTCACTTTTAAACAAACTGTGTTTTTCCAACATTGCTTGTTGGAAAGGAAATGCTTACCCTAGTGGCCCAAACAAAAATGTGAACGGTCCTATCCAAAGCCAGTGTTTGTTTGTCCTTTCTGGGCTACTGTAAACATGGTAATCTCTGTAGACAAGGATCTGCTCCATCTGTAGATATAAACTGCTCATTCAAAGGAAACAAAAAACATAATTCTTACTCTCAGGTGCTTATACACTAAAACAAAAACATACTCAATATATTATCTTCCATTTCTTTCAATATATCCCCCTAAATCCTACACACTGGACCTTTAAGGATGGTACATGTCCAACAATCTTAAGAACTTTTCACCTCCTTCTAATACTTAACATACAATTCCTGCAAACCAGCCTCTATCTACAATCTGATGATTTCTACTCGGCATGACAAACCAAACCAGATAGTTGGTCCCTAAATGTTTTAATTGTAGAGAGCTTAAACTAAACTTACAGCTTACCATTGTTATTCTTTTCAACCCAAATATGAGTCACGGTCTTGAGGTGTTTGAGTGAAACACCAGCACTTTCTAGAGTCCATCCTACATCTTGGTTACTCTTCTTGAAAATTAATCACTGTATCATTTGGATAGCATAATTTTTGAGCAAAGAATTTTTATATCAATATCAAAATGCCAATGTACAGCCTGTTTTTCCATTCAGATGTCCTCATGTCTATCTACAAAACAAACATCTGCAAGCACTACCAGTACTAAGCATTTAGGATCAAGTGCAAAAAGCTGTTATTTTCTCCTGCTCTATTCAACTTGAAGGCAGTTCCCATTGTGCATGATGGCAGGGATACATAGGTTCAGGTTAGGCACCCTTCGGTAGACAAAGTGGAAGATCTGTGCACGGGGCCGGCTATGGAGCTCAGCTTTGATTCGTTGAGGGTGTGTGTCCGGGGCGAGCTGCTGGCTGGTGTCTTCAGTGACCAAAAACAGTGCGTAGGTGTCAGGGTCCAGGATCTTGAACTTGTAAGCACAGAGCGAGCAGACCTCCTCTGTGGTCGTGTAAGGGTGGACAATCAGGGTTTTGGCCGTGCAGCCTGTGTCCAAATCCTGCAGGGCGACACGGAGATAGTTCTGCAGAGAGACATAAAAAATCCTGCGTTAATATTTGGCAGTACAGACACAAAACAATGAAAGAGGTATTACTTTTGAATCAAGCATGCAAGTAGAAAAATCATGCAGTTATTGGTATATACAGAAACCACATGCAGTTGTTAAATGTTCCACTAGAGGGTGCCTTCTGCAAAGAACTGATCTCCAGATCCACATGCTTTGATGTTAGTAGAAACTGTAGATATGTTCCTTTTCACCAACAAGGACCAGAACACAGCACCTTTCATGCACCTTTCCAATGCTAAAGGTGAATTTGGGATTTTTTTTTTTTTTTGGAATTGGTACAACTTAGACTCACTGCCTGGATGTTCAAGGTGGGTTCAGGTCAGGCGTGATACCTGAAAGTCGTCCACAGTCGGCGCTGAACGCTGAGCAGTGCGCCGTCTGTGCCACTGGTGTAGGGTGTTCCTGGCCTCAGAGCTCAGCACCCGGGCTGCCTGCTCTTCCTGGAAGTTCTTGATGAGGGCCAAGGCTCCGTACGCGCTGGTCAGGTAGTAGCCCCCTGCATGGGTAAAAAGGAAAAAGAGATGCTTGAGGATTTGTAAAGAAAAAGAAACAGAACAGAGCCCGTTATCTAGAAATGAAACAAGCTGACATTAATGAGTCATGTAAAAAAACAAAAACAAGGAAGGGACACTTCCTCCTTTGTAATAAAAATTTATCAGAACAAGAATAGGCATTTTTAAAAGTGAAGCTTTACGATAAACATCTTCTACATCTGAGCAATTCAACAATGATCTTACTCTGTGTGCCAGACAGGTTGACGCTGATAGGAAAATATTTAACTTTGGGAGGGTTCCGCCTCCTTTTTCCTCTGAACCTGCTCCAGCCCATTCAAATCAAACACCGAATGGAATTTCCTACCAATGTCAAAAGGACTTTCCTTCCTATGTCTACATTTCACAAGCTTTCTAACAGAACCTTCCTGGTGAACTTAACTCAGCACAGCAAGTGTAATTGCTTCATCTCCCGCAAAAATACTCTGCCAGTAAAAAAAACAAAACAAAAAACAAAAAACTTGATAATGGAAATTTAAAGAGGATCTATTTTACACTCATTTTTATGTTAATATTTGTATCCACGGTTTTGAAAAGAGCCGATTTACAAACTTTAATAGCCAAAAACACTTTATTTTCCTCATACTATCTGTGCTAGAACATCTGTACTCACCCTCTGTCTTAAACACTCCATTTTAGTGCCTGTCTCTTTAAAAAAGCCCAGTCTCATATAAAAGCCCAGTCTGACCTGATTTGTCAACATTTCCACTCTTCAGGATCTCGGTGCTGCAACCAGGGAATGACTGTAATTGTGCATTTTTTTTACTGTAAACAATAAAAACTTCTAAACACAACTGGACATGTTCCAGTAGGAATATGCTCCAAAATCTGAACAAAATTAACAGCACCAGCAACCAAGATTACGTTTCCATGTTTAGCATATAGCTACATGTACATTAGCTGCCTGCTGCTGGGGGAATAACTGAGGCAGAATGTAATGGCACTTACTACTGTGAAAAATCTCAAATAAAAGCCTCTAAATATAACCACATATGCACCAGGAACCTGATCTGAAATCGGGATGTAAGATATCAGTACTCCATTCATGTGTGGCTCTCCGGTACTTCATCACCACTGTATCCAAGTATATATGAACCGTATTCGAGACCACCTTTTCAAGTGGACCAGGGCACCGTACAGTACACAGCGTTCAGTTAAAGGAACTCGAATTTTGTGTCAAATATACTCAGATCTGATGTGAAAGCCATATACTGTGACAGGGGATGGTGTGACCTGCCCTAGATCTCTATTGATACGAACCATTTTCAAACATTCAGCTGAAGGTGTGCCACACTGTTAAGTGCTTCCTCCCAGACAGACCTTCAGTTGAGTTATACAACAGGCTGCCCGCTAACCTCACAACACACTGTCACCTGACTAACCCCAAGAGGGACATATCCAACACTATATAACCAGAAGGGGAGGAGAACATTTGGTATTTATGGATTGTTTTTGCCCTCCAGTTTCACTTAAGCTGCACAGGTAAGAGGAGTGTTTCTAGGTTTTCCCTTTGCACTCTTTGCTTATTAGGGTTGGGCCTCACTGAAAGTTTTAAAAGAAATAATTCAAAGAAATAAAAGGAGATATACCGCCACATGGTTGTATGCCCCAAATCACCAGTCAAGTTGCACTTACAGTTTACATTTATATCTGTGAAAACATGGATGCTTCACGCACAAGAGATATACTTAGTCAGCACAGTTTCAAGGTGGACACCTAAGGTTCTTGAGTTATGGCCAAGCACATGTTGTTTGAGGTCACATGACCTTGACCTTTGACCTTCAACCACTAGATTGTAATCAGTTCATTCTTAAGTCCAAGTTGACATTAGCACCAAACTAGAGGAAACTTCCTCAAGGCAATCTTCAGATATTAAATTCAAGAAAATGAGACTGATGCAAGGTCACAGTGACCTTGACCTTTTACCACCAAATTCAATTAGCTCATTGTTGAGTCCAAGTGACTGTTTGTGAAAAATTTGAATAAATTCCCTCTAGGTGTTCTTGAGGTGTTGCGTTTACAAGAATGAGACTGATGAGGTCATAGTGAACTTGGCCTTTGACCTATGACCAGCAAAATCTAATCAGCACAATGTTGAACGCAAGTGAAGGTTTGTGTAAAATTTGAAGATATTCCTTCAAGGCACCTTTGAGATATCGCCTTCACAAGAACGTGCCGGACAAACAGATGTACGGACAGACAACCTGAAAATATAATGCCTCTGGCCTCAGCTATTGCCGGTGCTGAGACATAATAAAACCAACAAGGTCATCGAAGACTGATGACAAGCAAACCAACAGGACCTACCCTCTCCTTGGAGCAGAGAGGGGTCCAGCAGCTCCATCATGTACTGGATCTCTGTATCCAGCTGAGGCATGTCACACTGAGCCACCACATAAGTCAGCATGGGCAGGAAGTCATCTGCACCGTACATCCTCCCTGGTAGGAAGCAGAAAGCAGTGAGACAGGTAGGTGTGATTGCCACGCAGGACACACGAAGGTCAATAATCTGAAAATAGGACTGAATAGGACTGTTTCATAAAACGTATTATAATCCCAAAAAGGAGACTAGACTGTGGAAAACAATTCAAATCAAACCAGAGCTCCTTTACTTTTAATATTAGTTTCAGACTTAGGTAGAAAAAATAGTTCCATCTAACTCTTCTGCCTACCTGAGTTATCCTGCATGATGGTGTAGATGAGTTTACACACACGCAGCAGCAGTGACACCTTTTTCTCAGGGGAGTACATCTTGCTCATGTTGAGGAACTTGTGGCGGATCTTCTCAATAGCCATGGGGTCAGGGGGCACAGCTCCGTCCACCCCTAACTCCTGGGGCCTCTTGGCCTTAGCCAGGGCCAGGTTCTCCTTCAGTTGCTGCAAAGCTCCGCTGCTCACCTGCAGACATCAGAAAGATTGGTATGGTTAATTTACCCAGTCGAGCATTAAAAGATGATTAATAGTGCGTCTTTGTCTTAAATGTTTCTAATTTCTTTGTAAGAGGTCTGTTCATCCTTAAAAATTAGGATTGCGAGACAGTATGAGTCAATTTTCTTCCACAGTGCACAATGCCACATATATTTTCAATTACAGGTCCTTATCTAGCCAAAAATGTATCCTTTTCTTATAAAATTGTGAAATAGGGTAGTAGAGACCCGAATTAAAACCATCAACATCCAACCAGTAACCTTGCATGATACAATGACTCCACTTATCTCTTACCTGGAAGTCGTGCAAAACTGTCTCAATCACACTCCTCAGAGGTTTCAGGACACACTTGTGCATGGCCTTCTCCAACACCTGGTCTATAGGTGACAGTAGCACATACAAACATAAAAACACAGAGACAAAGGCAACTAAATGAGAAACAGACATATTTGATTAGCAATACATCAATAAAGCAATAAAGCAAACAAATGAGTCAAGTTTTACAACTGAAAGGACGTCATTGCCTTTTGAGTGAGGCCATTCATCTCAGGAAATGGACACTGTTCTTTATGCTGCTTGAAATGTAGTAATCAAACAACCACAATTGCTGATAGTGATGTATCTGACGTGACCCAGATAGAATTCTTGTTAATGGATTTAAGTTTTATTCATGTAATGTTTAGCTAATGTTAACTTGCTAACTTACCATTAGCATTAGATGAGTCAACTACACATGCACTGTACAGCTACTGCAGCTAAAGTAATGAAGTGAATTTGAACTGTTTAACTGTAGCCAAAACAAGTCACACTAAAGCACAACATAAATTGCTTAGCTTCTGTGTTGGTACTCCTGTTTGCCTCTATAAACTGGGGGCATGCTGACCACCATCTACTGTAGGTAATACACTGACTATGGATAAGTATCTAATACAACCCCAAAAATCAGAACAATTCATTCAGTGCTTTCCAAATTCCCTACACTGTTAATGTCTCTGTCTGTCAGCCTCAGGCCCATTTGTTCTTGCTGAGGAGGTAGAAAAATCAACATTAAAATATTCAACGAGGCCAAGCCATTATTTATCAAATCCTACTCAAGCAGGAGTAAACCAACCCCCCATTCCTGCATGAGATTAACAGTATTAGTCACAGATAGTTTCTGGCATGCGTAAACCCAGCATCTGTTTCTTGAATGGTGTACATACAGTACAGTATTTCATTAAAAAGAAGCAAATCAGATCTAAATCCTTTCTAATACCTGCCATTCAACAGCTTTACGTAACAAAACTAATAATTAACTAACCTCAAAGTCTGACATTCAACAAGGTTTTACTAGATTACATATTTGCTATTTAGCTAAAGAGCCACCTAGATATCTTTGCTCTTAAAAGAGTTAAAGACTGGCATATTTCTTTCTCAGGTTAAGTCTGACCTTGACAAATCCAAGTTGGAACCAGATTCATAAGTACACCATTAATTCAGCTAACATGCAATAAAAAAGTTGCACTTGGACCTTGACAATAGCTTCATTTGTACCTCGAACCTACGTCTATAGGCTTCAAATAATTCTCTGCCTCCCTCAACTATGTACAGCATGCTGCATGCACAATCGTGCCTTTTTGTTCACTGGCAGCACTGACGCAGCTTTCCATGCACAAGTATCCCCGGCCTCCGGGCAGTGTTTTTGCAGTAAGCAGCACAGAACCAAATGCATGTTTTCTAACAGCATCAACAAGTGAGCATGCACATACAAGAATTCTGCTCTTGTGGAAATATTTCTGGCTTTGTGGTGAGTCACAGAAATACCAGAGGAGCACAGGGGTGAATGCGCTTCACTTACACTACGGTACAAGCCTCTGCACTACGTCTGATGAGTGAGAGATGAGTGTTGTGGGTCACCTGAGGGAAAGGGTTTGGCAGCTCTCTATTGGACACAGCTCAGAAAAATAAATCTGAAGTCAAGAACAAGGGGAGGCCCAAGGTGTTTACAGAAGCTGGATGATCCTTGTGTGTACACAAGGAGGGGTACTGTTCAGGACGCACTGTAGTACATGTGTGTAGACACATACACACACACACAGGCATTTTCTGACTGCTGACTTCCTGATGTCCTCCAGAAAGGCTAATTTCCGTTGTATATTGAGCAATGTTTGTTGTTGGGCATTATCTAGACGACAGCCTGGTCAAAGGCTTCCCTCAGCTGCAATAAACTGTTCAAAAGTCTGTGCATATACACAACATACACACCAACACGCATATACACTAGAAACTAAAGGAAACACTCAATGTACATGAAAGCAAACTTCAAAAATATGTGCAGTTTTCTGATTTACATCCCAGAATTGACAGCCTTTTCCTTTTCCTCCCTGCATTTGTTCTTATCCAGTCACGGCCATAAGTTAGGGCGTGTTGATAGTTGTGTACACTCCCTTTACAAACAAAAAATTGTTGATCATTCTCCCTTGACGTTACAAAGTATAGTTTCAATAAAGAATAAAGTTTGGACTTTAACACAGCTCCCCTTAAACACAAATATTTTCTTCTCAAGATGTCAGACTTTCAGCCATAACGTAATGCACTCCTCTCGTTCTTTCTGTAAACACTCTGAATTGGAGCACACACATCAGTTTAACTGCACTTCTCCTTTCTTTTAAACATATTCTGTGGGATTGTAGCATGACGTCAGACAGACTGCCCGCTTGTAGGTCTCAGTTTTGTTTTGTTTTCCAGAGAAAAATGATTTGCTGTACTTTGGACAAACCTTCCAGCTTCTGCCATCTAAAAATCTACTTAAGCTTTAGATTTCTCTTAAGATTTCTCTCGATCTCAGACACAACATAGAATTCCAGCTCAGATACGACTATTAAACTTCATGTTTACTTCCACGGTCGCTGTACTGTATAAAAAACACTTCTTCACATTTCCCCTCTCCAAAGAGAACGTTTGTGAGCGTGAGGCGCTTTGTGTGTGGATCTGTGGTCTGTTAGCACAACCAGAATGGATCACTTCTCTGTCTCTGAACAAGGCTTTGCTGTTATTGTTTACAATGAACAAGGGAAGTGAGATGAGTGCAAAGACATACTTACATATTCATGCAAATACTCTTCCACAATAATCTATTTGGAGTGAAATGTCCCTTTCATAGAGCTGTTCATGCCTGCAGACTATTTTTACAATCATTGTGACCTCGAAAGAGTTTATCAGCAACTCTAATACTAACCAGTGGCATTAGAAAGAGCGCTCATTAGACCTTTTTAATACTATTGCCAATTAGGTACCTGACTTATAGCAAATAAAGTTTTTTTGATTCCATGTTTTACTACAAAACCCTTTTATCCATTAACTAAAGAACCTAATGTTATCAAATGTTTAATGCAAGAAGCCATATGAGAATTTCGCACCAGTAAAAAAGTAAAAGAGACCAGTATCTGGAGAAAAAAATTCAATGCCAGCTGTCAGTACTCACATTTTAAGGGGTACCAACTTGTAGTTGAATACCAAGCAGGCCTAAAATTAGGGATGCACCAATTTCACAGCCAAACACTGGTATTTTCTGAAATTCGCTTTTTTAACTGCCATTGACCTACTGGCAATTAAAATGACAGCGATGGCAGTGGCCGATGTTTTTCCATTGTGTCACAATATTTTTGCACAGGCTAAACAGCAGGGCTTAAGACTAACGTCGTCCCGTCGTCCTAGGGACAACAGAAAATTAGTTTGGGACAAGTTTTTTCTGGGACTCCTTTGGGAAGAAAGGAAGCTGGAAACTCACTATCAACACACCAGGGGACGCATCCTATTGTTTATCTGATAATGCTACATTGTGTATGAAAAATGTAAGTTGAAATCAGCGACCTAGTTAATGTTATCTCTTTGCGGCTGGTGGCCAGAAACTAACAGCTAACATGTTGCTTTGAGTTACATTATGATGCATTCAAGCTCTATTTAGTAAAAATGAGCGTTGGGCGACGGTAGATCGTGACGTTCTCATAATATACTCTGAGGTAGTACAGTAGTAGTACAGTAAAAGGAGAAGTTTCTTGATGTTTGCACAGCAATGTAAAATAGATTTTACAGAAGGACGATGTATTGATATATTATATACAGTGAAAAGGCTTTTGAGGCATTTAAAAAAAGTTTTTATGTGAAAGAAGATTACTTCTAAGGTTATTTCATAAATGTATATGATTGAACTTGAGCTCATTCAAAGATAGTGTAATAACAGCTTTAATTACTGTAAAAAGTTTAGTTATTTTTTTTATAATGAAGATTTCTTTATTTCCCTGGCATAACAGTTGAAATAAATAGCAAAAAAAATGAATATAATAAACAGCAACATAAAAAAACCCATTGGTACAGGCTATCAACCAAACTGTTAATTTATATATCTGTATTGGTGTTGCCCCAGAATCGCTGTATCCCAATCTAAAATGCAATGAAATAAAACTTCTGCCTTTCAAAGTGAGCTTCAACTGCACTGTGAGCTTTTGCCAACCAACAGCAGCCAAGAATAACTCATTGGGGCACAGCATGTCGGCATTTCTGTAACTCAACCCCAGTAATGTGGAAGACTAATATGGAAAACTTCAACTAGTATGTCTGATTCCCAAGACATTGGCCTGCCTGGGCACTCACTGAACATTTTCAATGAATGAAGTCATTTTGAAATCCATTTCTGAGGTAACACTAAGGAGGTTTTACTTCTCAATTTATACTAGAAGGAAACATGTAGAGAAGTGAATGCTGTCAGAGATGGGATATGACTAAAACATCACAAATGTGCCCACGCAAGCATGAGCAGATGCATCATTAAGTCAGGACATGCAATCCCACCACACAAACAACAAACCTCAAAAAAACATTCATGGTTTTGAAAATGAATCTTGGCAGACTTACCAATCTGGTCCTCAGGTATGAGTGACTCTATCGGGGGGTCCAGTTCGGAGCTCTGGCGAAGGTAAGCCTTCATCTGTGTCATAAACTGCCTGAGAGTCTGCAGAAAATCCATCCCTGAGGTGTGACAGCCTCGGTTCTCCTGAACAAAGCTGATGTAGTCTTGGACCAGGGAACCAAAATATGAGCTTTTGTCCCTGGACAGCTCAGCGATCCTTTTTACCGCCCGTCTCTCCGGGGTCATGAGGGAGCTCAGCATGCCGCTCACTTTGCGGAAGCGCCCCTTCAGGGCCCTGGGGAGGATGAAAGAGCCACCACCTAAGCTCACGCCGACCTTTCGCCTCCGAGCTTTTAAGGATGGACGGAGGCGCATCTCTAAGTCTGTCTCTAAACCGACCCCGTAGTCTTCTTCCTCGTCTTCTTCCCCATCCTCATCGTCGTCACTGCTGTCCTCCACTGGGTCTTGATGATTAAGGTGTCTGGACGGACTAGGGGCCAGTCCCAGGGAGAATCCAGGAGACTGGGAATATTCCAGTGAGTCAGAGGAAGAAGTAGACATGCTCATGTCACTGAGCCGCTGGCGTCCCCTCTCATTGGGAGTGGACGGACTCCCAGCGTTATTCTCCAGTAGTACATCAGCAGGGACAGCAGGTGGAGGCTGGCAGGGTGGAAGCTTGGCACGGGACAGAGCTCTGGCGATGGTCTCATCATCCAGCGCGATGTGGCAGCGGTGAGCTTCCAGATCAGGCTTCTTCGGCCTTGGAGGTGGTCGGTTTGAAGGCACAGGAATCGGCGAGCTGGCAGTTTTAGACGGGCTGCTGTTTTTCGCACCCATTGAAGGTCGAGCGGGTGCAGGGCGCCTGCTTGAGGACTGTTGTTGCCTTGCAGACACAACGACAGCCTCTGGCATGCTCTTGGGTCTGGCAGTGGCTGCTGGAGGTCCAGGTGGAGGTGGGGCAGGGCGCCGGCGCGGCATGGAGCGGGGGGGGGGGGAACGGGGGGGAGGAGGACGAGATTTGCCGTTCAGTTTGGTTTTATCCACGTGCTGCTCGCTACCTTGACTGCTAGTTAAAGGCTTCTCTGACGACGGCCCAACATTCTCTATGTTGTTATCGGACTTGGCAGCATGTGAAGGCGGGTCGTCCTCACAGCGGCGGTGCTGATGAGTCTGGAGAAACAGGGGGTTGACGAAGCACAAGGGACCACTGGAATGTCTTCTCTCCAGATGAAAGCAAGGTGGAGGCGCGTGAGAGCGTAGGGTCGGGGGAGCGCTGTCACAGTGAGCACCGGTGTGTCTCTGCTGTGACCCCTCGACCTCCCTGTTCCTGTTAGTCCGCTGGGGGCTGAGGGTACGGCTCAGAGGGCGACACGGACGAGGAGAAGTGCGACGCCTACTACACAGGGCAGAGTCCCAGAAACCTGTAACATACAGACACAGAAACATTAAGAGGCAAACATTAACTAACTTTAGACACACACTTCTCCTTGGACAAGGTTCAGAGAAAGGGTATGTCCTTGAGAATTAAAAGATCAGTTAAAGAAAAGCTGGAAAAAAAGACAAAATTCTCAACTATTTCTCACCAACAGTACAGACAGTCCCTTGAAGTTTTCCTAAGTTTTCTCTTTGCCTTTCTTTCTGCCTCGTTGTGTCTTTCTTCGTCTTGCTGGTGGCAAAAGCGTTGCGAGTTCAGCCCCGTGTGTCTTGGCTCCGATTCACTGAGTGCCGGCACACACCCAGAGACACAGAGAGGGAGTCACCCATGCTAATCACTTAGTGGGAGGGCACTAAACACAACACACGGCACTCAGTTCCAGTTCCTCCACTCCTTCTTCCTGCTCCGTTTTCCTCTCTCATGCTGCTTTCCTGTAGCTCCCCTAACCGAGTGGTTTCAGGACAATTTTCTGTTGTTAAATGAAGCTATCACTAAAAGCAAATCTTATATACACGACTTTCTGACTCTTCTTTTTCTTCATACTGAGAGTGCAAGTGTCCCATTACAGTGGAGGACATGTGCTCCCATTTTGATGGTCCTGTGTGCTGTTTTCCACTGAATCACTCCATTGTTTTCAACTATTTGGCAAGATGCAAACACACTCAGCTTTAAAAGCCACTTGAAAAGAAAGATTCTACTATCTTCAAGCATTAATATGAAGTTACAGCGCAATGATTCAACCAAACCGAATAGAGCAAGGCAACAAATTATGCCACTTCAAAATATCTTTTCAGGGACTGTAGCATAAGCTCAACTGTTGCCTCAGGCTAAAAATGGAAATGTTACTCTTGCATTTCTGCAGCAATAAAAGAAGCCAGGTCTAACGGTTTCATATGTCTTATAACAGGCCTGCTTCAAACTTTAGTGTGTCTGTGGAGTTTGTGCTGGTTCATGTGAGCAATGATCACCTGACACTGCAGAGTCTGTCTGAAAACTGTTGTGTCAAGTAGCTGACAAACAGCACTGAGCAAACTCTGCCATCGTATTTGCTGACAGGCTGCCAAGTCAACAAGGCAAATATCGGTCAATATCGATGTTTAGCCGCTAAATGAGTGCATGCTGGTGTGTAAGCATGCTAACGTTTGCTTATTTACAGCAGTAGTTTCTCAGATATTTAGTCATAAGCCAACGTAAATATACGAAACATATAGGGCTGTGAGTGTTAACGTGTTAATTGCGATGGGATTAAAGTCCGTCGAAAAGTGTTTTTGTTTTTGTTTTAATTGCGTTACTCGCCAGCCAACCTTCCTGTCTTTAGGAGGCTGTACTGGACTGAGTCTTAAGGCTAGAGTGATGATACTGGTATCATGTGAAAATGGACCTAAGTGATCCAGTGATACCAAGCATGTCATGGTAGCTTCTCATTCAGGGAGCCGAATAATACGCCAACGTTTGGCTAAATTTTAGCGACGGAAAAACTGCATGGTCATTTCACAGGGGTCGCTTGGACTCTGACCTCAAGATATGATAATAAAAATGGGTTCTGTGGGTATCCATGAGTCTCCCCTTTACAGATCGGTCCACCTTATAGTAGCCCCATGCAGGGTTTTTTTTTTTTTTACTGTCATTTGATTCCTAATCAAGATATTCTGCTGAGAATTGCTTTACCTTTTCAATATGGACTTCATACTTGTTTTGTAATGCAAAATAATTTAATTAAAAGCATACAGTTTAAAATAATATTATTAAAAAACCTGCAGTTAAAAAATGTTATTAACTGCGAATAACTATTGAAATATCTGCATTAACACAATGAAAAATTAATCGTTTGACAGCCCTAGAAAAATTCAAACATTGACCTGATTATTGTGCTAGAATTAAGTTACTAATCCTGAAGGGGACATAAATATCTGTGCAAACTTGATGGCAATCCATCCAACAGTCCTGACATAGTATGTTGGTCTTGACAGAAGTGGTAGAATGTCCCATCAACCAACTTTTCTATTCCTAGAGTCACGCTGTTAGTTCAACTAAAGACACAAAGTCCCACTCTAAAATGAGTTTCAAAGTCACTGCAATATTCAGATGTCTCTGGTTCTGTTTGTAACATGTGTTAGCGTTTCACATGCGCGTGCTAGGATTCCACAACATATAATATAACAGTCTGCTTTTTATCTTTAAATAGAAGCTTTCCAGTGGAGAGGGGAGTTTCCCTTTAGGACTGTCAGGGTAAGCTAGGAGGGGCTCACAAGCTGCTTCTCTCTCTCCTCTCATCAAATATAAGAACTGCAGTGCAAAAGCCATTACAGTGCAGGCTGACACCCACTTCTACTCACAGGAATGTCAACATGCAAATACAAAAAGCAGCTTCATGTCTGTCAGTAGCTGTGACACAATTTACTCCACAAATTATGTTAGAACTCATACTTGAAAGCTTTGTGTGCTTTCATATATGTCTGAACCTGGTGTGATGGTATGTGTGTGTGTGTGTGTGTGTGTGTTTAGACAGTGCACGGCCTACTGAAGCTTTCCACTGGCCACTCCCTTCTCCCCCACACTAAGCACTGAGCTATGTAGTAGGCTTCCACTGTAGGGAGCTGACTCACTGCAGATTCACAGCAGCTGAGCCGAGAATAACTTGACAGAGACGTAGTGACTTAATGTGCTGTGAAACCAGAGCTGAGTGGTCAGTGTGAATTGACATAGAAAAATAAATAAAACCAGTGCTGTTTTTCTCTCTTTGCATGCCTGACTGTTTGCATGATATAGCAGGTGGGGCACTTAAAATAAGGCACAATGGCAACACTAGCTTTAAGAGAATGTGGTGTTAAACTACAATAAAAGTCTTTTACGGTCCACTCTTGTACACTTCAGCCACAATACTAAATGGTAATGTCTAAGAAATAGTTCATCTTGTCCAATAAACCTATAAACCTATGATTTTTTTGCGCAATTCAGCATGTTGTATCGGCATCAGAGAAGGCGGAGCCTGTCAGTAAATGATATTAATCTGTTTGGCAGTGCAGCTTAATGCACAATGGGAGAACCTGAAGTGAGGAATGTAAACAAATAGCTAAAGTCAAGAGGGCATGAGATCATAACAAACTCGTTATACCAGGTACAATTATTTTTTTAGCCATTGAGCTCTTCAGCAGCAACTTTCTGGAAAGGCGTGGGCGACGTGAGGTGCAAAACCATCAGCATTTGTAGTCTCTAGTTCCTTGATGTGGGTTTATAAGTCAAACTTGCAAAACTGCCAGTATAGCTTCTCAAGAAGTGTTTTACCACAGAATTTCAAACAATGACATAATAAATGAGACTACCTGCTCCGAGCTGAGCCACCTCCTCCAGATCTTTCTGGGTCTTTGCAGATGCAATGGCCTCTGGGAGTTTGAGTGTGAAAGGCAGGACATCCCTAAGTGAGAGATCGACAGACAATAAATGTGACAGCAAAAAAAAAAGCATTAGAAATACACTATAAGAAAGGATCAAAACCTAAAAGGTGCTGCAGCAGTCAGATGAATTTGCCTGCTTGGGTTTAGCTCTAAAATGGTAAATCTGTGTTCAAGTTAATGATTCTGTCTCGTTAACTCTGCTTTATGATCAGGTTATATTGCACATTGTCCTCATTTGACAGTGATATGCACTAACAAAAGTCATGATACCATAATTCTACACACTGGCATACAGAGAAGTGAAAACGCTTTCAATCATCACTAATATAAACATGCTGACCAGAATTTTGTTTGCACTAGAAAGCCATGGATATGAAGATGTTTGCAGTCATCTCTTTAGCCAAAACAAGTGTTGTGGTGGGTGTTGCTTGCAGCACAAATTCCCTCTATTTCCTTTGTCTGTTGTGTTAAGTTCTTTGTATGTCTGGGTCTCCTGAGCTAAAACAAGAAGTGAGAGCCTTGGGCACTGAGAGCTGCTTGCTTAGTCAACAAACATTATTTTCATCCACGGAGTTTCCATCCTCAACTCACCCTCTCATCACAGAGCAAAACACAGAGAAGCCGGGGGTGTGATGGATGCATAAAACAAATGGTGGTTTGTTTACCTGCTGATACAGTAGAAAGCCACCAGGCGAAACAGATCTGCAAAGCTGATCCCAGATCCCTCAAGAGAAAACGCTGCAAACAAATGAAATGCGCACAGACTGAGTTACAAATCATAAAACGAAACTCAATGAGATGTCATTTCTTACAAGGAAGTTTTATTGATTTTACTTACGATGGAAACACATCACAGGTGAGCTTTGGTACTTCAACAAATAAAACCACACACAACCTGGAGCTGTCACACTTACCTCAAACTAAATATATTATAACCCCCAGTATTTTGGGGACATAAAGACACCGACTTAGCATACTGTTGCAAGCTAACCTAATCTTAGCTCTATGCTTGAAGTTGCAGGTTGGCTGATAGGTGGATCTTTTGATATTACTTTCTGAAATCGGTTGGTAATAGCTAACGTAAGCAAAGATTCTATTTCGTTTTACAGGAAGGAAACATGATTGGATTTTGATAGAAAAATACAAAGACATTGATGTTTTTGCTAAAGTTTGCATATATTGTCAAATGCGTGCACAGTTTGACTGGAGGTGTGCTATAAAGGCATTTTTCATTTTGTCTTAATTTTATCAAGTAAATAAAGGACTGATGATTTGTACCTTCAGAGAAAAGCATTTTTTTGAAAGTTAAGTTCAAACTGTGCATTACTTAAATAGCAATTAGAGAGCAGCTGACCCACATCTAAAGTCCCCCCCCCCCCACCATGCGTCCTGTCATTTCAGCAGGGAAAATCCACAGCTGGTATGTCATCATACTTTGGCAATGTCACAACTCCATGACTAACTCCCGACACTGAAACACAGATTTTCAGAATATGACTAATTACTGTAAGCTTACAAGCACACAAATTTACAATACTGAGTCATATTGTTCACCACTAGAAAAACAAGTCATTCTACTGCTTGTCCAGTGTAACTTAAGTCACACATTCATAGCTGGCTAAAGTTTGATATCTGTTCAATGTGACTCCCGAGGCAGTGCAAACAAACATGTGACTGTGACTAAACGTTGGCTGTGGACATTAGCTGAAGATAAATGCATTATCAGCAAACTTTTCAGAAGTCATGGAGATGTCAAAAGATCTGGGGCTGAGTTCCTGCAGCCACATTACGTCAACGGATCAACATGTCATTGCTTTATACCAGCAATTTAGTGAGACATTCACAGCTAATTAACAGTAGGAATCTTTGAAATCCACACTGAGGCTGCACAATATTTTGACAGATATTGCTATGTGAGTCGCAATTTTAGTGTAATGCCCCTGTTTTGCATTTTAACTGTAAAAACATATATGAATTGGGTTCTGTACCAAGCAAGCATGTTCCCTTCATTTGATAATATGACACATTTTGCCATTATCCAAAAAATTCACCTGTTGTGATTTGAATGTTGCACCTGGCCATATTGCGATTTTGATTTGAGTAGTCCTCACACACACACACACACACACACACACACACACACCCACACACACACACACACACACACACACACACACACACACACACACACAGGTCAATGTGACATCTCTCAGGTCACAAACTCTCATTTCTCATTTGTGTGGGTTTATCTTAGTACACAACATGACAGGAAATGACATCTTTAATTCTCTGATTTAAAGTACAGTGTAACTGAAGAGGCGGTTGTGGGTTAATAGGACATCATCAGGGGACCAAAAAGGAAACTTAAATACCCCAATTTGTGCCATTACAACTTCTGAGTCAACAAGAATTTACGTTTTCAAAAAAGCACATGGCTAACTGAACTATTGCTTATTGAACATATTATGTATGGTGCCAGATTCTGCAGCAAATACCAAAAATTGGCAAAGTTTTTCAGATTATCTGACCATCAATTTGAAATTATATGTGATTCTCAATTTATTTGACAAAATCTTCAGTAATTATTTTTATCTTGATACTGAGATCCCAAACCATCCGGTACTCCAAGTACAGCCATTAAGGGATTCTTTGCTGATTTTCAACCAGCTTTGTAATATAACAATGTGGGTAATATGTGTAAATGTACTGTGGTAAACTTCCCTCCATCTAACCAGAGCTCAGATCTCCCCACGCATCTCCCAGCTCCCACAGAACATGTTATCCAGCAGATTTTAGCTGGTGCTAGGGCTGTTGCTCAAACTACATATTATACTTCTGCATTTTCTTATGCCAAATATAAAATATGAATAAAGATTCTGTTATTATACTGTCTATTTTTCTTTTTCTGTTGTTTAAAATACCTTTAGTAACATATTTTAGAGCAGTGTTTGGTAGTACAAGAATTTGTGAACTGAGCGCCATCCTGTATTGTTAAACAGTGGCTGAAACAGTGAAACAAAGCAATGCTGATAAAATATGAACCAAGATTATTTTACTGTGCAGTCCATTTTTCCCCTAAAATGTTTTCATAAACACAATTTAGCTTTCCTGTGTCAAAAAAAACAGGCTTGCGTTACATCATCCACCAGTGGGAGTGTTCATTAATGTGGTGCTGTGCAGTGCATTCTGGTAGATGGAATTTAATGCCAATGGGAGTCAAATTTAATACCAATTTCACAATAACGAAAATTTAAGAAAAAAAACAAACCCACATCAATTCCTTTTATTTAGGAACAATTTTGTCCAAATGTTTATAGTATCATAAATGCAACTTTTCTGGTGAAGTTAAAAAGTTGGATGATCCACTTAAAATGTAAAATAATAATAATAATAATAATATTAAAAAATTAAAACCTCAAGTGTAACACATGGAGAACATATTATTATAAAAGTGTCCATTGGGTTTGCCTGGAAAAAACAAATCATCTGATTGGATTGGTACGTGTGTTGCTGGTTCCTCTATCCTTATGTGCATGATAGTTTTTTGAGAGGGATTCCAGTTATTATTTAAAAGTTAATCAATTCTAGTAATTTTTAGATTTCATAACACAGTCAGAAAAAAAACAATTAAGAAAATCCTGTTGTTTTTTGTTTGTTTTTTTTTAGCATTTTTGAGACTTTTGACAGATCAATTTAGGACATTTTAATACTAATTAAGGCCATATCTTTTGATTAATGAATTCAAAGTTTTTCAAGACTTTTTAAGGATCTGCAGAAACCCTACTTACATGCTTTCTACCTCTTGAGCAACAGAAAATGCCACAGCTCTAAACCTCTGTTCTCTCTGGACATGTAGCACCAAAGTCAAAAGAATTTGTGTCTTTCTATTGCATGGGCAGCCTATATTTATGAAAAGACCATCTTTCGAGCGCTGAAAAACTTCTTAAAAACAAACATGTTACTTACTGTACTGGCTTTCTCTGACAGGGAAGTGGCTGATGGGAGTTCCTGACTGATCCTCCTTTAGACGCACAGACAGAACCTTTCTCTGCAGAGCGGCTGACTTACTGACCAAGAACACCTGCAACATACAATCAGAAATAAAATGCAATCTTAGATAGCAGCTATTTGCTTCCCAGCATCGACCTATACTTTGTTAAATTTTGTCAGAAATGTTTTAGTGACACACTCACAAAAAATATTATTTGGAAGGTTATTCTCTTAATTTTTTCAACACAATTCACAATTATCAAACACGACAAGCATCAGAAGAAAGGTTCTTGCCACTAGTGTTGTAGTACTCAAGATCGGTCTTGGTCTGGAGAACACTTTTAGAAGGTCTCGGTCTCGTCTCAGAACTGCATGCATTTTGACTCGGTCTTGTCTTGGGCTCAGACATAGCGGACTCCGGGTTTTTAACCGAGACCGGTCGAGACCACAACGGATTTATTTGTTATCATAATGACTGTGATTGGAGGTAAAACTTCCTTCTTCAAATCCAGCCAATTACAGCTCAGTCAAGTCTTGGTCTCGGTTAGTATAGACCTGACTACAACACGACTTGCTGGCCATAAACAAGTATGATGAGGAGAACAGTTGTGTACAGAGCCATGGTCAGCTGGAAAGCACTGACGGTGTGTATCGTTCAAGAGATTATTTAGGATCATTTCCAAAATTCTGTTAATCTGATCAATGAAGTATTTCTGATTCTGATTCTGAAATGTGATTAAACCGTAATCCTGTTTTTAGCTAAATTTGTATGTATGTAATGTATGTATTTTGGCCCCCGGAGGGAATAGCCAGTGCTTATGCCGGTGATAATGGGGATCCAAACAAAGAAAGAAAAAAAAGGATGGTGACGCTCTCACCCCAGGCGGCTGTGTGAGCAGGATGTGACTGGCCTCCTCTTCACTGACTGCCAGCAGCAGCCACACCGGGTGGGTTTGAGTCAGCCTGTCCAACACGCTCATCCTCCTTCGCAAGGAGTCGTACCCAGAATCCCTTTCACCCCCCACCCCGCCACAGTGGGAGGCCTGCAGGTAGACACCACTCACTTCACTCTCCAGCCTGGCAGAGCAACACAGAGATGGAGAGTCAAACACTTTTGCCATCTGCTGGTGGAGATAAGCACCAATGTGTGTGGAGGCATTTACAAATACTGTTGAAGGAATTTAAGAGAATGCAAAACAATGCACAACAAGCTGCAACACGTGACGACGCTCAGCAAGGTAACATGTCTAGAAATTATAGGGAATAAAAAAACTAGGCAGACTGCTGAACATTTTAAAGGTAAAAAGATGTGTTGAAAACGTACCCTTGTAGATCAATGGGCTCCTTGTCAACTGCTGGGGAGGTCTGAACCATCTCTCTCTTCAGCTCCCCAATCTCCAGTGCAAATGTGTCAATCAGCTGGCAGAGGACAGAATGAGAGATTTTGACTGATGCAGGAATAAAAGAAGGAGAAGAGAAGGGGGAACAGCAGTAAACGAAACCGACAGCATTGCTCAAGCGTAACTTAAGAAACAGAGACTGGAGGACGGAGGGACTTTATTGGTCACATCCAGAACAAAGAGGCAGGATAACCGTTAGTCATTTTTCCTGTGTGTGGAGTTCATTTCCTATAAGCAGGAAACAAGGAGACAAAGCATTTTCCCCTAAAAAAAAAGAAGAAAAAAATAAAAGAAGAAAGCAAGATGAAATATTCTGTCGTACTGCAGAGATGCTCATTCAGCTCTTTGCCAAATGTGTCGTCACTTGTATGATACATAAATATCTGGAGAACTCTGTGCGGCAGGGCTTAAAAGACTGTAACTCTCATATCATGCTGGACAGTTTCAGTGTGACAGAAATAACGGTCATCATCTAAATCTATGTTTAGCAATAATCATTCAACACAGTTGAAATGAAAGTACATCTAATCTTGACAATGCAGGATCATGTCTTTGTACTGTATTTCGTTTTAGCCCACAACTATTTCGGGCTTGAAATACTGATGACATAGTTATGTTTCACAATTTCTTATACCAACCACACAAAGCATAACACAAACTCCTGTGGTTGGCTGTCCTATCCCACTGACATTCATTTCTGTTTTTAAGGACAGAGGAGAACATGAACAGGGGGTGAATGTTATCATGGCTTTGGGGCTACAACTTGGCTTTTTTGGTGCCTATTTTTGTTTACATTTTGGCAAATTGGCACCATTAAAAGTATGCCAAATTAGCTATTAGCAGTTTCTGTCTGCAATGTGTCCATGGGTGTACAGAAGGCTATCAGTGAATTACTTTGAAATTGAAGAAAACATAAAAACATGATGATTCTTAGGCAACTTCTGGACGCTTTTGATATAATAATGTACAGGGTTCCCACATATTTTTACCAGTAAATCTTTTTAACAATTTGAAACTTGGAGTAACATCACTTTTCTTGTGCTGTTTTCAGATGCCTTTCACAGGTATTTAACTTAACAACTTAGTAAGAAATAGTCTACAAATGACAAGAAATTGGTAGATTTAGAGAATAATTTCTTTTAAGCTTGAGGAAAATGTCATGGGAAAACTCTATTTATAATGATTTATAATGATTATGAATATTTATAATGATGACAATAATGTTACATTTTTTAAGCACTTTTTACAGGTCATTTTCTTCTTTTTTAAAATATTTTTATATTTATGTATTAAAACAAACTTTCAGGTAATTTACTTGTACTTTTCACATTTTGTTTTTTTTTTTGCAAATTTTTGTGTTACGTTTATTTGATCAGGTTTCAAAGGGTAAGTAGTTTAAAGCAATACTTTACCCATACAACGACCATTTGTATATGAATGAGTTATGCTGTGTTCCCTTAAATTTAAAAAAAGAAAAGAAAATCTGGTTCTTCTCCCATGCTTCCACAGACAATGGTGAACATACAGATTTACTGATTGATTCAGGACATCATTTAACAACAGCAAAACTATATCAAATCAGTTTAAAAACTAACAACTTGTGCAGTATAATTCCAGTAATATACTCATTACTTCCCAAACACATTCATTTTACTAAAAAAAAAACTTGGTATTGGAATCTGGTTTTGAAAAGAACAGTTTCACTTTCATTTCCGTTTGAACTAGTTACGTTTTAGCAAAATTGCACGCATACAAAGTTTTATTCTGTGGGTGAATAGAAATAGGTGAGCCTATATATCGATCATATGGCACCATAATGAGGGTCTTACGTCAGTGTGCTAAGCCAAAAAAAGATGGGCATTGTAGCAAAATTTTAGCATGGCATATGAAATGGAACACCTTTGTTTGGACTACGCATACAGCAGAAACAAAACCATAATGTTATTGGGTCTGGGTACAGGTGTAAATACAGTACAATGTATTTTGCTTAACATTTGACATGTATTAGGATTCTAGTGAATATATTTTAAATGAGAGATTCCTAACCGATGACCACAGATTTTGACATGTTTTGTGTATATATGATATTATTTTCAATACATAACACTACAGATAATATACAAAACTATACAATTATCCCAAATAGAGAACACAATAACTGCACAAAGTTTGTGTAAGATGCAAAATTTGAATGAATTTTGAGCAAATTATTTCATGTGAAAACTGCATAAAAGACGAGGGTCACTGGTATTTTTTAGTTAGTTAATATAGGATTCTAAATTAAAGAAATACTGAGATATAGCCTAAAGTTTTTACACCCCTTATACTCAAGAAGACCTCGCAACCTCTCCATCAAGCTTTGGCGACCCCTAGAGGAGGTCAGGACCCCTAGGTTGGGAACCAGCTTTTCAAACATTGGCCAAAACAACATGAATTTTAAACTTTTTTTAAAACTTTCAAGTAATTCCAAATTATTTCCAGACCTAAACGCTGTTTTCTCTCATTTCTTAATTTTTCCTGGAATTTCATGACAGTGGGAACCCTGGATGTCATGGGAAACCTAAGTCTCACCAAATCTAAAACTATGTGTATGATATCTCTGTGTTCAGATCAATAGTTTTGACACAAATTGCAGCAATTTGGTTTAAGTATTTAATTGCCTCCATGAGCTGCGTGTCAAAATCTATGCTGCTGCTGGAACTGATGACTGCGCAGCCAAATCAGCGGGCCAAACAAACAACAACCAACTTCCTGTTGTTTTCTAAAACACCTGCATGGACCTGTCCCTTTCACCTCATGCAGCATCTCTGCCTCTCCGACTTCACGCCCCCCCTTCAACCCTCCTGCTCACAATCTGACAACCTTTGGTGCAGAGTAAAGAAGATATGAGAATACAATCTGACAGAATGTATTTCCTTATCAGCACAGTTATATGCAAATCCTCCCTCCAAAATGACTCCTCAAAAATAAGAGCTGAAAAACTACTCAGCTGCAAAAAGACTTCTAGCAGTTAATTGCTTTCATGTTGTTTTGGTTTTTTTGACCCGTTTCCACATTCCCTCATTCCACATTTTAGAACACTCCCAGGATTCAGAGCCTCAACCATCCAAGCAGATGTTGAAATTTGGATGCTTTACACTGATAATCTGGGTCAAACTGTGCAAACAAGATGGTTTTCTAAGGCCTATTTAGGTATTATATTGTTGCATCTGGCCACAGAGCACAACATAATGAAGACCAGATATTTTAAGACAATCAAGAAAAGTATGTCATTATCAATACATGGAAAATATGAGCTTTTTTGATGTCTGACAAGAAAAGTTTCTTGTTCTAACAAATTATTTACACGTTCTAACAATGAACAACTTATTTTAACAGAGAATTGTTAAAATCCTTTATAGTGTAGGCCTACAGTACACATACATATCACAATATCATCCATTACAATCAGTAACTGAAAAATCTTGCAATATTTCAACAAATGCATGAAGCAGAACTTAATCAAGACCTGTAGATGAACCATATTCCTTAATATTCATGTTTTCTCATTTAACCATGGCTTTCACATTTTAACAATATGTCGAGTTATCAAGTTATAACGCAATAAGTTTTTTGTTCCAGGTTGATCCCACCAAGATGCAGGACTGAACGCTGCAGGGTGAATTTCCCGCCTGCTGCCATTAGACTTTTTACTGACCTAAAATAACCATTGTTTTTAACTACTGCATGTTTATACATTGAAATTTGATACACTTCATAGTATTTATTATTATTGTATATATTTTTAGAATTGTATTGTTTTTTTAGTATTTATTATTTAGTGTTTATTTTTAGGAGTTTTTATTTTTTTTCTGTGGATAATTACAGATGTGCCTTTGTGTTCTGTGTGGTTGTGTGTGGTTAGCTGTGAATGAACCGCCGTAACAAATGGGATTTCCTGTGAAGGATTAATTAAGTATCTATCTTGTTAGAACTAGAAAAGTTTCTTGTTCTAAAAAGATACAGATATTTTTTTCTGGCATGGCAGCAATAAGTTTTCATAACACTCCACCCATGTAGTGTAAACACAAATTATTACACAGAAATACTGCTCTATAACTGAATCGCTTCTGCACCTGAAGCAATGTTGTCATTATACATTTCATCCAGTAGGAGGCATCCTTTTCCAAACTTTCCTCCAACAGCTGGGCTCCAGGCCCGACCGCAGTTACCACAGGGCCCTCTAATTCCCCCCTCACAGGACGGAGAGGAGCCAGCTCTGTTCAAGCCTCAGACTCTCTCAGCTTTATGTCAAGTCTAAACTGGATTATACAACATGAGTCAACAAGTTAGCTCCAATGTTACAGGAGCACTGAGAAATGTACAGTTTAAACACAGACTGAGGATGCTCAATTTGAACCATGGGGAAAACAGACAGGAATAACTGTTAGAGTCCAGCTGGAGAGACAGCCAGCACCCTCACACCGCAGTGTCATTTCTCCTTTCAAAAGCAGCAAGAACCCTAAAATAAGAAACTACAAACAGCTGAAGCATCAGTTTAAACTACAGCAATCCTACAGAGACTTGTTTTTGGGAAAAAGTGCTAACAGGGTGTCTACAGGTATAAACAAGTTAAAATGAAGACTGCTGGAGCTGGAGTCAATTTAGGGATAAAGGCAAGGCTGCATTACCTAACAGGCAAAACTGGCAACTACTACCTCAAACTCCAGGTTCACCACGTGTCACCCTGTTTGCAATCATTTGATGAATTGAACATTTTTTTGAGAATATGCACAACTAAAACAGTATCATCTGACATGATCTTAAAAGGTGGGTCCATGTGATATACAAGTGTCCCTGTGCCGTAATCGTGATCATGAGACTGATTATGTGAATGTTATTGAATGTTTATCACCATTGCTGCTTCAGTGAACTTCTACAACCACTTACTGTAACAAAAACTGAGGCACGTGTGATGGAATTAAGGTGGAATAGATGTAATGTTGTTCACAGTGTCTTTTGTGATTAATCTAATGTACATCACACACACACCTATGTACATGATAAGATGATATGAATATGATGTACTGAATTTTGGACACCAGGAAGATGAGCTGGTGTCACAGGCATCAGCTAATGGGGGTCCTTTTAAATAAATAAATAAATAAAATGTAATTTTAAGGGATAGTTCACCTGTAGTGCTCTTTATCAGTCTAGATTGTTTTGGTGTGAGCTGTAAAGTGTTGAAATATAACTGCCCCTTTAAGACCTTCATTACTTAATTTTTCTGCAGACGTGAAATTAATTCTGCTAAACTTTTGATATTGACCTAATTATGAAGTTGTTACAATAAGTTAAGTATATACTGTACATATGCAATACATAGCTGCTCATTTTATTCATGATTAATTATTATTTGCATTATGTGCTCAGTGTTCTGTAACAGGGGTTGTTCACCAGCATTCAGATGTTGCTAAAGTTCAGATGATATTTTCATGCAAACACACACTACTACTACATGTAGCATGGTGATGGATGTTCAAAACATCAGCAGGTTTATTTCTATTGTAGCCACCGTACTAGCCGTCATTATTTCCAATGAAAGGTGACGTAAGCGTGTTGTGTGAGCGATAATGGAAAGCTCCTTACACATGGAAGTGGCCACGTATGAGGGATTCCTGGAAGGTGATAGTCCACAATGTCACAGAGGATTTGTGGATTCTAAACTTCCAGATGATCCGCTCAAATTTTAAAGTTATGTGATGCAATAACACCTCTTGTAGTGCTTGCTGCATCATGAGGGAACCAGTTCCTACCAATAAGCACGTAGCCATAGCATCATGTGACCCATAAAAGCAAAAAAAAATGTGTTCCCATTGCAGGTTTGCAAAATATAGCTTTTTACATGCAAGTGTAAAATCTTGTAAGGGATAAATGGGAGTTTTTTCAAAATGAATGTGTTTCCATTTTATATTCATTTCAATTTGCCCAATGATGGTTAATGGAACCCCGCCTACTGTCACATCCTGTATTTGTATTTTCCTCATTTATGGCTAATTCTCTCTTAATTTAAAGCTTAGTTGAAACAATAAGTCATTGGCACCATCCGATAACTGATTCACAAACCATTACATTTGCATTTTAAATGGCATTTGACTTTTTTTTTTTTTTATGGCACAGGTAGATGGTAACGTCACTTCAGGACCTCATTTTCAGCACACAGGGGATGCACAAAACGAGAGCTAATTTTTTGTCCCTGGGCCATATAAAGGGTTTTTAATCTGACTATGGAAAGAAGAAGAATAGTTATTATCTTCTGTTAGGAGAATTCTATGAATGAAAATGGGGGACTAGAGCCAGAGCAGAAGATGTGGGAAATTCTTGAGAAATGAAGGTCAGTGAAAACGAGAGTTGCTGAGTGAATGTCTCTCGGCAGAGTGCCTTGTGGAGCTCTTATGGCGGCGCTGTGCAGACCTTATTTAACACTGATGACTTTAAGGGCACTAAACAACAAAAGTCCGATTTTGATCACCACTTTCACTTCTTGATTTCATTCAATCTGCTTAACACAGAGATGCAGTGTGTGTGTGTGTGTGTGTGTGTGTGTGTGTGTGTGTGTGTGTGTGCGGGTGTGCGGGTGTGTGTGTAGGTAAGTGATTCTCTGCATGGACTGCTGTGAAAGCCACGGATGGAGTCAATGGGAAACTATGTGTTTGGTTTTGACACACAGACACATACAGAGGGCACTTTCACAGGGTGAGTGAGGACGGAAAAAAACTGCAAAGGAAATTACAAAGCGCGACAACTTCAAGTGTTTGTCTCTTGGCTCACTGTTGACCCTGGTCCAAATCTGTTCCTTTTTTTTTTTTTAGCTTCTGGGTTTCATTTATTCATCCGTGCAAAACACTTAATTTGTCAAACAACCTGAATTAACAAAGAAGATGCAGCCAGGTGAACTTTGTAAACTTCTGCTGAGACACGGTGTGCGTCACAAGTGTTAGGTTCATTGATTGCTAAAATTTTACAGAAGAGCAAGATCCTTTCTCTAAAATTACATATTTTGTCTGTGTATATGCAGTGAGCGCGGCAGTAGATCCTTTACGTATATGCTGAAATTTATATGTTCCATGTTTACTTCTTTATGCCTATATAATCCAGATTAGCCCTGAGAAAGGGGTGGATGGTGTTATTTATGTGTTCCCAGGATCCTCTGTTCACCCAAATTTATAAGGCACATATTAGGAGCAAGAAAATGGCTCTTTGTTCCCAGGGTCTTATGCGCGCCTGTTCTATATAACACATAACGAAAACCTGAAAAATGGAGAAACATTGTACATATACTTCACTACATATATCCAACAGCTTTAGTTACTTTACAAATTGAGATTTTTCCATTAAAACCTCATGACTTTATAAAATATGATGTTTTGTTATAAATTAGATTATTAAACAGTTAATGTAAGTACAGCTGAAAGAGAAGTATATTACTCAATTATCTGATTTTCAGAAAAGTAATTGGCTATTTTGACAAACATTAAAGTTATTTCTTGAATAATTTTGTGTTTTTTAGGGTTTTTTCCTCCAAATTTATATATATATTTGAGTTTTGGGGGTCTTTTTAAAAATTTTTTAAAGAAATTCCATTTTTTTTATTTTTTAAAAACTTTTTGTCATATATATACTTTTTAATAATTTGGGGTTTTGGTTTTGTGTTTTATTTTTTTATTATTATTTATTATTTTTGTATGTTTTCTATATTCTTTTTGATACAACTGCAGTACATTTAGTGTCTAGTGTCTCAGCTGACTTATAACTAGTAATTAGCGAAATAGTAACGTTATCTTGCCAATCATGTGCTGCTCAGCATCAGGTTTTTTGTTTGGAAACAACAATTACCACCGAGCGATTCAGTCCAGCTGCAGCTATAGCAATTGCATTCTTGAGGTGTCGCATTTAGGGTGATGAGAAAGACAGACAAAAAAAAAACCTCTGACTCTGGCGATTTGAGGCAAACCATGCAACAGTTAGTTAGTAGCTGCCCCTACCTACAGTATGCTAAATACTGTTCAGTGGTGTTTAGACTTTTTATAAGCACTGATTGCTTCGCAATAATGAAATAATATGATGTAGAATCCCTCAAGTGAGTCTCGGTTTTGCCGGTTGGTTTCTGTTCGTCTTCCACTAAATGATGCATATGAAAGCAACAGGAAAACTTTTGATAAAAGAAGAGAGTCTTACAGTAAGCAGCTGTAAGGTCAAATTTAGAGAGCGTGTTGCTCAAGAATACTTCCTCTGGGTGGACACTAACCATCATGGAGGCTGAATCTGGGTTTTAAAGAGGATGAACAGTCCGCCTTATTATCAGTAAGCTTCCCCACACAGGGCAATAGTGACCTGGGCTCACACTGTTAAGTACATGGACTATGATATTTATCTATCATCTGTCCATTGCGGGACATGGATTATTTAAAAAAGGCTGATTTAAACAGCAGCAGCAGCAGCAGCAGCAGCAGAGAGGAAACAGATGCAGCTCATTATTTGTCCAAAAATAGACTGTTCTCCAGAAACTGAGCGTTTTATTAAAACAATAATACAGACATCTGGGACTGCATTAAATAAAGTGTTAGTAAGTGTTATTTTGGTATGTGAGTGAGAGATGCTTAGCAGCAGGTATAACAGCATGTATTGTGAGTGACTGTAGAAGAGAAAGAAAACAAGAGGGAACAGACTGCGATAAAAGAGAGGAACAGAGAGGGAGGGCAGAGAGACACTGAGACAGAGAGGGAGTTTTATTACTCTTGCGAGTGTGTTTGTCAGACTGCCAACAAGTGCAGCTGGCATTCTTCACTTCAGCACTCCTTCAATATATGGCAGAAAGAGAAGGAAAACTGTGGACAAGCAACTCCACTTTTATGTTTCATCAATCAATACTTTATTATATTTCCTGAATATGTGAAGGAAAGTGTTCAGTCAGAGGAAATAATGTGAGAGTTTGAAGCAAGCCAACAGGGTAAAATAGTCCCTGAGTGGATAAATCCATCAATTTTCTCTCTCTCTCTGTTTTCTTTAAGAAAAGTTCCCGAGAGACCAGACTGTTATTTTTGTAATTCAAATGTACTGTACAATATCAACAGGAATGTTTTTTACTAAATCAAAACTGATAAAACTAAAATCCTCAGAATCCTAAACGCGTTATTTGTTAATGTTTTTGTTGGAAAACAACTGTATATGAAATGACTGAAGATGGTCACTGCACCTGAATTTGGCTAATCAATAAATTAAGTGTTGACAATGCACAGGAGCTGGCTCGGGTCCGGCTTGGACAGAAACTGTGCAGGTTCATATGGGACAGGCCTGATTTTTTGGGCCCAATCTATGCCGTATGGCCACTTGGTACAAACTCCTGGAAAAATAAAGCCCCACTTTACAGCACAAACAAAGTGCTTCAATTGTTGCGCAGCTAAAACAGGAAAAGGACAGTGGTTTTGTTTTACCTGGTAGCTATCAGTAGCTATCCGCAGTTACCAAAGAGATCGCAATACAAGTTCTCTGAATAAAGTATCGCAGTAGTGGAAATGGCAGACGATGGAACAACTGAAGTAACTGTAGTACTTGCTAGGCTCAAAGGAAAACGTTGTCTGTTTCCACTTTAACTAAAACACCTAGGGGAAAAAAGTGGGCAAGTACATTTAATTTTAGCCAAAGTTAGATGTGGCCATTTCACCAGTTAGCTTCAATTAAAGTTTCACATGCTGTTGGTGAAAATGATACATTTCTTTATATAGCAGAAGATGTCAGACAGTTAGATTCTGGTCTTAACTACAATTTGACCAGAGATGTGGTCACTAGACTTTGGTTTTGTGAAGTGGTATAATCTGAATGCTCATGATTCAACCAAACTTTTGAGTTTTTTTCCTGTTCTAAACACTAAGCGCTGAGTCAGCCTTTCCCACAAAAACAGTTGGTATACAGGAAGTGATGTGTTTTGTCTTTTAAGTGATCTTTGTAAAGCCATCCGTCCATCCATCCATCCATCCATCCATCCACTCATCCATCCATCCATCTTTACCTTAAAGAAGCTGCCGCTCCTGTCTGTGAGGCCACTGGGAGGATTCTGGTTCATTGAGCTGGAGGCCATGTTGTCTTCCTGTCCGCTGAGTAGGGTTACTCGTGCGTCTGAGTGTGTGTTTACGTCTGAGACGGCGTCAGCAGGGACCAGAGCTCTGTGGGTCAAAAATAAGCTTCAGCCCAGACACTTCAGCTGTGGTGCAACCAGAGGAAATTCCTGCTTTGGCCACAGTCAGTAATTCGAAGGTGCTGGTCTGCAGGAATACTTCTCCTCCCCCCACTCTCTCCTCTGCCTTTCTACACATTCACCTCTTCTTCTTTCATTTTCTTTCTCCTCTGTGTTTGTTCCCCCTTTCCCTCGCCCCTTCATTTCCGATAATTGCCTCAGTCCTTTTAATCTCATTCCAATCCTCAGTTTTGGCCTGAACCTCCGTCCTCTCATTACCTGTCTCTCCTGTTTCCTCCCTCTCTCACATTTCTTTCTTCTTTTTCCTATATTTTCTTCCCATGTCCTGTGGAAAATGCTGACAATGCTGAAAGCTGAAATGAATTCAAAACCATTGCTAAAGATGCAGAAATGCAAAATAATGCATAAAATCTCTGAAAATCTGTCAGAAATTGAAGTTGAACTGCAGCTACTCATAAAGCTAATGGCTGAAATACATTGCTAGAAAAGCTGAAAGCTAAACTGAAATACTGTCAGAGGTGGAAGTTAAAATTAGTTTAAAAGTTCAAAGATAAATCGTTCATACTTTAAACAGCAAAAAAGGAAAACATTGAATAGAAGCTTTAACATCTTTAAAGGGCAACATTTTTTTGACGTTTTAATGGGGCTTTTTTTTAGCTAAAAATAAATAGTAGTCAACCAAAAAAGGTACAGAAGTATATTAATATTAGTAGTAGTCATAGTAGTGGAAGTAGTGGTACTAGCAGTAGCAGCAGCAGCAGTAACAGCAGTACTAGTGGCAGCAGCAAAAGTAGTAGTAGTAGTAGTAGTAGTAGTAGTAGTAGTAGTAGTAGTAGTAGCAACAGCAGTAGTAGCAGCAGTAGTAGAAGTAGGAGTAATATTGCTGCTGTAATAGTCGTAGTTGTAGTAGCAGTAGCAGCAGTAATAATAGCAGTGCTAGCAGTGGTAGCAGCAAAAGTAGCAGTAGTAGTAGTAGTTGCAGGAGTAGAAGTCGTAGCAGTTGTAGTGGTAGTATCAGTAGTAGTAGAAGTAGTACTAGTAATAGGTAGTAGCAGTATAGTAGCACCAGTAGTCGTGGTCGAAGTAGTAGCAGTAGCAGTAGAAGTAGTAGTAGCAGCAGTAGTAGTAGAAGTAGTAGTACTAGTAGAAGTAACTGTAGTAGTAGTATAGTAGCACCAGTAGTCGTAGTAGTAGCAGCAGTAGCAGTAGTAGTAGTATAGTAGTAGCAGTAGTACCAGCAGTAGTAGAAGCAGAAGTAGTAGTATAGTAGCAGCAGTAGCAGTAGTAGTATAGTAACAGCAGTAGTAGTAGTAATAGTAGTAGTCGTAGTAATGGCAGTACATTATTAACTTTTAATCTTGTCCTCAGTTGCTGCTCAGTTGTCCATCTTTCCCACCAGAACAGAAGGTTTTAGGGCCTCTGTTTACGTCTCTGTCTGTTTCTCTATCATAATCCGTCCCTCCCCTCTCTTCATCTCTGTCTCACCCCTTTCTCTCTGGCCTGGCAACAACTGTTAGGGCCGCCCTTCCCCTCCTGGCAGAGGTTCACAGTCCTCTCAGACCAGGGAGATGCTCCATTCGTCCATCAGCCCCCATATGCCCTTTTATCTCAAACAGGAAGGAAGCCATCGCCCCCTACCATCGCCGGCTGAGGGGGAGGAAAGAAAAACACACTGACAAAGAGGGTTGGATCAGGATAGAACAATTTCAGACTATCAAATGTGAAACTATTTCTAAACGCACAGAATGTTTTTGTTCACACATTTAGCAAAATGGAAATGCCAGTAAAACTGAAAACTGCCCACTGTGGTGAGTGTTTAACAAGCCGCAGTAAAGACAATAACTGGGTCATGTCTGCAACAATCGCAAAAGTGCCATCGTCACTGAATTAAAGTTGTACTATTGTGGAATTTTAACTTCAGCAATAAATCCTGATCCACTGGCTGTTTTTATTGTCTCATTAAACAACAGACAAGAGTGTCTGGCCGAAATTATGCACGGGAAAATAGGCAGCGCAGCTTTTGTTAGCTATGCTACAAAATGATGGAATACCTTCCAAAAGCTATAAGAGAGGCGGGCCCTGTGAACATTTTTAAACGACAGCTGGAAAACTGTTTACTTAGTCTGGCTTCAATTGGTGAAATTCTTGTAAATATTATTTTATATCAATTCTTTTATTTTTACTTTTATTACTGGTCTCCGTACTTTTTACTTTGACTTTTATATCTTGATTATCACCACCTGTCTTTTGATTGTCAGAGCTTTTAGTGTTGCATTTTTTATTGTGAAGAACTTCAAGCTGCACTCCTTGTATAAAGTGCTCTATATATAAAGTGTATTATTATTATTTTATTATTATTATTATTACTTCATTATTATTATTATTATTATTGTTACTGTTTAGGTATATTCTCTATAGAAAAGAAGTCAAGTTTATTTACACAGTAACAATCAAAGCTGCATTAATCAATATTTTCACAAAAAAAAAACTGAATCTGAAATGTAGGCTTCTATCCAACCAGCTTGAGATTAAACCACACCAACTTTTGCATGACGTCAAGGTCCGATTTTTGGCTGCCAGTCTGCTGCTGCAAGAGTTCATCAGTGGTTTTCGAGGCAGGTCACTGTGTTTCTATTAACGCACTTCTGCTTCCTTTATGCATCTATGTGTCTTGTTAACATGTTTATGCCTCCCCTGTGCTTATCTGTTCACTTGTTGGATTTGAGTTGCTATCTCAGATAATTATAATATATTATTATTTATATATAATAGTTTTGTTCCTTTCAACAGATAATACAAGGAACTTAAAACATGTGCAATGGATATTTCTCACAATTTTCTGACATTTAATACAATGAATAATTCAACAGAAACAATTATGATGAATGACGGATTAATCAGCAATAAGAATTATAATTATCTTTTACATCTCAAACAAAGTGCAATAAAACTGAAGTCAAATAAATTCTGACTTTGCAACATATCTAGTGACCTACAGAGAGACTGTATCGTTTCCTAACTGTCTCACAGACCTGATCTGTGTCTGGCGTAATGGTTTCAATTCCACAAACAAATGAGTGGAAGAAGCTACAACACAAAGAGTTGAACAGAATAAGGGAAAAATTAAGAGATGAACTTTACAAAAACTTTCCCACTCAGGATGTTTCCTGGAAATCAGTAGGTGATGATTCTGTGTCCTTCTGCTGTTGATTCTGTAAAAGAGCTGATACTAGTGACCGTGCCAATGAAAGCTCTGACAGCGAGGTGAATAATATATCCACATGCATAAACATCAGAGCCTCAGATGAATCAGAGAGCATGCTGGGTATTATAGGAAACAAGACAACCTCTCACTAGGTCCGCTTGGCAAAACCAACTGTGGAAATGTCCTGAAACCCCCTAAACCACCACCAAAACACTGACATCCCATCAAACTTTCAACTAATGTAGCTTTTTTATCAGGTACTTCATCACTGTGTGTGTGTGTGTGTGTGTGTGTGTGTGTGTGTGTGTGTAGCCTCAGCTGCAAGTAAACATATACACCAGAGAATTCTCCGCACCCCCCCCTCCCCCCCCCCCCCCCACGCCACCCCCGCCCCCCCCCCCCCCCCCCAGCTCTGCAGTACAGAGACACACTGTTCATAAGGTAAACACACACAGATGCACGCATATATTCACACATTAAAACCAGCACATAAGAGACACACAGACAAAGTTAATCATCAAGACATGTAAACACAAGTAAATAACTTCAGTTCAAAAACAGACACAATACCAAGCCCCTACGCCCCCATACATACACAGACTTCATTCTGTTTTGCATAATAACAATAAAAGAGAGACAGCAGGACTTCATTACGCTTTGTGTTATTGTTGTTTTAAAGCCCACTGATTGCGGGACCCTAATTTTCTCACAGTGGGTGTCATGCTAGTGAGGCTGTGCTGTCCTATATCAGCACTAATGAATAGCTTCAGTGTTTGACGGCGGTGAACACAGACGTGTGTATTGTTAGCAGCTCTTCTTTTGTATCACTGATGTTAACATTAACAAGATCTAATTTAATTTTGATTAATAATCTATTTAATTAATTTCTTTTTCTTACTGGGGGCCTGCAACTCATCTAAGCTTCTTTATCCTTGATAACACGTGCCTATGACAGTGGCACTAATTAAAGCGGTGGTTCAGCATTTTAGGAAATGCACTTGTTGGCTCTCTTACCAAGAGAAGATTGATATCAATTTCATCACACACTAGCCAAGAAAGCCAAAAAGCATGTGTCTTTAAATTGTGATTTATCCCTTTTATGGAGTTATTTATAGGCAGATGCAAGAAACATTTTACTAGTTTGTAGCACGATGCATGTAACCTATTAAGACTGTAATAAAAAAGCACCCCTTCTTTTCATTATGAATGTCACATTAATTAATTATTTGACTGCTGACTGCACACAATTCTCAGTTGGCAGCACTTCACATTAAAAAAAAGCAAACATTAAAAAGTCATGCAGTTGTCCTCTTCTTTTGCTGATAGCTATGATCTGGATCACTGTTTTAATGTGGACATTCAACCTAACTAGATAGTCGACCCCATTGGAGACACTTGTGGTGTAAATATACTGTAAGTTTCTATCATGCATTGTTCTTAAAATTATTAGACTGAGCAACATTGCCTTTTAAAACAGCAAACAGAAACCCAGATGTGACCTGACCGCTGTTTGTTGCTATTCCCCTGCAGTCTATCTGTCCAACCCTGTAAAATCCGATCCAACAAACGTAACCTGTATTTTTTTTAAACTGTCAGAAAAACATGAAGTGTTGCTTCATGTGTCAGCAGTGAGATCTCATTAAGAGCTATCAGGACTCCATGCTGCTGTCAGAGCAGCAGAGCACGAGGAGGGAGCTGCAGGCAGCTGAATAAACCCACTGCAACTCCCACACGTGGGTCATGTTATTGCCCTGAGGCAAACCAGATGAGTGTGTGTGTGTGTGTGTGTGTGTGTGTGTGCGCGCGTGTGTGTGTGTGTTTGCGCATGTTTACATGTGAGGAAGGGATCGACTGAGTGTATTTGATTTAAATACACTGGATTTGGCTATTTACTTTACTTAAAATGCCAACGCATTTCCTTAAAAACAGCTCCACAAATCTATGTTTGTGTGGTGTGTGCGTATGTGTGTGTGCATGTGTGTGCACGGGTGCGCGGCCGCAGAGCAGAATTTGGGTCAGTGGTTCTCTGTAAGTTCAGCTGAACTGACTGGCCCATGTTGTGTTGGTTAGCAAAGGAATCTGATCACTCACAGCTTTTCTTACGCGAGGATAGAAGGTCAGGATTACTTTCACTTTTTTTCCATGAAATGTTTATAGACCTTCTGTCAGTCAAACACCAACCTGACCAACAGCCTAACCTCTAATCACAGCTTTAAGAGGCTCGTAATAGCAACATGCAAACGCTGGAAATCCCTTCAAACAAATCAAACTTCACTTTTAATAAGAACGCCACTGGACTAAAACTTGGTGAGAAACAGGCACCAGCACCGCCCAGCCGAAACTTTCCACACTAAAGGTCAGCCTAGAAAAGCCTGGGCTGTTTTTGGGGCTACTCCCCTTTAAATTAGTCCCAGAAACAAGCCAAGCATCCAGCCAGCCCAGAAAGGTGGGGAATGTCTCTACATAACTTCTATTTCTTGAGATAAAAACAGAAGAGAGAGAGGAAAGAAGATGAGCAGATAGCTTCCAAAGAAACAGAGTCGTCTAATTAGCGTGATTACACCGGTGCTTGTTATTGTTGAGTCATGGAGGAGATATCAAAAGACAAGCAAAGGGTAAACAGACACTGGAAAGTGGATTTAAATTGCTTCAACCCAAAACTGGCTGTAACCTAGACTGGATTATCAACCATGCCAAGTGCCCTGCGGCCCCCGACCCTCAGGGGCCCCAGTCCTCATCCTCACTGTGTCGCAATTACATTGTGGTGTTCCGATTTATTTTAAATAAGAACCACTAAAGCATAAAATCAACTAAATGATAGGGTCTTCAATGGGCCTCCGTGCCCCAGTTTGTGGCTCTCATGCATTGTTATTATTACATTCAAGCCAGAGAGCCAAGTTTCAAAATACATACATTGAAAAATATCCCGGATGCTGAACAACGAAGAGGATTGACCTACTTTCCAGTTGCAGCTCCTATAGATGGATCCAGGGAAGAACCAAAGTAAACAAGTCGCCATTTCCACAGTGGCATTTTCCTACAATACGCACTTTTGGATTCAAGCTGTCCTCAGAGGTGTGTCCCCTGTGCAGTTCTCAGCTGCTTTTACTGTAGTGATGACATTCAATTTTTAGAAAAAAACGAAACAAAACATGGTGAAACAAGTGATATCAGTGAGCTTATCACTGCTAAGCTAACATAGCTAATGCTAGTGGGCTAATACACTGCTCGGGAGCTGCAGGGGCCCCAAAGACTGAACTGACTTAACAAACTGTGGCAAATATACAGAAGCAGGTCAATCTTTGGGTTTATTATTCTGGCTTTCAAGTTTGTTTAGGTCAGAAAATAGAAATGCAACTTGGAATACAGTTTTTTATCGTGCAGTGGATGGAATATTTTTCATCCACATGGTTAGAAGAATTTTTAGGTTTCTGCAAATGCCTTCAGAGTAGCTGTCAGTGATATTTATTTCAGATACTCCTACATTTTTATATTCTTTATTATTTCTGTTTATATTACTCTTACAATGTCTATACTTAAACTGACACTGACAAGCAAACCTCGGGTGGAGTAGTATTCATGTTGGTTTCTGGAGCTCGGGACAGAGTGAGATAAACCTTTTATGCAGTTTGTGCACTGAGCCTGATGGCTTGTTACAGGCAACAGGATACATGGTCAGTAAACATAGAATGGAGGGTCAATAGGGGTCCACAACTCATTTTTGCCCCAAGGTCCCCTAGCTTGTTAGTCTGACCCTGCCTGCAACTAACTCTCATTTTAAATCCTATGTTAAAAGGATGAAATAAGCTGCTGTCCAATTCAACTATAAATTTCATGAAGGATTTTGGCAGATATATCACTCACCAACATAATATAAAGTCATGCATACAGCAGATATTCGGCTCAGTTTGCAGAAATAGGAAAACCAGAGCTCCAGTCTGGGCTTTCTGCAGCTAAACGGAGTGTTTGGTTTCATGCCGCGCTGCAGGATTACAGCAGACATCAGTGTTGCTCCTGTGAAAGCGTTTAGTGTTAACATCCCCCACAGGGACAGTTTCCTCTCACACCGGCAACTCGAGTGGCTGCTTCCTCGTCCAGCCAAGATGACATCACTTTTTATAAACCTGTGAAGTTCTCGGCTCTGTCTTGAATTTGCAGACATAAGTGGTTTGAGGAGAGTTTCTTTTAAATCAAAATATGAAAAACACTCTCCATAACTCTACTGACAGGTTATTTTTCATTAAAATACCTTACTGCTGAGCAGCATCTAACCAGAGCTCTTTGTGCCAAAAACCCTTGGTTTTGCAGTGAAGCTAATCTCTTTAAAAAATTCCAAAGCAGCTTAAATGAGGAAACTGGCCCCTTTATTACATCGATAATCATCAGCTCACTGCTCATTTAGAAAAACAGAGAGGGCCACAGAGTTGTGTTCAGTCAGGTTCAGACGGGTCTTACATATTTCTGAAGGAAAACAGATCATCTCTCAGAGCAGTGGAAGGTAACGGGGAGATGCTGCAACACGTTGCCACTACATACTTTCATAGTAAGTAATAAGAGCTGTGAAATAAATGAGTAAGGGACTGTAGGAAAATGAACAGAGGTCAGCTGCTGCGGTGGGGACTTAGCCTTTGCAAATGGGGCACCTGCTCTATTAGGTGAGCTCTTGGGCGCCCTAGATAATTAATGTTTAAGTTGGGGTAATAAAACATTTTGCAATTATGTATGCATTGGCTCTTTTAGTTATTAATAATAAAACATATTTTTTAAATTTGAATATTCAGCTTTATTTTTTTTAAAACAGGCTCTATGAGAAATTCAGAGCGTATGAGTTGTCTGGAAGTGGTTATCAACTTGGACATGGCTGAGCCAGTGGCTAGCAGCTAACAGTGCTTACTCCATAAACAGTGCTAAACAATAGCAACAGTGCTTACAGAACTTAGGTAAAGATGCCATCCCAACATCAGTACCGGTAACTGCAGTATGACCGCACTGCAAAGCAGCTGTGAGCTAGCCAGTGGGATAAACACATGCACTAGCACATACACGTGGCTAGAACAACAACCACAACAAAAAACAGAGTAGCTCAGATTACAGCACACACAAAGGTAGCATGAATATGTCACATACGGGGCTTTTCCACTGGCACTTCTGGCTGTACTGAGTCAAACCATGCTGTGCTGATTGTATTCAAATGATCAGTTTAGACATGCCGAGCTACGCCAAGCTGCTCACAGGATAGACCATCTCCAGAGTTGGGCCAGAAGTGCGCCTGATCAGGTCGAATTGGGCAGTGGTGACATATCGCCAACCATAAACCAAACCCTGACGACCCTCCTTCTCCCAGGGAGGAAGAGTACGAGCACAAACAGCCACAGTGAGATGTTAGATGAAGCTCTGCACACAGCTCACCTCCAACAGATACACATAAACATCCATCTGCTGTGCAATGGAGAAACACAATTTAAATGGAATCGACAAGCCGTCATCAGTTAAAGACACACCTTCAAACAGGTAGCCTTGTTGTAGTGGAGATGCAGATCTCTGCCATGCCGGGCTAACGTACCAAGTCAAACCGAGTCAAGCAAAGCCAGCCTATGTGTATGGAAAAAAAGTAATACAGAACCTTTATTGTGCTGGGTGGAGGCAGTTACAGTTTCCTTCTATGGGAAGGGTATAAATGAAATACTATTAATGTCTGGGAGGTTCTTGCTTTATTTAAAAGTAAAACTTAAAATTTAGCCCCAACTTACCTGATAATTTTTATATATAGTGCCTATATATATATATATATATACATATATAAAACTGCAGTATTAGGCCTGGGGCTGGTGCAACCACATGGAAGTTGTATTTCCAAGATAAAATTCAATATTGAGGTCCCTGTAAAAATGTGTGTGATGTATAGCCGTGGTTATGGATCGGGCCTGGGCAATATTACCTATAAATAACATCGTGATTTTTAGACTACACCTCGATGGACAATACATAGCTTCATATTTTGAAATCTTCTCTAATCTACTGTAAAGTAATAAACAAATAAACTACTGTTACAACAATGTTAAACAAATTACTGTTGTAACTAAGTTAAATAAAGTACCGGTATGATAAAACTAGAGTGATTGTTTAGTAAAGTCAAATAATTTACTGTTAAAACAAGTTTAACAAAGTACTGATATGTCAAACTTAAACATAGTACTGTCCAAATAAGTTAACTCAAGAACTGTTATACCAGTGTTAAATAAAGTACTGTTATAGCAAATTTAAATAAAGTACTGTGGAAGTAAAATTAAATAAAGCACTGGAATGACAGTTACATTTTTCAAATCCAAAATCTATGATATTTACAGTCATTTCACAATAATATCAATATATTGTCCTCTTATATGTGGTCGTGTGTGTACTTTTTCTTAAAGCTTTTGTATCAGTAAATACTTCAAATAAGTAGCACAATCTAATTGACCTTGTAAACTTTCAAAAATGCTGCCAGTGTTACAAGATGCTGGAAATTCAACTATGTTTCCGAAGAACTACTAGATTGACCGTTTCCAAACACCACTAAATAAATACATACCACAGATAAGAGGGTTTTTATTATCTGAACTATTACTCAAAAGGCAGAAAAGTCCCAAAGCTGCCTTCAGGAAATTGCAGCTAAAAGATTAGGCAACTGGAAGCAAAACTGACTTTGATTTCATCAACTTTTGTCACATAGCAGAGCTTTTTTTTCCCAACCATATGGAGCTGCACATTACCCTCTCATATATCTGGCTACAGGCTAATTTCTTTCTTTCTTTCTTTTTTGCACATCACATTGCTTTAATAACCAGGTATTTCACTCTCTGCACGCCAGACACACAATCCAAACTCTCCAGAAAACTTTCCCAAAAGTTGGTATCTGTATGTAAACACTTGGAACCAGGAATCATGGTCCACAGTTAACCAGTCTACCGCTAACAACTTTTGACAACAAAGACAACTTTGCTCACCTTAAAGTCGACCTCCTTCACCACTCAGTCGGTGTTTTTGTCCGGTTATGCTCCATGCAGGAAAATCATGTTCGCTGCGCAGTTTGTTTTCTTTTGTTTTCGGGTGACACCGAGGAGTCTCACTGTCCCCGGACTCGGTGGGTTACATGGTTTAATGTCGGACTGAGACAGAGTGACCGGGTTTGGATCCCAGCACTGAGGTGAGATTGACGCAGCAGCAGGAGGAGGAGGAGGAGGAGGAGGAGAGCTGCGGTAACATGACGCCTCCTCCTGATTGGCTGAGGAACTAATGTCGACTTTCATCTACATTTTTCATTCTGTCATGAGAAGTTTATTTCATTAGATATCTGGAAACTCGTTAAACTAATTATATTAATGATAATGGAGTTTATTTATGGACCACTTTTCATACAAGGAAAGCAGCTAAAAATGCTTCACAATTAAAAGAAGTGCAACAGAAAAAACAAGAATAAACAGTCAAAAGGCATGCGGTGAGCCCAAAATAGAAAAGTCAAAGTAAAAAGTACAGAGACCAGTTAAAACAGTGCACATAGCAGAGCTGAACATTGGAATTGAAATTTAAAATAATGAATAGAAGAGTTCTGTTTATTAAAAGCTAGACTGAATAGATAGGTTTTCAGTTGTCATTTAAAACTGTTCACAGAGCCCACTTTCTCATGTCCTTTGGAAGGGTGTTCCATAGTTTTGGAGCATACTGAACAAAAACTGCTCTGCCTATTTTTTGTGCATATGTTTGTGTGTATTTAAAAACCCAGCAGTAAAGGATCTAAGAGCTCCTGAAGGATTAGAGAGTCTGCAATCTAGGCCGGTCCCAAACCATTAAGAGAGATGCACAAGCCTATTACTGCAGAGTTGCCACATAGAAAACATAAACTATAAGTATGAAAGTTTCATGCTATGCCTTCTATAGAAATGTTTTGTATATAGATAATATTAGAATAATATGTGATGAACACAAGTTTATGATACTTACACGTTTTTTCAGCATGATAATCTTCACAGATGAACACCACTTTTGTGAGTTTTGAAGCGTAAATGAAATTGCCTGAAGCAAAAAGCTATTGTTAGGCTATAAACGAACTACATCCTGGTCACACAACTTAAACATCACCATCCTGAATTGTTCAACTTCTGATTTGATTTAGCACGCTTAATTTTCTACAAAACTCTCTCCTGTTAGCGTGACCTGATCTAGCTAATCATCATGGCTATGTCAATTGAAAGTCTCGCTAATAGTTTCTGTGTCAGGTGTGATGACTTTTAACGTCCCCGATAAACACTGTAGTCTGATTTAGCCACTTGTTAGCAACCACCTTTTTAAGACACGGAAAACCTTTGAATTTCAAAAATCACCCCCTGGTGTCTGTCTGCAGTATAGGCCATAAAGCCGGCCCCTCCATGTTGGTAAACAGGACATAGGCTAAACTAAACTCAAAGTAGGCTACACACCAACATTTTTTCCCCCCAAAAAATGGTTACAATCACTTTAGCTAGTTCTTATCCTGACTTTTATTCAAGTGTTTGCTCTTATAAGTTTTAATGCAAAGCTCGAGGCTTCAAAATGAGCGCCCACAAAGCAATAAGTAACGTCACGGTAGTTATGTCCAATATTTTTACAGTGTATGTTTTCAAAACATGCACACCATGTTTGTCAGCATATTTGAGGTCATATTATTTAATAATGGCAATTTTTGCCAGATAATGTAAATAAAACACTGTGTAGATAACACAGGAGTTTTCAGTTTCTCCAAAAAGATGTTGAAAAATATTAAACTGTTTATTTTCATGATAACTTTCTGTCAAAATAAGGAGGTTAATGATGTAGTGAACAGCTCATAAAGACATGGGAAAGTAATTTGTGTATGTAAATCAGTTTATTGCAAGAAGACCACTGGGAACAAGGCCAACATCTTCATCTCTCTGTGGCTCTGAGCTCTGCCCAGAGGTCCTCATCAACAAAAATGAGGATTTACAAACAATCGAGAAGACATGAGCATAAAACGACATTAATTAGCTGAAAACTAACTGTTGTAGACCTACATTCTAAATACAGTATATATCTCCAGTATAACTGCTCATCAGAAGTTATTCCAACATCTGTGTTTCTAATAGCATACCCCTTTGATATGTACAGCATAATCAAGACAGTGCCTTTTTGATCTTGGAAATGCATTAAAATTACACACAAAATAATCTGAATTATGAGAGAGGCATGCACACCGACCAGTATTTATCTCTACGTAGTCTACCTGAAAATATACCCCCAACCAATTCCTACTGAGTGTAAAATATCAGCCATCTGCGAAGCTGTAACCCAGCTCTACAGCGCTCTCTTGTGGCTGCAGGAGGACCACCTACAGAGGACAGCTTTGTTATTAATCAGCAACTCTATTAACAGGAGAATTCTCAATGAGAATCCTTCAAGGTAAAAATAAAAAACATATCTTCCACATTTTGTTTGAACACATGCTGAAACAGAGTGGCAATACTGTTGACAAAGGTGTTTTTTTTTGGCTCAAAGACAAGCAGGAGAATGGCCACAGGCGTTGGTTTTGAAGCCTCAAATACAAGGGATGGCACAAGAGTTAAAGCACTGTGTTTGAGAAACAATATGTTGTGAGAGTTCAAAGGGTGGTGTGCCATCAGTACGCACTTACGTTTATCTGAAAGTGAATCTTTCACATCCATGAGTTATCACTAGCTCAACATGCGAGGGGATTCATAACATCTTCCACTCGTGTAAGGACCAGTGACAAAAGCTGTGTTTACGCCTGATATTAACATGCATCCTGGGTGATCAGATCACAAGTGGACAGCTCTAAGTACAGGTGCGAATGCACCTAATGGGTCCTCAATGCATCTTGAGATCCAATCGCTTAGACCACATTTAGAGGTGGTCTGGGCGGCATATGACCATATTCTTTCATCTTGGTGTACGCTAATCTGTCCTGTGCCACATCAACCGCCTAATAAGATGATGTCCTCTGCATAGGTGAGAGTAGGTATTAATTCCTGCATCGATTGTGTTGTTTTAAAGAGCGAAATGACAAAAAAAGGCCACATTAATACCAGAAGAAACATGCTGAATCCAAATGTCTGGACTTCACTAGACATGTGGACTTTGCGGGTGCATTCCCAGGAAGTTTGGGAGTGCTGATGGCTGTCCAAATTCATATTCGCCCAGTTCACAAGGGTCCTCAAGCAAACTCTGTAGACTTCCAGGTAGTCAGTGTGAGGTGCAGACTTCACAAGATTGTGGTTAATTACCCACACTGTTTTGTTTTCCAATGACTGACTTAAAAAAACCAAAAAAACAACATTTAATGTAATTATTGTATTACACTTGAATCATGAAGGCCAGAGATCATTTTCAACCACATTCTGACACAGAAATATGTAGAATTACAGGCTATGAAAGTCATCAAAATGTATTATATTAGTGCAACCTACCCTAAAGGCAGTATAATGCCAAATACACGGGCAAAAAAATTAGCCCAAAACAATAAAAGGTCTTCCAATGTAAGAACAATTTATTTAGTCTAGTCATTATTCACCAACATTTCTGCAGTTGAATGTGTGTAGCCTCTATGCTCTATAGAGCTGTAAAAATATCATTGAGTTCAGTCTCAATAAAAGCCTATAGTCTACATGGGATTCATATCTTGTTATCTGCAGGTCCAGATAAGCAGACAGAATATGACAAAAGCAATCACAGCTCACATGACTGTAGCTTTTGCTCAAACATTTCCACAGCAATGAGTGAAACAGACTTCGGGACTGTCTATCAGCGGCTTGAAGTTTTTTGCCTTCGCAGACTTTACGTGATGACAGTAAACACATCACAGAACAAACAACTAAGTCCGCCAGGGGTGGACATTTGGATTCAGCCACATTGTCTGGTTTCCATTTGGGTCAAAGAGTTTGTATAATGGAAGCCGGATGAATCATATCACAATTTGGCAATTTATGAGAATGCATTTGGTCTTTGCAAAGGAAATGACTTAGGTCTTGGCTTGCAAGTAGAAGGGGGACGTGACATCTGATCACAAGTGGACACTCAAGACACATGTGGAGACACATGCTAATGCAAGGTGTAAGCAGACGGACTTAAAACTGTCCGCTTGCAAAGGGATCACCTGAGACGTGTTAATACCAGGTGTAAACAGAGTCAAAGATTGCATTTTCAGTCCATCTCTTCAAATCAGAACATTTCCACGGCAACTCAACCCTGCCGTGCATCATTGGCAAAAAACACCGTGTTTGTACCAATATACAAATGTTGCAATATCTTTCCAAACTATACAAAACTTATAAATTATAAAGTTCTAATCTTAAATATAAACAACATCAAGTCAGTTTCCAGTACTTAGATTATATATTAGGTACAGTACATTGTACAGCTCCGTCATCAAAGAGCGGAGGGCGTTCCATTTAATACACTGTACATGATCCAAAGGGCTGAAACTGGTGGTTAGACATGATCTTTGAATAAATTAATTCATAAATAAATCATGATTATGTCTTCCCAGTAACAGTGATGTCCTTGGTTCCCCTCGAGACTGTCTCACACACACATGCACGCACACACCCACACACACTGTGCACTCGAGCTGACTCTTAAGTCCAAATCTAAGACTCTTACTCCTATTCTAAAAATACTTTTGGCTTTAAGAAGTAACAATGTTATACTCAACTCAGAGACTAATTTCATATGTACAAGAGGTCTACTGTCTAGAGGGAACTTTAATTCAGTAGTTATATATTTAGAGTACCTGTAGACGCTTTGCAATGACAGAATAAAATCTCTAATCAATAAAGTGACAGTGCTGGATGTCCCTTGCAGGCAGATCCCTTTCCTACGTCAGAGAAATAAAGCCCAGATCTACACAGATATGCCCGCAGAGAGACAAACAAACAAGAATAGACTCTATATGTGAAATAGTGTTAAATATCTAGATTCTCTCCTTCAGTGCAAAGCTAAAGTTGTGTCTAGCACAGCATGCTGTGTAGGCTGGTACTGAGCATGAGAGACATGTTGAAGCGTTTTGAGTGTATTACTGGCAGACCAAATCCCTAAAGGAAAACGTAACAATATTGTTACTGTGGTTGGATCATTCAGCTTGGCGAGACTGATCCAGTTGTGCATAAGAGAATCCCATGTATCAGCTAATGTTAGTACTTATATAATCCTCAAATATATACAGAGAAAGTACTTAAAAATACCTTAATCGTGTGCTTATATCCAAACTTGTACAAAGAGTAACAAACAATCCAGCTTAAAATCGCTGTGAGCGCAGGATTTCTCTCTTTTTCCACCAGTCAGTTACAGTAGCAGCTTCTTCACCAACAGTAACCTAACTGTTGGTGTTAATACAGTTAACTCCAGCCAACCTTTCGGTTCATGAGACGATTGGCAGCAATCTTGGCTGCTGGGACTCTCTATCGCGCCTTCGATCCGGTCCCCAAAAAAACTTCCGGTGTCTTCTGTCTTGTGTGTATTGCACCAAAGATAAATCATAGAGCTCTACTTTTTCTATTTGAAAAAAATCAAAGGTAAGACTTGGTTTCAAGGCGCAGAGAAACTGGAAGCCAGGTGAGATTTCCTCCATGAACCAGAGGAAGAAGAAGAAGACAAAGAAACAGAAGAGGGGGGAGGTCAGTGGATGTCTGAGCACATGGGGAGGTTGACGAAGATGAAGACGTTGAACTCGATAAGGACGGAGAAGCATAGAAAGATGGCATACATGATGAGGCAGGCCAAGCCAAGCCGCCAGTCCAGAGTCCATTTGTTTAAATGGACACCGAGAACCTGCAGAGAGAAGACAAAGCATTAGTAAAAGAACAAATCTTTGCTATAGTACAATATGAATTAAAATTAAGGGTCTACAGATGAACGGCCTGGCCAATTATTGGGGCCAATATTTGGCATTTTGCCGATTATCTGTATCTGTGTTTTATTTTAATGATAGCCGATAAAATTAATTAATGAAATGCACGTAAAGTCTTATTTAAATTTGCACTGAACTTCTTTTTTTTTTTTTTTAAAAAAACTTGCTGGGAACTTGCTGTGCGTGATGTTGAAAGTTTCAGTTTTGATTAAACATTTGCTAAAGGCATTTAAACTAAGTTTTGTGTTGAAGTTTATTATATTTATAAATTTAAAATTTCAACATAAAGCTTTTAATTTTTATTGTAAATGCATACCGGTTCCAAATATCTGGTATCAGTCTAAGTACTAATGATCAGTAATATCGGTCAACCCCTAATCAAAATACAGAGAAATTGGCAACATTGTATTGAAACAATTCCTACTTTATGAGCATTTTTAAAGTGACCAGAGTCTGGGAGAGCCTGCCGAAGCCTTGCCACATGAGGACGGGTTGGAATATGGAAAAGGTTGCAGTTTCATCAGAGTACGATATGAGTCATTTGTACATACAGTATGTTTAGTGTAGTGATGGCCTTGTTTCACATTGCGAGACCTTTCTCCACAGTTACAGAACATGAGAAAAGTCTGAAAGCACGCTCATTATTCTGCTATAGGGGAAAAATGCTCTGGGTTGTTTGTATTTTTTTAAACCAATAACATTGTCCAGTCGTCATGGGCTGCACTAACCATTTGTTTTTATTTCCTATGCCCACTAGATGTTGCTCTTGCTTTAAAGAAAAAGGTTCAAGGAATGGCAATAGACTGTGTTCAAATACCCACTCTACCCTACTATGTAATATGGCTAAAAATGATTTAGTATGTCCCTATACATAGTATGTCAAATGCAGTATGCCAAAAATACCAGGATGTTCTACTATATCTGGTCAGATTTTGATGTATGTTAACCAACATGCTTTTCTGGCTATTTAATGACAGCGCATTCAAGTGACTAATGACCAGTCCGATGGTAAAATTAGGAATATGAGTTATGAGTGAACAAAATAATCACAGAGATTATCAATAACAAAAAAAAAGAAAAAGAAAATAACAATGGCAGAGAAATGCATATGTAGACTAATTTAATGGATATAAAATGTTCCACAGTGTATGCAGTTATAACTTAAAAGATAAACACTGCAGAATAACAGCAGCAGAGCCCCCCGGGCTGACCTCTGTCTGTGCTGACTTTGGCAAATTGCAATTTGTTTCATCTCCGTGGTAACACATATATGAAAAAGAGGGTCAAAGTTCAAAGTTAAGACATTTAAAAACTTTTAAAAGACGTGCAAACACCCTGCTCAAAACTACAAAGATGTTAGATGAAAGCACTTTAGCCCAAAGTATCACCATGACAGCCCGATAAGGTAAATTTAAAAAATCAGTACTTACTGTGACGAATACTGAAGCTAGAAGGAGTCCAACAGAGAATATGAGTCCTCTGCTGTTGAGATGGATCTGAGGAGACAAACACAGAGATTACAGTATTTTGTCAGACTGTCAGGTTTCCTAAATGGCCTTAAAATTATAAAGAGAGGGCAGCTCTGTCCTGATACACACACAATAACATCCTGACTTTTATTACACCTTTTCCAAATGTCTTTTTCCCATAACAAGAGTAATCAGCAGGCCAATTAACACATAATATCATCTCGGTGTATGGTGATTAACTGTGCAGTGCCCCAACAAATACTGTGTGGATGTATTTGTGTATTACTGCTCTGCACTGAATATTACAGACGATTGTTCCCGTCCTTCACGAGCACAGCTCTCTGTTCTATTCTTGTCTAAGTCCAGCAGAATCTCCTCTGGCTGAGCTGAGAAGCACTCACGATGGAGCCGTAGTCGATGCAGAGTGTTTGCAGCGCCCAGGGCAGGCCCAGGCCTACCAGGATGTCAAACACATTACTGCCTATGGAGTTGGAGATGGCCATGTCTCCCAGACCTGAGGCAAGGAGAGCAACACTGTCAAGGTCTGTATACAGTCAGGAGACGAGTCAATTATGACAAGCAATATTCAGCCTACTCCTTCTTCTAACAGCATTTTAGCTTTGTTTTACTCAAAACAAATATTGATTTTATATTACGGCGTGTGTGTGTGTGTGTGTGTGTGTGTGTGTGTACCTTGCCGTGCGACTATAACACTCGCCATGCAGTCCGGGACACTGGTGCCTGCTGCGAGGAAGGTGATGCCCATGATAACGTCAGGAATGCCCAAAGTGAAGCCGATCACAGTCACCTGAAACCAAAAAGACTTTGTTTCAATATTGTCTCTCAGGGTTCTTGGACATTTTCATTTCAAATACTTTTCTGGACTCAAACTTTCAGACTTCTCTGTAGATTTTTCCACTGTTGGGAGGTTTCATTTTTACAAATGTCATAGATTACCGACTGATAATTACCCCATTAAAAATGTAATAATGCAATCATTTTCATTACTTTATCAGAGTAACGTAACTATTAAATGTGACTACTTTTCTAGCAGAGGTTTTAAACTAGGCAATAAAGCTAAGCCGTCCTAAAAACATAATTTATGTTGTTGCTGATAGCCTTTTCACAGCTTATAAAAAAAATGCACTCTACTTCTCTCTAAAAATGTTGAAGCCCGTTTCTAATTTTAAAGAAAAATATTGTTGAATATACAACAATGAAAGGCGTTCTTGTCCAACAACGTGGCCACCCACCTTGTCGTAGTCAGCTGGTAGCAGTCTCAGGAAACTCAGGTTGCTTAAAGCTATGGACATTTATTTGACTAGCAAATGAGAGGTAGTGCACATTCAAATAAGTGAACCAAAAAAAAAAACATTCAAACTTTTGCTGCCAAATAAATAGAGTCTGTCTTGACATAGAGACAGCTTCTAGTACCTCATCCTATCCAGAAATACGACTAAAGAAGACATTCTTGCATAGCAAGAAGGTGTAACTATTTACATGTAACTATTTACTACCCAACACTGGATTTCTCAGACCATATCAGACAGCTGAGTACTGATAGCCAGCCTTCAGCATTTACCCACTGTGGCTGTTCAGTCCACACTCCTACACAGACAGTTGGACTTTTTCCTCTGTCAAACATCTCTGAACAAAGAGAAGTTAAACTAAGTGCTTCCTATACTTGTATTATTTCATCTCAACATACTGAATAAAACGTTGGTGATGTAATGTAAACAGTGTCAGATTGGGAGACAAATTAGACTGACCATCCAGACCATGATGTAGGAGAGGCCAGCGATCCAGATGGTGGCGGTGAAGAAGGAGACCATGAACCATCTCTCCCAGCGCCGCTTGGCACAGTTGGGCACGGTGAAGAACAGAAGCAGTGACAGAGGCCACATCAAAAGCCACTTCAGCTTGTTACACACCCCAGCTGGAGGAAGATGATGATGAATGATGATGGCCTCAGTGACAGCGCCAAGAACTGAACATTTATTGGCAGTAATCATTAAATGTCATCTATACTGTACTTTACCTGGAATTTTGAACGGCACCAGAGGGCCATTATTGTCATCTTCTCCCTCTCCTTCCTCATCGTTCTCATTGTTCTCATTATCTTCATTTTCGTTCTCTGTCTCGTTCCCAGACTCCAGTCGCTGAAGTCTGCACCTCCCATTCAGACCCTGCTCAGCTCCACCCATCCCGTTCTCTAAGCCCCGCCTCCCCTGAGCCCTGGCGGCGGAGTCAGAGTCGCCGTTAGTGATGCGGTTGACTCGAGTCTCAGTTGTGTTGATCAGTCTTTGCCTCTGAAAGTGATTAGAGAAAATAATTAGACAGCATAAAGCTATGACAACGATACTTCCATTAACACATTTTGTATTGTTGTGTATGTTAGTGTGTCCCAGTTGAACCCCGTTAACTAGTAAAGTTTGTTTTCATTTATTTATATAAGAGGAAAATGCCTCTTATATTTGTCTGAAGCAGAAGTTAATGTTCTTTTCTCTGTTTTTCAGTTGAAAGCCCAAATTTGGCTATTTGGTTTGGATTAACATCCAGACTGTAGTCTGCAGCAGACAGGTGCCTGAGAGAAAATGTTGGCTGTAATATCCAAAGAAAATTAACATTCATTCCACTCCTTCTTCTGCTGAACCCAGACAGAGTTATTTAGTTTGTATTTATGTTAAGACTCTGGTTTGGCAGGGATTTTTCAAAGTAACTTAAGTTGACAAAACTTTTTTTTCTAGAGGGTAGCTTTGCTGATGTTCAACTTTTCTCAATTTAAAATAGCTTATAGCATATAAAGATACACAACTCAACACAGAGTCCAATACAGTGTATGTGAATCCATCTATAGTTTAGTTCACCTCATTGATGAGCATCCGAGAAGCCATGGTAAGGCGGGTTCTGGGGGAGAAGTGACTGGTGATCATGATCCTCATGCCGGCCTCGGAGAAAGACAGCTGGTGGGGGTACGCAGACAGCAGCTCATCCACCATCAGCACAGACGGCTTACAGTGGAAGTTAGCTAAAAAGAGATAACACACAAACGCACACACACACTTTCATCTGACTGCACTGCTGAGTGTTTACTGCTTAATCCAACTGAAAGCACAATTAGTCATCAGTCAAAAATCATGTGAAAGTGATTTTGAATTATGTTGCTAACATTGTTTTATTATTGAAAGAAACTGCTTGAATTGGCGCCTCATGGATGCAATCCTTACAACTAACAAATCAAGTTGCAGTTTACATCAATGTCTGTCCAGACTAGGACTGGGCAATAGATCAGCATTATACTGATATTGTAATATGAGACTAGATAGCATCTTAGATTGGATTTCATAATAAAAGTGTTGTGTTTCCCTGTTTTTTAAAGGCTGCATTAAAGTAAAGTGACGTAATTTTCTGAACTACAGTGTTCTACCTGTTTGACTTGCCTGTGGGGGACAATGGGGAGTACGTGTCTCTCGTGCTACCGATGCAAGAGGTTGACGATGAAGAAAACCACCACCAGTACATTCGCTCGTGCTACGATACCCCAGCTTTTTATATACATACTGCATCTCATTTCTAGTTATTTTTTGAGGACGTGCATATCCTATGCAGGGGACACAGTAAGGATTTCTCCAGCCTAAGAGCTTCTGTTGAGGGGCAGGCGGTGGGAGCTCAGCAGTGGGCCCCATTAAGTAGAGGAAGTTCTTCACTGAGAAAGGGGTCAAGTATCAACCATTGTCTACACAGCCAAAACTTTAGCGCTGAGGATCTATGCTGGCAACCATCCCAGGACAAAATAGACAAACTTTGTCGATAAAGTCATACTTGACCATCTTATCCTGGAGCCAAACAAAAATAGACGAGGAGTGGTGCCCCAGCTGCCTTTACAGCATATTTATGTAAATTTCAGTGTGCAGAGATGAGCAGCTAAAGCCTACAGAGTCCTGTTAGAGGGCAAAGCCTGTGTGTAAAGTAGAGCAGATTATGCTACCTTTCTTGAGCAGGACTGCAGTGGCATCACACGTGACGTTGTCCTCCAGATCAGTGCTTCCTGTCAGACCGTTGGACAGATTCACAGAGGTCTTCTTTCGACGGTCAAAGTAGCGATGTGCCCTGTTGTTAAACCTGACAATGACAAACGAATAAGAGTGGGCCACAATTTCTTTCAGCTTCATGCAGATGATCAGTTAACTGAAGGCGTGATGACACTCACTTCATGATGAGGATGTAAACTGCATACATGAGAATCAGAACAAGAGACTCCCACCTGCACACAAACACAAGGTCAGTAAAATCTATACAGTCAGTGAGAGAGAGTGCATAAAAGAAAACATCCTGACTCACCAGCACACCTTCTCATCGTAGATGAACTAAAAGACAAAGAGGACACAAGAGGGCATTAGGTGAAGCAATAATTGAAATTAATTCTGCATCTCAGCATCTACTCCACTAGAGGGCATGACCAATCCAGAGCTCAGACAGCCAGAAAAAAAGGTCAAAGCATGACCTTTTGGTTCATTGGGTTTTATTTTGAAACGACTAATGAGATTTAATTTAATTTTCTGTCACTATGTTTATGTTCTGCACCAACAAACAGAAGCAAATTCCTGCTATGTGAAAACTGTTCGTCAATAAACTGGGTTCTGATTCTTAGTAGCCGCACACTTAAAATGTGAAGTCATGGATCCCGCTGTGAATCTCTGTTATTTTTCAGTGAAACAGTGCTGCTGATTTATTCATTTTTGTGCAGAACACATAAGCTAAACAATTAAACTCAACAAAGAGAAAGGAAACATTTGTTTTTCTTAACATTTAGTACAAGGCCCCCCTGGAATTTATTAGATGTTTAAAAAAAACTGTAAGCAAAGGCTTCATTTCAGCAGTGGCATAAGTATCCACATCCTTTACTTAATCAACAGTCAATCAAGGCTCTTAGGGCCTGTACACAGCTAGTATTTTAAAGGTTTTTGGTGGCTGTATAAAGAGAACTGGTGTACGTTTATTCTGTGTGCACCGCTTAACTCTGGTTTCCGGTGTTTCTGGTGTGAAAAAATATCTTCCCCAATCAGCATATATATAAATAAATGTCCGGTAGATCTTTACTTAGTATACTTACATATTTTGTTTACATTTCACTCTTAAGTTTTTATTAAAATTTTTGGATTACTCAAACATCATGTGAGGAAAAAAACAACAACGATTCAATATAAACAATACAATTATCTTTAAAAAATAATAACAACAAGCAAACAATAGCACATAATCATACATCAGTGTCCCTTTGAGTGACGTTAATTAAATAACGTAAAATAAAATGATAGTCTTCCTAACATGTTTCTCACTTGTTTTGGTAATGTCAGCTCATGTTTAAGCCCCTTTAAACTGAGCTGAATCAAACGCCACCATATTAGAAGGCAGTGCGTCTGGGAGTTGTAGTTACAGAGTTTGGCCACTATATCAAATTGGCTTTAAAGTCCTGTGCACTTCCTGGGGTCCCGGTGTACACCTGGTATTAGGGTCTTACTTTCTAGCACTGTTTTATTTTCTTGGTGCATTGCATTGTGTATTTCAGTATGCACATCAACACTTCTGAGTATACATGATCTTCATCATTTTTCCTGTGTGAATACATCCCATACTGTCTCCATACATCTCTGTACATACATGTTCTGTATAACCAAAGACACACTAAAAATATCCACATTCACAGTTAATGCACCGTATCTGTATATTTTATTGACTTAGTGCAAAGTGTGCTCATTAGGTATTAATACAAGAGCTGTGAACCATAAACCGCACATTCAATTTGGCCTTTTATGCTTTGTAGTAAGTATTTCTGCAATCACCACACACTTGATCATGTTTATTTGCAAGTGAGTATATGAGCTCTTACCACGATGAGGGCGGTGATGGAAAAGATGTAATAAATTGAATCTCGGAGTAGAGCCCAGTAAGATAGCTTCACTGCCTGCAAGGAAAAAATAAAGCAGATATAAGAAAACTCACAAAAATATGTATGCAGCTTCAGTTCGCACACACTCTTATAGTAACACTTCTCCTTGCTGGAGTTTATGCAGCACTGTGCTACAGAAACGCCTCTGACATCATTATCATACTGAAGTAAACACAGGAGCTCTTGAGTTGACCTCCTGAACCACACTCATTGAAAAAGCCAATTGCAAGGTCCCATCCTACGTGAGAAAGGTGCTGGTGTGTTTATCGACTTTATGTAATCAATGCAGGAGCCCACAATGCAATGAGTAACTCTGTAACACTCTCCCACACAACGCTCACACTGTATATATGTAAGTGGAAGGTTAGAAGTCACATCTTGAAAGTGCCACTCCCAGCTGTGGAATCGTTTTGCGAGGCAGAGCGCACAGTCAGAGAATAACAAAGCTTTAAAGTGTTTGCTTGGACTCTGTTTTAACTGGAGAGCCTGCTATGAACAGCCAGCCAAAGGTAACAAACAGTAGTGAGGTGCAACGGCAGCACTATTATTGCACCCCGTCCTTCCAAGCCCCATCACAGCACCCGCCCTTTCTCCCTCATTATCTCACTATGATTATGTAATGCACAATCTGGGATTGCATCACTGTTTGAGGTCCAGTGCATATATTTTTCAGAGCAAAGAGCTTATCCTTGTACTCTGCTCATTTCCATGTCCCTGGCATGTCAGATGGCATCAGAGAGAGGCTGCATTCTTATCTCTGTATCTCCTGCAGCACACAGCATTGAGGATGCAAAGCAGAAAAGAGATACAAATGATCTATCGTGTTCAGACTGATGGGAGGTTGTATGTGTGGCTGGTTAGGCAAATCATGCACAGAGGAGAATATAAAGGGAAAACATCAAAAGAAAAGTTTTCAATGTGTGCCAGTGTGTATTCAGGACTGTGAGCACAACGTCACATGAGAGCTGAGAAAAATCTGTCTATACTGGCAATCACGAAAAGATGAAAATTGCAGAGGCTGGGAATACAGGTATATGTCAGACACAAGAAAAAAAAGGCATGAAATACCTGAATAAAATATCTTTTTTTTCCTCAGGGGTATGTGGATTTGCTCTTCTTTTTAATTGTTATTTTAAGAATGACATAGAAATACTGGAGTTACAAATCATAAAAAAGACAGAACAGGAAAAAGGGTAATGAAGAAGCATAAAAAAAATTTAAAAAGGAAAAAAACATCTAAAATAAAAATGTAAAAATCTTTATTAATAAATAACTTAACCATATAAATTCATTTCATGGGATATAATTGAAGTTTTAAATTTTGTTTCTTGGCATATAAAAATATTGAAATCAATTTTCAGTTTTTCATTTTTTGGTCTTTTTTAACAGGGGTATATTAATTTACTTCTAATTTTTTTTTGTATTTTAAGAAATTATATGACATAGTAATAGTGGAGTTACAAATCCTAAAAATAGACAGAACAGGAAGATAAAATAATAAAAATTATAAATAACTAAAAATTGATTTCAATATTTTTATATGCAAAGACACAAAATTTAAAACTTCAATTATATCACATGAAATGAACTTATAAAATAATAATAATCATAATAATAACAATAATAATAAATAATAATAATAATCTAACTGGTTAGATAAATCTAATTCCACGGGATATAAAAACATCTAAATAAAATCTACGTATGTGGCTCATACTTATCAAATTTCCTCTGAAGCTGTATTTTGGGGCATTCAGGCATATGTGCTCATGCATGCATAAATCTACATTGTGTCCTAAATCTTTATGCATAAACATTGTGCATGCATGCATGAGTACTTTCTCCCTCTTTGTGTTTATGGTGCTTCATATCTAAAGGTGACATTAAGCTGTGAGTTGTACTCTGTGAAAATGCCATCGGGTCAGCAGCAGTGTAACGCTGCAATGACATGTCATACCTGGCCAGCGAAGAAGCCACACACACCGATGATGCAGAGGATGTTGAAGACAGCTGAACCCACGATGGTCCCGACACCAACGTCACCTTTGGTGATGAACACGCCTGGGGAGAGAATGAGCCAGTACACACGCGCGCACACACACACACACACACACACACACACACACACACACACACACCGTGTTATGACTATAGAAAGCACAGATGATGTGCTGTACACTGTACTTGACATTTCTGGTTGCAGCACAGCATCTGCAGTGCTGACAAACAGATGTCACACAACTGTCAAAACATTCGTAAATGATTCTGCCCAGTTTGTCTGGACCTCTCACTCACTCACAGACACACAAACATACACACACAAACACAACATGAAGGAAGCAAATTTTGTTTTAAATACTAAATACTAAATTCTGTATCAAAAAGACAGTTAGGTAATGTAACCGTCCCTGTTTTAAAGTGAATGCTTTTTATTCTGTTGGTTCAAACAGATCTACAACACCGAACATAACCAAGATCAAAGAAAACACATGTGGCTGTTACTCCTCAGCAGCAATTCTCTAGTGTGTAGTGCATACATTTAATGTGATTCAGTACATTAAAAGCCATGTTTGCTTTCTGCATGTGTCTTGGGATGAAAGCATTACTGTAGAGCATCCATTAAAAGACATACTGCCTCCCTCACCAGCCCTTTCAGGATGTTGCAATGTTGTGATTACAACTATCCAGCAAATCAAACCAAGCCCTGTGAATTCTGCATGACTTTGTAGTTTTGTCCAAACAATGCAACTTTTCTGCAAATTTGACATATAATCATTGTTTCCGATGAGTTTCACCAGTCATAGCCGTGCTGTTAAAAAATGTCATCAGACTCACCTTCTTGTTTCTGGTTTTGGCTTTCTGGCTTTCATTTTTAATGAATTATACCAAAAAAATGAAATGTACAGCTTAATTTTAATTTGCTCCTATAATTCAACTGCAAAAAAACCCCCTAAAAATATTGCAACATGTATTGCACTTTTTTAAAAAAACTGCTTTGAAATTTGGCATTTTACACCCAAAAAGCCAGCAAAATCCTGGTGGGATTGCCTAACTCAGCCACAGTACTGTTATATGAGCTCCAGTTATAAACGAGGAGGTAAAGAGATGCAGGGGTGCTTGTGGTGAATACCTATGATGGATGTGAAGAGTTCGGGAGCTGAGCTGCCAGCGGCCATGAAGGTGGCACCTGCTACGTCCTCACTGAGATGGAGACGCTGCAACAAAGTAGCACAAGGCATATAAAAAGTTTATATTTGAACAGGAAATAATAGCCACAATTAGAAACTCCAGACCAGTCCGAGACACAGGAGATCAGAGCCTCGACCTTAGCCGGTCATACAGAAACACTACTTTTTTCTTTTCTACTCCCCTACGCCTTGTTCATTTAGAAAAACACAGAACTACATTAAGATATACAATAAGCAGATATGCAAAGACTTAGTTAGCTATTCAAATAGGTCACATTTAAGTATTCAGTTACTTAAGAAAGCCTGGGAGACAAGAACAAGCACTTTATATGGATAAACACTTGTCTTGTGGCATAAGTAGATTCTTTCTTTCTTCTGCTGTGTAGCCCAAAATGTATTTGACATTTGCATAAACATGTTTTACCTGAAATGATGTAGATGCATTTGTCATTTATGATCAAGGTTTTTCTTTTGGATTTGTATATATATTAGCGGAGGATGTCTTGCTGTGTTTCTGTTGTTTGCGGTGTATTTCATTCCCATGTTTTGTTTTGCTTTTTGCTCAAGGTCTTTTTTATTGTATTAAAAGTCTTGCCCCCCATGTCATTCAAAATCAGTGCTCAAAAGTCATACAAAATCCCTCCATGTTTCTAACAGAACCTTATTCTTTTTGTACCATTAATCCAACAACAATTACAAGTAACTATTTGTAAAACAAATGTAATGTGACAAAGTGCATAGATAAGACACAAAAATTAAAGTAATAAATGAGTAAATAAGTAATAAATGCAATAGACTTGAAAATTGAATAGAAATAGAATACAATAGAAAATGAAGATAAAATATAATACATAAGTGAGTCATTAGAAAATCTTACCATAAATAAATAAATTGAAGTAAGTAAAATTTAGTCAGGTAAAACTTACAAATAGACAGGGTTTTTTTTTATATATAAAGGGTCTATAATCTGTAGTTTGAAGGTTGGGGAGAAGTTTTTCCTTCATTTAAGTAGTACAACTTTGTATTACAAAAGGAGATGTGAAAGCTATGGTATTTTCTGCCTGATAATTAAGATGCATATCTTGTGGACGTAATCAAACACTGCAGTGGTGGCAGAAGGTGTTGTTCCAAAACATAATCCTATGTTTATTGATTTAAATGATTTCATGATGAACACCCACACTGTTTTTGAGTTTTAATCTCAAAATAAATAATACCGAAGAGCTGTTTATCCCACGTAATTTAACTTTGCTTATTTAGTCATTAATATGTAATGTAATAAAGGCAGATTTAAGATTTGAAACATGCTCTCAGGACCTTTAATACCTCACATTCATACCTCACACAACTTCTCCAGGGAGGGGACGAAGTAGTCATCACAGACGAGGGCCAGAGCACAGAACATGTAAATAGTCTGTGAAGAGAGAGAGAGGGAGATAAATATTACATATATATACATCAATGAAGTATAAACATGTGGCTTAATGTGATGTGAAAATATGGAACGATCGGCTGAAAAGTCCACACGAAAGCAGGTCCCAGCTGCTCTATTAACTGTCATAAAGTATAGCCAGCTATGATTTATCCATTGATTTATCAAACTTGGCAGAAACAGAGGATTGTTTGCCACCTTTCACATCTTGTCCAGATTTTTATTCTGTGTTAAACAAATCTGTGTATGTACCAGGATGGTGGGTTTTTATGCACCATTTGTGTCTTTTCTGCATCAATTTGTGGTGTAAATATCTTTAATTTTATCAAAAATAAAGTCCTCTTTCTTATCTTTATTGGGGAACAAATGCACATGTCCTTGATATTGAGGGTGTGTCCCCTGTGCCACCCCTTCAATCTACATCTGTGCCTACAGAGCCACAATAGCCACATTTTATGGGAAAAAGACAAGGTTAATTTTTTTTTTTAATTTTAGAAACCCTAATAATTTATTATCTATCACCTGCCCCAAAAGATCTATTTTATTGTATTTTACTGTATATCTATTTTTTGATACTCTCAATTTCAAAATGTATCCAAAGTTTGCTGAATTTGTTTAGTGCTTAATGAGTCTGAATCAAGCCAGCTCCTTAAAGTTTTGAATTACTTATTCTAACCACAAAAAAATGTCCCAATTGCAAATAAACTCTTTAAGGTTTACTATACAGGATTGTTGTTTACTGTTCGTAAACCCGCTCACCAGCAAAGTGAAAGTAAAAGCCATCTCCAGATTCACTCCAAACACACGTTTGGCGTTTTGCCTCACTATATTTGTATATTTTGGTGCTGTGTCTCTTGGATACCTGCTGCTCACAGTTTGGCAACTGGTTGCTACCTTTTTTGTAAGTCACAAACATCCCAAACATAGAAAATAAGAAAATAAGGGCAAAATCAGTAAATAAAAACAACGCCATGGGTCATAAGTGATGTTTGAGAGGGATTATCTCTGTATTAGTCCGTACATAGGTTTACAGGAGAATCCTCTATCATGTATCTTTCATGTTTTGAAAACCTTGGAAGCAAATTTCATATGCGTACAAAACCACAATTAGCCGTATGTTCCTGGGCAACTTAAAGCTACCTTCAATAAAAATCCTTCCAAATGTCTCCTGAACAGTCTCACAGGATTCATTATGACTGTAAATAATCTCCTGCATGAAATACTTTTGATGCTGTACATTGTTGGTGTGTTTTTCCCCTGATGTACGGCATAAACACCTTTCACATACAACCTTTCTTTGGCATCATGTAATACAAAATAACACATGTGGCACGGAGAGAAGCAGAGACAGATTGGAGATGAAAGACAGATAGCGCTGATCAAGAGAGAAAATGTCAGGTGGTGACGACAGACTGACGGGGAATGTGTGAACAAAGGAAAAGCATGAATATCCTTACACTCTAAAATAATGAAGCCTTTCAAAAAATCCTGCTTACAGTGAGAATAGCGTGTGGAGAGAATATTCCTTTTTGTGCTCAGTTACAGAGTCACATTTTTACTTTGCACCAGAAGCTTTTCTATTTCCACTTTCAGAAATCAGATGAGAGTGAGCTGAACTACGCAACGCCTGCATGAGAGCTACGACTGAGCCCACACACTGAATGACTCTACTGTGTGTGTGTGTGTGTGTGCATGTGTGAAGAAGAGAAATACTATTAACACAAGGTCATTGGTCACTGAGGTGTAAAGATTTGTTAATTTACAGCAGGCAAAAAGTCAAAAGTCACATGTAATCCTGATAACTGGGTTTAATCCTGATTTAGATTTGAGGCCGTCATCTGTCACAAGCCCACTGTGGCTGCGAGTGTGCACACAGACTGTAAATCTGTGTGCATGTTCTATGTTGCGTGCAGACAGAGAAGTCCTTAAATCTGGAGTTCTGTTTGTGTTTTTGAGAGCAAATCTTTTCTGAGAAGTGACGATGCTGGCATTAATGAGCTGTGCAGAATCGGAGGGGGGTCAGCACAGTACAGCTGTCAAGGGAACAGCAGCTGGAAGTAACATACCGTGATATTAAAATTCAGCTCAAACACAAAGCATTTTGCACTTTGCTGTTCTTAAGCCAAATCCAATACCAGAAATATACATGATCAATGACAATCTACAAATGACTGACAGCGCAATAAGCAGCTTCACTTGTGGCTCTATCAAATATAGAATAATACAAGAAAAAGATGACAAGATATATTCCAGTGTTTAAATAAACATCTCTAAGGACCATATGCTGCTACAAGAGCAACATAGTGCAAACAGCAGGAGCGACAGAGTGACATGACATGTGTTGTGAAATTTAAGTTATTTATGGAAAGCATTTTCAGATTTTAAAGGGACAGATTATCCCACATTGAAAATACATATTTTTCCTTCTACCTATAGTGCTATTTATCAGTCTACATTGTTTTGGTGTGAGATGCAGAGTGCTGGAGATATCAACCACAGAGAGGTCTTCTTTCTTTCCAATATAATGGAACTATCAGGCACCCAGATTGTGGTAGAGGTACAGGTAGAAGGAAAAATATGTATTTTTGATTTGAGGGTGGACTGTCCCATTAAGCTGTTAATGGCTTTACCTCAAAGAACATTTTATTCTTTAACCTGCACAGCAGCAGGAAGAAAGACATGGTGGGAGTGTGAATGGGGATGGTTGCAGGTGGAGAGAGGACTGCCAACACATTTATACTACTCTTTATGTATTCTGGCTGTTCAGTAAAAAGCTGAGGTACACGGGACAACGCCATTGCTTTGCAAGTCTTGTTTTGCAAGTCAATATTAGGTCTCAAGTCTTGACCATTAGGTCCCACATCAAGTCACAGCAAGACCTTTACAAAGTCCGAATACTAACTTTGTCTTAAGGATCCTAAACAAGTCACTATGCATTCAAAAGCAAAATGATTTCTCTACATCCATGAGATAATCTGAGGTATCATCTGGTGTCAGTCTGCTGGTGCTGCAATGCTAAATGTACCTGTCGATTCTGCTCACGCAACAGTATTTTCTGCCACTGGCCATAAAATCAACTGCATTGTAAATAATCCAATAAAAATACAGTCATAAAAATATTCTTTATGAGTTAACGAAGACCATTCTGACTGCAAATAAAGACTGTAAGGCCCTGTTTACACCTGGTAATAACATCCCTCTTAGGCAACTGAATCACAAGTGCGCAGCTTTAAGTAAAGGTGTGAATGCACAAGGGCTGTCTGTGAATACCATTTTCTGGGCTCATGACCTTCGGCACTGATAAACAGCGAATAATCTCAGCTGAGAGAGACACCGTGCGCCCTGGAGCTTCAGCATTAGGTGACAAAGACTCTGACTGCTTGACAGCGGTTGTGACAGTTTGTAAAGTTAAACTCTGACAGTTACTTGGAACAATAATCTGTGTCCAGTGTTCTAAATTAGTCTGTTAAATTTTCTTGTGTGTCATCACTATGGAAGATATTAACCTTTTTTTCCACTCTGTACTGCAGCAAATGGTTCAACTTGGTGATCTGTGGGGGATTCATGTGTTTACGTTCTGGTGCTGCTCACACCAACACTGAAATGGCTCCACTAATAAACCCATTAATATCTGTTCGGTAAAATGATCATTCCTGTCACTGCGTGTGTGACAGACGCAGTAGCAGCATCATTATAAACAGAGAGAGAAAGAGAGGGGCTGACCAGATCGACTCAATCTGCAGAGGTGCTGGGTTTAATAACCTTTCCATGCACTTTTTGTGATGTTACACAGCTTGTGAATTTTTACTATCATGGACAAATTATGATAGACCTACAAACTACTCATAACAACCTGACAAAGCCCTGTGAAACAGAGGCAGAGCATATAAACTCCAACAAATCTTAGATATAAGATGTCATAAACATTGAAATGACATTAATCCTCTGAAAAACAAAACAAAAACCCCAAATATCCAAATTCTAAATTGAAAACCGAATACCTACTCAATTAATGAATATTTGATTAACCAAATATTTGGGTTCAGCCCTAGAATGCACCCAATGTGTCCTCAACGCATCTTGAGATCTGATCACGTGAGAGAGAGAGCTGGGTAAGGAGAGGTTGCCAAAGAAATAAGCTGTGCACAGTTCTACAATGTAATAAGCTTCAGCTCAAATTAAATATTAATGACTGGAAGTATAGCACGACAAACCTGCTGGTTAAAAGCAAGAACATATTTAGTCTTTGCAAACGGATGTGATATACATATTTATTTACATATAGAGCGGGGAAGTGAGATCCGATCACAGGTGCTCACTCACGACACATGCGGTCAAGTATTGGCTAGCACATGGACTTTAAATTAAGAGTATTAACTGTTTCCAAGGTCAATGAGTTATAAGTTACATGTAACTAGTTACAGTGATTAGATTACAAAATGAATGTAGTTGAAATTAACTTACAGTTAGTAATCAAAATGTTGGTGATAACACAAGGGTACAAATGATTTTTTTTTTTAAATTTTCAGTATAAAGTTGATATGCTGAATAAAACACTCATTCTTCTGCTTTTCATCTTTTTGCAGTGCAGGAATGCCTCTATTTTGGCATACGTTTGGACAACCCAGGTCAGCAAAGCTGTTGAGACCTATTTGAGCACATTTATGCATTTATGTTTTTAGGTCTTTTCAGTTTTATTGACCTGTTTAAAAAATATGTTAGAAAAGTAGTCCAAAAGTAATCAAATGCAAAAAGTTACATGACTTTGATGAAGTAATTAAAATAGTTACATAACTTATTACATTTTTAACAGGGTAACTAGTAATAAGTAACACATTACATTTCAAAAGTAACCTTCCGAATACTGTTATTGGTTAATTAGTCTTAAGTTTAATTCCTTGTTTAAATACATTTGCTTTACATTGCATATACTGCTCAGCATGAGGGGACTATCACTGTGCTCATATAGCTTGTCCCCTGGCTCACTCTCTACACAGAATTTTCCAAACTTGATTAAGGACATTTTAGTGGATCTATTACATGCTACAGTTTAAATGCATGCAGTTGCAGTGGGCAGACTTTCTCCTCTGGCCCAGTTTGCATTTGATTCTGACTCTCATTTTCCAAAAATGGAAAGGTGGAAAAGTACAACAGCATTACAACAAACTCTGCAGGTATAAGCCCTGATTGTCCGTCCTGAAAAACACTGAACCGTGTTCTCTCCACAAAGCCTAGTACGATAACACCTGCTGTGAAATGACATAGAGTACATTATTTTAAAGGTTAGGCATCACGGGGAAATAGTTTGTGATGATATACTGTATTTTTGGCTTTTTGTTATTTTAATCCCTGAGCATCCTAGAAAAGGTTACTTCCATTTGCCCTTCTGCAGCAGGAAAAGGCTAACTCAGAGGGTGGGTGCACTGTAAGTAGTGACATCGCCTATAAAGTCAGAATGTACCCGCAAAATGATCCATTCGGTCACTCTTAGTGCTCTGTTTATGCACAACGAAGTTCCCTGGAGACGCTGCTCTGCTGGCATGAGCTTCCATCACAGTCAGTCCCCCAGAGACAGTACAACATGTGTCATCATCTACTGGAACATTGTGCCTGCCATGTGCCCGTCATATAAGAGTGACGGCAGAGGGGCTCCATCGTAGCCCTGACCCTGCATATTAACCCCTGTGGGAACATGCGGCCAGTGGGACTGGTCATGTGTGTGCTGAACGAATGCAGCTGGAGAGGAAGAGAAGGGGAGAGGAGAGGAGAGGCTGCTTTGGTTAGACAAGACTTGGACCTTTTTATTGTTGGCTTTATATACGTATATAAAATTTTTTAAATGGGATTTGTTGATAATGGGGATGCCACTGGTCAACTGTTGACTGGTTGCATACACACACATACAATCCACTAACGGCATACCAGAGAGATGCTGGTGTTACACCAGTCAACCTCTGGCTAGAGTTGGGTTGATTTCGAGTTTTGCTGGTTCAGTCCAGTGTACAAGCTTAAACTGGTTTGATTTATGCAAACTGGCTGACAAAAAGCAGACAAAAAAGAACTGGCTGCAGGTGTATGAACTGTGTTAGTAATTATATCTGATGCTCGCTTTGACAGTGCCGCAGTGGACTAGGACCAGCTGATTCATGAAGTCATGAAATGAGGACTTATTTATATGAAACCTCCTTATTTCACTAAGAAAATCTAAACACAGTGTTAGCTCGCTGAAGGGAAATCACTGGGAAACTGAATGTTTCTGCTGAAATAATCACCACTGACAAAAACAAATTCGGCTAGGGTTACTTGCTGTTTGCTATCTTGCAGGTAATTTCCAGTAAATATCACACACTGAGACGTGTGTTTTCTTATTTAAAAAGTAACTAATCTACTAAGTACATTAATCGCTCATCTTTTGAATGGTTATGTCTACAGTCTGATCTTGAGCGCAGAGCTGACAGCTACACAGTTTGTTCACTTGAAGAAGCAGAAGTGCATATTTATTATATTCAGTTTGGACAGAGAGCTCGAGAAGTGCCCAACCCTGCTTCTGGCAACTTGTGGGAGGGGACTACTACAACTCAGCACATCTCAGACACTTGTTCATTACTCTTCTGATAGTCACAGACAGACACAGTCAGAAACACAGCCTGATTGGTTCAACAAAGGCATCAAGGATGGCTGACAAAGTCTCCAGGAAGACACAGCAGTTCAAGGCTGGATTAATAAGTTTCTGGGAGGGATACAATCACACTTTCAACCACAGATTTAACTTCTGTAGTGTTTAGTATTTCAGATTTTTTTTGGCTTTCACAGGCTAAATGACCCAAAACTGACATCCCAAGTTGATAAGAAGAAAAAAGTTGAATATTACCAGTTTTATCCTTTAAAATGTGATGTTAAAGGTAACATAGGCAATTTATTCACAGTCCCATAATGTCCACACACACAAAAATACATAAATGCAGAGATTTATAGGTGAAGGTAAACTTACACATAGGACATGCAGGGCCACAGCTCCTTCTGCTCTCTCTTTGTTTGTGAACAGGTCTGTAGGGAATTCGTGCAGAGCTGGAAGACACAGACAGCAAAGAGTCAGAACAGTTCATACACAGTGTGTGAGTATGTGTTTATGTATGTGTGTTTTTCCGCAGAGCATGGTACAGGGAACATATTTCCAATGCAAAGCAGAGAGGTCAACCTTAAGAGCAAAGAAATCCACTGAACTTGTGTATTGACAAGAAGCCCTGCTGACAGAGCACATCACCCAAATGTGTGTGACTGTGTAACTGCCCTGCCATGGACTGAGCACGAGCATGGTTCGTCAATGAGCGACAAGAGGCGAAAAGGAAAATGGAAAAAGAGAGCACCAGGAGGACAAAGTGAGGGCAAAGAGGAGAGATTGTAAAAATAGAGCGAAGGATATTTAGGGTATGGCAAGTAGGATGGAGAGCAGAGGAGAGAGATAGGGTGGTGGGAGTGTAACCGCAATGTGCAAACTTCTCTGCACGGGAATGTGTTGAGAAAGAGCGAGCTACTGTGTGTGAGCAAAAGATGGAGAAAGCAAGATTGAGGGAAAAGTGGAAAGTTGGCAGACAGAGAGGGCATGAAAAAAAAAGAAAGAGGTGAAAGAGAAGGAGTTTGGATTTAAATGGTGGCCTGAGTTATTTTACTCCTCTCTCCATGGCTTCTTGACTTCCTCCTCTCTCTCAGCCTCACAGTCCCTCTGTGAATGCCAAGACCAGTGACAGGCGCTTGGCTGCCGCAGAGTGTCGACAACCTTTGCCTCTCACCCCTCCAGCATCAAGTCACCCCTGTCATCATTCCCTCCCACACAAATCAGGAGCCCATTCACAGGCCACTGCTAACACCTGTTACATATTTCAGCACCGACACAGGAAAGGTCAGCCAGGCATCAGGCAGGAGAGCTGAGCTCAGTCAGAATCAGAAATATTTTACTGACCAGCACAGCAAACAGAGGAATTATAAGGGCATCAACAGTGTAAAAATAAAACAAGTGGAGCTGGTGATTGTCGGAACAGCAGACTTATTAACTACATTACTAGCAACAGTGATTTTTTGTTTTGTTTCTGTCAAGTTTGGATGAAGTGTGTCTTATGGTGAGTTAATGAGGCAATTAAGCCTCGTAAGTCTTCTGTGACCAAGAGAAATGCGTACAGTTGTATTTCTCTGTCTTCTTAACATATTGTGGGTTTCAATTGTGTATTTATTAATCTGAAAAGCTTACAGTAAGTAGTGCATTTGCTGTTGGTAGGGGTGGTTATAGCGCTGCACAATTCTACTGTCATATAACGTATACCCCGGTGAAATTTCAGGGAGGTATAAAAGTATGAAATAAAACATATTGCCCAGGCCTAAGTGTTATTACTTCTACGAGACTACATCTCTGATGAAATGGACTGAGTAAAACATCTGACAATGACGAGAAACAGGAAACAGGGACAGAGAGATGATGACATAAGACAAAGGTTTGAATGAGGTTTCATGGATTGCATCTAACAGAGCACCAAATGCCTTCTGCATCATTCACACCCACTCGAGAGACAGGTGGGCTAAACATAAGTGGGTTAGGGACTGAATGAAAGTGAGTTAGTAGTGGTTGAGTTGTTTATCATTCCGCCTACATTTAGTCTTATTTTACTTCCTCACAACATGTTGCAGAGAGAGAATGAGAGCAGAAAGAATAGTTCACTACTTTCCCACTGTTTTCTCCCACTCCCCACCCGTTTTTGTACTTTGTTGACCAATTTGCATCTCCAGTATCTTGCTGTGTTTGAGTGGCTGCAGTCCTCCTCTGCACTATGTTCCACTGCTATAACTTTTTAAGCCTAACACAATGCAGAGCAGCCTGTAAAAAGCCACAGAGCAGACGGCCATCTCACTGCGACAGCTGGATGTGTTTAATATTTACTGTTACAAGCCGGTGTTAGCTAGCTCAAACTCAATCCAGCCAAAATGCCAGGCTAGTTAGTATGTGGAGGAAAACAACAATCAGCTCTCATGACAGGAATTAATGTGGATGAAGAAAAGACAATGGTCTTATCTGAAGCTGAAATGCCAAAAAAATAAATGAGAAGAATCTCCACATATCGTGATTAATCATTAAAGTGAAAGACAAGACTGAAAAATTGAAAAACAAATGCTGAAGCCGACTGTCTCCTGAAAGTCTTCAAAGAGCCTGCAGATAAAAACCCATAGTGCTAATTACTGTTCCAAGAAGCATGAAGCCCAATTTCCCACGAGAAGTAAGTACATGTGCGGACGTGATGCAGAACCGCACACTCCCACAAGAAACCCACTGAACCTTCATGTAAACAAGGTGTTTTATACACAACACTGAAAAGTTCCACTTCACAGCACCTAGCTTTTTCTAAATGTGAATCAGAAACACATGCTCACCATGTCAGACTGCTATGTGGATATATTGAAAAACATGCTTACACATACAGAATTATATACCTAAATGGGAGACTGAGATTTAAGGACATTTCTGGGATTTCATGATGTTTCTAGGACTTCAGGATTTTTCTACGATTTTCTGTTTCTAGCATTTTAGGACATTTATCTAATATTGGGTAAATTTCTCGGATTTTGTGATGTTTCTAGGAATTTAGGACATTACTCAAACTTTGGGGTAACTTTAGGATTTTGGGACAATTCTAAGATTTCAGGGCATCTCTAGGATTACAGATGTTTCTAGGATTTTAGGACATTTCTAGGATAAGAGGATAAGCGAGGACCTCTGTCTGGTGCGATGGATGTCCTCTGGCACCTTTTTTTAATAAACAAGCTCAATTTTAATGCTGTTTTATACTCTCTGGCACCGTATGTATAGTACTAAAAATACAAAAACAATGTCCAGTGTGAATCACTTTATTTTTATTGTGAATTAAGGAATAATCGGGGGCCAGATTTGGCCCACAGGTCGTAAGTTCAGTATCACTACAGAAGAGAATTTACTGTTTGTACAGTGACTTAACGCACTGACTAGTCTTTGGTTGTGTGCACTGACTAGAGTAGCAGAAATAAAGTCAACAGATGTGTGGTCTCATAACACAATTTTAATAACCTGAACAACTGCAGTCAACCTGAAATGGAAACCTAACAACAACTAATAGAGAAGTGGACAGCTGGAGAGCAGCCAGATTGAGGTGGATGGTGCTCTACATGAGCAGGTGAGACCAAGAGCTCAGCAGCTGAGTCCTGTCAAGTGGACACAGTGATGGAGACGAGAGGACGTGCAGCCAACATTTACCTCGCCCAGACTGACACTTGCTGTGCCAGGGGGAGATACGGGCAGCAGATGCACTTATCGTCATTGCCTCATGTGGTTTACACCAACGAGGATGCATAGATACACATCAAGCACCTGGATACTGATGCATGCTATATCCATGCTCCAAATGTCGCCATGTGTCAAGGTTGGATGCTCAGGACCTTAGTTTACTGAGTCTTAAAGTCAAATTATTGTGTTTATACATGTATGCAGTTCTTTATAGAGATTTCTAGTTTTTAATGTGAGAATTCTCCAGATAAACTGAACTGATATTGTACTGGCTCTGGTGTTGCTACGCATTTACATTTTCCCCACACACTTGGACACATACAACAAACGTTTTTCTTCATGTAGATACAGTTGACTGAGCTCACTTTCTTCGTCTTTTGTCTCATTTCACGCATTTCTTGCCCTGACATGGTTACCCTAACCCTCACCAATCTCACTCTTTGGCCTAAACCTGACCAATCCATCCAACAAAGGCAACGAGCACTGACCAATTAGAAGGAGAGTAAGGTGGGTCTCGCCTTTGCTTTCCTAGGAAACGCAAATTTGTACCGAGGTGTTGTATTTCCATCACTGCTGATCGGAGCCAATCTGAAGCTGATAAATTCCAGTGACCACTGTAGAGTCATTTGTCCCAGGAAAACGCTGATGCTGATTGCAACCATTTCCATAATATAAAAGTCGTGTGTTAGTGGAATGTTTGTCCAGTGGAGAGGGGGCTACACACACACACACACACACATACGCACACGCACACGCACACACACACACACACACACACACACACACACACACACACACACACACACACACAGAGTCTCGTGGGAGCTGCCTATTCATGATCTACAGCTGGTCACTGAGGGTTGAGCAATTCAAACACACTGACAGCAGTTACTGTCCTCACACACTCTGCCTGAAACTGTGTTCCTGCCAGTGTGCTGACATAAGATGGCAGTGGTCCCATCTTTTTGTATTTTCCTTTTAAAAATGAGTTCAAACTAAAAACAAAGGAAATTTTAGAACTCCCAATCCAAAAATGTTCCAACCTGTACAAAAATGGGTTTAAATTTCAGGCACTATGAGATAAGAAAAAAATGAGAGTTTGGCAGAAAACATAGAAACAACAGAATGAGCAGGACCTACTGGTTAAGTCTAATTACCAGTCAAAGGCGGCGCTGTTACAAATAAAGTCACAACTTCTAGGGGCAAATTAACATAAACTGAAAAACAGAGGTCAAAATTGTGCAAACAACACAGTGGACAATCTGTTTCCAATCTAAAAACAGATTTTTACATTAACCCTTCAAAGCCTGGATTGGCATCAGTTTTCTTGTGCTCTGTTCAGATGCCTTTTACAAGCTGTTTAACCCTTTGAAACCTGAGCAAATTGGTTTTATTTATTTCCAAAATATAGGGAAAAAGACAGTAAGTGACTTTTCAATAAACGTCCTAAAAATCACAAGCAATTAGTAAAAGAAACAAGAAATTTATCTGAAAAAAAGGGAGGTAAAAAAGAAAATTATATTCATAATAATTCTAATTAGATATTTAAAATTATGTACATTACATATATTTTTTGTCAATTTCCAGCACTTTCTGGGAGGTCATTTTCTTCCTTTTTTGTGATTATTTCCAGGTGAATTTCTTGTAACTTTTTTACTATTTTTATGGGCCATTTCTTGTTAAGTTGTTCATTACCTTATCCCCACATTTTTTCGAGGAACCAGACCAATTTGCTCAGGTTTCAAAGGGTTAATGGAGTATCATATAGTTGGGATAATTGTGTCAATTTGCTGTTGCGACTTTCTGCCGATGTCATCGGTACGTCTACTGGCATAACAGAAGTGATCATATCACATTCAAGCACTCAAGGAAACATTTAATGAACCATTCCTGGGTTGTTTTTTATCAATGCTTATTTTGGTTACAGTCTTGCTGGGAGCCATGACCAAAGCACAGTACGCTGAACGTCTTACAACAATTCAACATTCATTAACACAAGGGCAAATGATCCTCAACATATGACTGTATATAGTTCACCTCTTACACAACTTGTGCATCTGAATGACTCACCCTCTTTGTCTTTTCAGAGCTGCCAGGAGAAGAAAACTACGTCAAGCGAAAACTGTCAAGGTCCAATTACACTAAAAATACCCTAGTTCATAACCAAAGTACAGTTAACACTAACAGAGATCACAATTTCAGCTGATACAGAGCAAAGGCAGTAATGCTGCTGCTTCTGGTTCAGTCTGCTTGAATAGCAGTTTCTGAAAGCATTTTTTAAATACTGCAGGTATCAGGCATGTCACCAAAAATTTAGTAGTTGATACTAATACCATGGAGTTCTTTTTCCTCTTTAGGCATTTAACTGCAGACTAGAACACCTGTTAAGTGTAAATGCAGCCCCATCACTTCTAGGAGAATAGCATCTTCTGTACCAACAGTATTGGACAAAAACAAGTACCATCACGTTTTCAAAACTTTGCCATCGACTTGGTGCAAAAGTATTAGTTCTCTGAACATCCCAAACAGGTGTTAGATCACAATACCTGTTTCAGTGACACATCTGTTGAAGTTAATTAAAACAGTATGCCTACAGAGCAGAACAAATCGTATGACTAGCACGCTCACATCAATCCACTTTGATCGTTTTCATCAATAGCAGCACTCCTGCCTGGCTGCCTGTAAAACGTGTTCGACTGTATCCATCTGAACACAAACTCCATAGCAACAGAGTGTCTCCTTGAGGCGGAGTGTGTTTAAGTGGCAGCAGGAAGAAGTGGGCAAAAATAATAGACTGCTAGCTTTAACCTGAAGGGAGTCTCTCCGCTGCTGCTGCTCCGTGGTACACTTGCCATTAGTGATGAGGTTTGAAGTAAACCATGCAGAGCACAGGTTGAGACGCAGTGCATTATGCATGATGTTTGGGGATAGGAAAAAAAATACATGTGGCCTCATGTACAATGGGACAGGTTTAGGTGTGGTGGGGGTGGTAAACAGTTAAGTGAGGGAGGGCTGAGGGGAAACTCTCAGTGTGAAAGATACCTGAACCTGACAGCTCAGGCAATAATTCTTGAAAGCCATGCTGATGAAGCAGAATGTGGGGAAACTGAAGTGTACCGAGTGTGCAGGAGAGAAAGACAAACAGTGATGTGGTCGGTTTGGTAATTAGCGCAGCAGTTGTAAGTGAGGTCGCTGGGATGCACCCTCAACAGCTGCTGATGGTGCTCCGGCCCCGACTACCCCTGCTGGCTGTGTACGTACACACACACACACACACACACACACACACACACACACACACACACAGCCACTGAGTTTCCATTGTTTCCCTCTCTGCAATCATCGCGGTCTCCCAGTTCTTCTTCACCATGCACAATCAGTGGCAGTCAATGTATCAATCAGCAATCAGGCTTCAGCTTGCTCTGCAACATATTTTGCTTCATTCTACTGTTGGAGCTGCCCGCCCGCCTGCTCGCCCACCTACCTGCACTATCCCATGCCCGTCTTATTTACCAGGCAATTTGGAAGGAGTCACTGAGCCACTGAGGGACTCTGCATCGAGATGTAGCACGGCTTCTTTGTGGCTTGTTTTTCTTGTGCCGGAGCTCTGCGACACCTTTGCTTTTCTTTTATGCTCCACTGAACATGTTCAAATGCTCAAGACTGTCACGCTAGCTGCCGTGTTGTAACATTTTTGCCAAATCTCTTTTGCTTACTAAATGTATCCTCCTCAGACTCTTATTTACTCCTTCTGGCCTCGTCTGCTAACAGTATGGTGCGCTAGACTGTGTGGACTGTCTCGCATCTAACATTTGATTTGTCTCATGAACAAAACAATTATGTCATGTTAACTTCAGCTTCATTACTGGTGTCGAGGTCAGCAGAAACACTAGGTGAGACAAAACTAACAGGGATAACATGATAACATTGCAGTACCTTGCATAGGGATGTGGATTGTTATTATATACTGATATTGATACAGTTATTGAGACTCCTTAACAATCCGAGTCTTTATCGATACCAGTATGCAAAGCTTCTCTACTATTTAGTGGAATTTTTAATATTTTGATCCAAATATTTACTTTGAAAAATCTTGGCCTCAGTAGTTTTAATTATGTATTATAAAATGATTAGAGCTCATGATTGGACGGTAAACAGGTTGTAACTCCATCTCTACTATCTAATTCATATTGCTGAAAAAAACAAGTTTCTCACCCAAACAACTGTATTTTTCAAGTTTCTTGACAAAAACTAAATTTTCTTTTTTTCTTACATTTGAGATCATCATTCTTTATCTTTGCCTTATAGTCATTTTACTAAGCCGACCCTGAACACATCAAAATAAAACGTTATGCAACCTTGTTTATTTAGCTAATTAGCTCTTATCCTGCTGATTTCAACTTGGATTTCAACATTGGATTACTATTTTTCACTGACAGGAATGGTTACAATGTTTGGTTTTAATACCTGTTGGCTACTGTATTAAAAAAACTTTATTGGACAATCGATGTATGTGGATCAGTGGCTGACTTCTGGCTGGCTCCCCACACACATTAATCAAATAAAAATGCTTTACTTAAGCATCGAACCAGACTCAGTCTGCAAACTGCCAGCTTTATGTATTACATTAGCACAATTGTCTGGACTAAGGACTGAGACAATTAGAATTAAGTGCCATGGCCCTCTCCATGGTGTGTATGTGTGTGTTTGAGAGAGAGAGAGAGAAAGAGAAGGGGAAGAAAGTTGTTAAAAAAATAAAAAAAAACAGACGGCCCAGCGGATGTGATTGAAAACTGATCAGTGACAGTGGCAAAACTGCACAATGGCAGCGACAAAGTTGTTTGCTAAAAGGGCACTACTTCCCCCTACACTTCATGTGGCAGATAAATCAGAGTTGATATTCGTTATGCACCCAATGAATGCCAATAGCCATTAGCATCTTTTTACTTCAATAATGGCCCAACCCAAAAGATACTGGGTATCTCATTTAATCTCTTCCAGTGTGTTCAGACAGCCAATATGGTATCTGGGACAGCTCATGACATCTAAACAAAAAAAAATCTCTTTTGGACTTCATGTATCTCCTAGTTGGAAATGGTCTATGACTTTTTCTGTAATGCTGACTCACAAGCACAGGACACTTATCTGTGCGCAAATGTTAACATAATCAAGCAAAAGAGATAATAGGAGGAGTTCCATTAACCCTTAAAATGCGCAAACTGAAATCGCGAATATAAAATACGCCTAATGGAAACACCTCAATTTAAAAAAAAACTCCCATTTATCGCAAAGGTTTTTACGCTCGCATGAGGTGGTATTTTAGGCGATTTGAAAAAGCTATTTTTCATAAAACTGCAATGGAAACAATTTTTTTACTTTTAAAGGTCACATGATGCTATGACTATGCGCTTGTCGGTAGGAAATTGCTCCCTCGGACATGATGCAGCAGGCACTGTAAGAGGAGATAATGCACTGCGTAAGTCTTCAATAGTTGAGCGGATCATCTGGAAGCTTTCTATCCACAATTCCTCTGTGAAATCAAGGACTATCATCCCCCAGAAATCCCCCATTTGAGGCCGCTTCCTCGCATAAGGGGCTTTCCTTTCAATCATCGCTCTCTACGTCACCTTGGAACGGAAATGATGACAGCTGGTGCGGTAGCTACAATAGAAATAAACCTGCTAATATTTTGGACATCCATCGACTTGCTTCTAAGAATGTTATCGCCAGAGGAGAAGTCTATACCATTGCGAGAAAAGTCGCATAACATTCAATGGAAACACAGTCATCTCGCAATTATGTTTTATCAACATTTTGAAAATACTGCTTAACTTTAGCGTAAATCTTAAATGGAAACCTGCCAAGTAACAATCAGGTCAGGAGCATGATAACAGATTCATTCCATCTGTAGGTGCACTGCCACCCTCTCCACATGTACTGGATGTATGTAACCCTCTTTTTATTAAGTCGAGAAGCAGGCGACAGAGCCCACTCTCTCTGCAGAGTGACAATGAATGACTCCAAGTTCACTTTCATTCATAAAACTAAAGCAACTCATGTATGTCACACAAGTCGTAAAAGATGGCGAGCTATCAGAACACTTGAAATGTTGATACATTTTCTTTCAATTGACTCGTCCTTTCAGCACCAGTGAGGTTACAGATGATGAGAGCGTCACATCAGGTAAAACATCGTGTATGTGGGCGAGGGTATGGGTTTATTTATAGGGAGAGAAATAGAGGAGAGAAGAGGGAGGACTGTGCACATGCATATGGTGGTGTTACATTTGCTCTTGGCCTGGAACTCTCCTTCACACATCTACTGTACAAATCCCAGTGGAGAACCACTCTCGTCATCTTTACCTAATGCTCCCCCACTCCCTCCATCTTTCCCATCTATTTATAACCATCAAAGAGATGGGGGTGAAAAGGTGGAGTAATACTTTGGGGATTTCCTGCAATCTCTGCTGTTTAAATATAAAATATGGAGCCAGGAAGAAGCCCTCTGCCCCAGCTATGTTCCCCCCTTACCACTTTCTACCCAGTGCTTCCGCCTTGCTGATCCCCTGCCATGACCAGCAAGAAGACTAAAACCGCTGAATGCTGCATATATGGTTGCATGTTCAAAATAAGCACAAGTAATATCTGGATGCTTACGTCATATCCAAGAAAATAAGGGGAAAATTACAATGCAGGCAATCACTGCATCACTGCAGCAAAGGTACCATCATGGCGTTACCCTCTCTAAAGGCCAAACAAACAACCAGCTACATCGATGTTAATGGTTTTATTAGGGGGCATAATGTATTGATAAGCTAATAAGCAAATTATTCAGAGTATCTTAAAGGGGACACTCACCAGGGTATGTGGCTGTCCAGTCAGTGTTGATGGTAAATGTAGACAACTGAAGCAATAAATTCCTCAGTGTGCTACGTTGACCGAGAAAGCAGAGTTAGCAGCTGCAAAATCTGTTGTTTTTCCTACATCCAGCGCCGTCAGCTGATGTGAAAGTTGGGTTTATATCCAAATGTAGCATAAATTTCTACTGACTTTTCATAAAATCAGCGAAAGAAAATATGAATTTATGTTATTTTCCATCCACTGTCATGCAAATATTAGGAGTTAATTCATCAAGATAGTAGGTGGTACTAATTCACCAGTCAATGCACAAGAGAGCACAACCCAATGATAAGATTATAAGTGGATGGAAATGCATCCAGTGATGTAGTTGGAGCCATATAAGATCTACTGGCTATTTCAGCTTTGATTTCTAGCCTCCATCAGCCAGGGAAGGGTGCTCTGCACATACACAATAACATCACATGCAGAGCATCCTCGTACATGTAGATGCAGACACGGCTTCACGAGCAGCAGGATCAGCTTTCTTTGTCAATATAGAACACACTGACGAATTGATTGCGTTCACTGACAAAATGAAATATCAACACTGACTGGACGTCCACATAAAAGCTGGCAAATTTTCTCCATAAGCAGGTTGTCCTGCCAGCTTAAACTCCTAATGAGAGCTGCCGCTGTTGATGCTTCATTAATGTTAATCCAAAGATAATTTAAAACTGACAATCGCCTCATTGTGAACACAGAAGCAGAAAATCAGGAGGAAGAACCGTAAGGTTTGACTGTACATAAGAGCAATAAAAAGTAACGATGCTCCCCAAAAAATACTGGTGATGATGTCACCTCTTCCGAGTAAGAGCCAGGGAGTCTTGCGTAACAACAGAGCAAGGCTCCGTATGCTCTGAACGGGGAGGTAGGGTGAAGGCACTTAAGTGTGTGTGTGTGTGTGTGTGTGTGTGTGTGTGTGTGTGTGTGTGTGACAGAGCAAAAACAGTGAGGGAATGCAAGTGTGTGTATGTCTGTGTTTATGTGTGTGTGTGTGTGTGTGTGTGTGTGTGTGTGTGTGTGTGTGTGTGTGTGTGTGTGTGTGCGTGTGTGGTGTGGTGTGTGTGCATGCGTGCAAAATTTTGCCCTGCTCCCTTCTCACTGATGATATAATACTTTCAGGCTGTTGTCATGGAAACGAACAGCCACCACTGGCTGGATTTGGCATTGGGGGGTAAGATGACGAGGGGAGGGGGTTGTCTAACTGCATTTGGAGATTTGGATGGCAGGCTCTTATTTGGATTGCACTGTTTGTGTTGTGTGTGTGCATGTGTGTGTGTGTGTGTGTGTGTGTGTGTGTGTGGCCATTTCTGTTTTGCTGTTCTGATGACTAAGCATATTATATTACAGTTTGGTACAGACCAGACCCGACCTCTGGAGTAAAGGCTCAAGAGAGGATTTTACTCTGTGTGTGTGTGTGTATGTGTGAGAGAGAGAGATAAACAGACAGTAACACAGTGAGAGACAGAGCAGTACAAACACACTGTGATCTGATGTTTGAAACCATTTGACGAAACATTATTACGAATCGAGCTAGTCTGTAGGTGAGTCCCTCATGAGGACAGTTTGATTTTATCATGAAATCCGAATGAAATTCAGGCTACTCGGTTCCCCCTGACTGGAAAACATCGCAATTATGTTAAAGGACAGTTCCAGTTTATTACACCTCAGTCTTTTACTTTTATAGTAATTTTTCATTGGTTATGATACCACTGTCAAGCCAGAAGAAACATCATATCAACTTTTTTAAAGTGAGCGTGGGCTGGATTTGTCATTGGAGGGTGGAGGGGATGGTGGAGCTGCAGGCCAATGTGATTATGATCAACATAAAATTTATTGTACCCTAAGGGAAATTTGTCTTGGGCTATGATACTATATACTGTGTGCAAGAGGAAAAGAGGAAAGGAGTTACAGTGCGCAGGTTATTTTGAGATAATATTCAATTGGTGAGGCACATTTATTTTTCACTCAAGTCTTTCCACGCACACATGAAGGAGCTTACATGCCCTGGGCAAGTGTTGATGTCGAGCAGGGAAAAAAACGCTTTGGTGAACACACAAGGCTACCAGGTAGAGTGCACTCTGTGAACTGTGACGCTTTAGCTAATCTCGAGATAACGTGCAGCGGGGCGTTTCTAGGATTTGAGGACATTGGGGGGCTTAGCCTGGACCTCAATAGGAGGGTCCAGGGGGATCCTTTACCAGGATTTGTTTTTCAACTAACAAGCTCTATTTTTTAGCTTTTATAATGCACTTCAGTTATCCTTAAAAACATTTTTTTAACTTTCAAGATTAATTATTAATTTCAAATTAGTATTGAGTACAGAATACAACTGCTATCATTGAAAATGTATTGACTAGAGTTGGGAAAATAGCTAAATATATGTATTTAAGTTAACAGTGGTAGAATGTGACTAAGTACAAGTTCAAGTATGAATGGAATGACAAAATAGAGCCAATATATTTAGATCTGATCAATAAATTATTCCGAGCTGAAGCGTTGGACACCCAGGCCTAAAGACGCCTCTGACAAGCAGATATTTTTTACCCCCATTGACCAATCGATTGGCTGAAGAGTAGGTCGATTTTCAGTCGACTAAGATTTTCTTTGGCTGAATACAGCCCTAGTTTCTGACATTAAAACCTACAAAAGTGTATACACCGGTAATATGTATGTATGTATATGTGTATGTAAGTATATATGCATGTATGTGTGTATAGATAGATAGATAGATAGATAAGATGATAAGTTGATAGAAATAAACAAGGGGTCAGTTTTAAACAGTTAACAACCACAGTGGAGCTCTATTAGCAGATCTATGGGTGATGAATAACAGTTAAATATGCCATTAATGAATTCCCAGCTAACTGGCTCCACACAGCTCCCTCTGCTCTCCCTCGTCAAACAACCATCAACTGGAAGCTATCCAGCCCATTATGAATGCAATGATTCTGCATCTCACACTTCTGGCTAATTATGCACAGTGGGAAATGTTTTTTTCTTCGGTGTCTGTGTGTGTAGTCACCGTGTGCTTTCCCTCTGTGGAAAAAAACACAGAGAAGATCTCCTTATCCTTTTCTAAAAGTGTTCGACTGTAATTACATGCTGGTGAAGTTTTGTTCGGTAGCGAGGTTAAGGTGGTGAAAAACTGTGATGTTGTCAGAGTTGGGTTTAGATATTTAGACTAGAAGCTAGGGTGGGTAGAAATCTGGAATAGCCAAAAAACACAGCAGAATAAGAAGATAGACCCTCTTCTTGCAGCTCTCAATCATAACCCTTGCTCAGCGCCTCGCTCTCACGCTCTCTCGCTCTCTCGCTCTCTTGCTCTCTCGCTCTCTGTTTATCAAATCAAAAATGAGACGAAAAGTTGCACATGAGCACCTTATGGTCCCTCAACCTTGCTCGATGTCGACTGCTTAACTGGGAAGACAGTGGGCAGCGGCTCGGATCTGTGGCTTTGTTTAGCACAAACCCAGCACGGCTGTGTGTCACAGCAGGCTGGTGGCCAGCATTAGCGTCGGGTCTCACCCCTGTGACAGCAGCAACAGAAAGTTTGATCCAATCCGATTAGATTGGGCGCACCTCACCTGGTAGAGCAGGCGACCCATGTACTGAGGCTATGTCCTCGCCGCAGCGGCAGCCGGTTCGACTTTAAACTGCGGCCTTTTGCTGCATGTCAACTGCTCTCTCTCCCTTTTTTTATACTTAAGATGTCCTTTATAATAAAGGCAAAAGACAAAAATAAATAAATAAAAGCATGCTGATGGGACGGTAATTTGAGGCTGTCCTGGAGGTTTTATAGTGGCTGGATTCAGGATGCTGCTGACTGAGATCTGTCTCTGCAGCTGCTAGTATAGTTTTCTCTCAGAGAATATGTAAGCCACAATATGTAATTTTGTTTATAATGGGACTTTGCCAAATAAAACCAAAAATAATCTGCCCACCTCAGCTTTCAAATAAAAACAGGGAAAGAGTTGATCAGACAGGTAAATTCCAGTACTCCAATATATGCATATTCATTTAACTGCTCTGTTTTGTTAATGGATCAGTGTCTGTCTGGAGACACATTTAACCAAGATCTAAATCTCTAGATAATGTGTAAAAAAAGAGATGCCACAGCTGGCATGTACACTTATTTTGTATCTAGTCAAAGGGAATAAGTTCACTGAAGCGCAGGATAATCGCCCTGGAAAAAAAAATCTGACTTTCCCCCAGATTTAGAAAACAGAAAAATATTTGCCTCCCTAAAGCTGTGAGATGAACAGCCGCTCAGCTGCAGGGCGAACAAACATGAACATCCTGCACATTTTGGAAAAAATAAAATCCATACAGCTCTGAGCTATAAGACAGAGACACCTTGAACCAGTCTGCATGAGAGCAGTGTGCTAACACATTATTCTGCTCCTTTAATATTTGTTTATTTTATTATCAACATAGGTGACGCAGGTGAAAACATCTTGGGCATGGCAAATACTGCAGTACCAAAACACTAGCTGCTAAATTTCTTCCCCATATGGCTGGAAGCAAAGCATCCTGGAATTGGGAGGTAGACCAAAGAGAGTGACACACTCTCACACAGATAATAAACAGGTTTCATTCACGCTGATGTCACACGAAGTCACGGCTGCCCCTTGGAAGTGCAGCCATCCTGCAAAGCACACATTTAATGGCGCTGCGACAACAAAGAGCAAACACTGAGGACAATAACAAAAACAACCAGGGGGATGACGGTGCTCAGCATAACAAAAAAAAAGAAAAAGAAAAAAGGTGATTAAAGTTGCATTTCCCACCCTCGGGGATCTGTACAAGCTCATCCCTGTGTACATCTCGTGCATATTCTGAGCGCACGTGGAGGGCTGGGGGCCTGTTCTGCACATGCTCAGTGGGCGATGATGATGAGGGCTGACACATCGCATGTCGTGAGCGTAGTTACCGTGCTGAGTAATGTGACATTTAAGGACTCCCGCTTTTTCCCTTCCTTGCACAGTTTGTAGCACGCACACACTGTGGCCAAACAAACATCTATACATACACATACATGGATACGATCACATGCACGCATACACATATATCATGAGCTCCTCTCAGCTGAGGAGACTGAGAGGAGTGTTTCTGCATGGTTTGAGAATGACACATCAATCTCTATTTCATGACTCTGTGTTTATTCTACCACACTTATCCTCTTTCTTCCTCTTGTATCATCCAGGATTTCTTGGTGGGGACTGTGACAACATGTAACGATGTCCACTTCTAACACTGTTTTAATGCCGCCACAGAAATCACATAATCTCACATGAATGTGTATGAACACTCACATAAGAAAAGAATCATTATTTATGAATGCACAGCTGCAAGTAGGGTTGCAGAAAATGGATTGTGAGTTAACAGTGGGCTGAGAATAATCTAGGCAGGAATAATGATGCAACCTGTTTCAAGTCAGATTTTACAGTTGAAAATGGTTTATAATGGTGCAAGTAACAACTACAGTCAGATGATCAGACAGGTTTGAAACAAGTAAATCGTTTAACTAAACCTCTTTGTAGGTAAAACTGAAACTAAGCATATCCAAATCCTTGGTAATAATTCCTCATTGTACGGAAGAACTTTGTGTTCTCACAGATAAAATAAGCACAGTAGGTCAAATATGCAGAAATACGCTGCTTGGGCGGTGTAGCAGTGTGGCATTTAGCATCTCTGTGAGATGTACCAGGCTTTTCAACAACTCAAATGAAAACCCATTCACATCATTAGTAGATGCTCAGAGCAACAGATGCAATTAAGAACATGAAAGTCGGCCCAGGGGGCAAAAGAGGAAGTCGATAGGGTCAAGAAATGCCAGACTTTGAATTAGGAGAGCGGTGTTCAAGACCGACAAACAACAACATCGGTTGTGGTATTTGTGCCACTCAAAGCCAGGTGTTTGGTAGAAAAATCTGCAATCTTTTTCTAACCATAACCAAGTAGTTTTGTTGGCTAAACCAAACAGTCGACCCCTTCTTACCGCTGATCCTTTCTGCTTAAAGATGCATTGCAAATAGCTGCCCCTGGCGACATTTTAGTAACACCCGGGGATTCTACGCAAAAACATGATAATTAGGGATACGAATAGGAATGAGATCATATTGAAATTTAAGTAAACTGTGAATGCAAGCATGGACTGCAGTCGGCTGAAATAAAACATCTTTATTAAGGAAAATATTAACATTCTCTAAACTGTGAACATAGCATGGAGCAGAGCAAAGCTGCAGAACAGCCCCATTAAGAGAGGCGATGCACGTTTATGCACGAGGAGCAGTGCAACTTCATTGATTATTTCAGAAGATTAAAGTTTAGGTCTGTTTCCTCTGTCAAGTTTATAAGTGCAGTTTTATTTCTGCTGCTTAATTGCCCCACAATATTTACTGCTCTTACTGCATTACTCTCAGAAGAAAACTGCACACTTCTCCAATTTGCCAAATCTGGGATCTTAATGAGAGATGACACTCTAATTGGTTGAATTTGTTACGCCAAAAGTACACCTTAGATTACCTAAGGGAACAAATACAGCCCCATTGTCCCTTGAGCCTTACTTTGCACCCATATTATGAATTGTTTAACCAGCAAAAGTGGAATTATTCACAACCTAAATGCACTTGCGCCACGCACTTTAGACCATGCTCTATAGATTGTTTATTGTTTATTGATTGTTTCTGAAAACCAAGCAATTAACATGATTTCTTTTTTTAAAAATATGGGGAGCGGGCGATAAGCAAATGAAGAAGAAATAATCCAAAAATGAGCAAGAAATTAGTAAAAAGTACAAGAAAATTACCTAAAAATTAGAGAAAAAAAATATGGGAAAGTAAAAAAAACATAAACAAACTAAACAAAACAAGAAAATGATGTGAAAATGTGCCTAAAAAATTACAATAATTCTGTAAAAATAATTTTTAATATATAATTATGATAATTAGAAATACAATTTTCTGTATTTTTCCTCTGCTTTTTAAAAAATGTTATTTTCAAAATCTACTAATTTCTTGCAATTTGCAGGACACTTCTTGCCAAGATGCTAATTGCCTTTTCAGCCATGTTTTTGAAAGAAAATTAAACCAATAATCTCAGGGTTCAAAGGTTTTATTACTTGTGAAAGGCATCTGAACACAGCACAAGAAAAGTGATGTCAATCCATGCTGACACACTTGATCCTGAGACACAGCTATTTTGCCAAAATCAAAATATTTTTTCAGGGAATCTCTCTCTAACAGACACTAATGTGTAATCTGAATAGTCACTTCTGACTCAGTAAGTACCCATCTCTCCACTTGATAAAGCGGGTGCTGGCATTTATTCAATAACAGGTGGTCACATCAGAGAGCCCTCTCTCTTTCGCTAGTCAACAAGATGTCAGTAAAGGTTTCTACACTCATAAAATCCTGTGTCTCGTCAACAGAGTTAATCAGTGTGACGAAACTTACGGGGCTAGGTTTGGGCCTAACCCTGAGCTTTCAATATAATGCCAATGACTCACTTTTAAACAGTGTACATCACCATGGTAACCCAGGCAGCACAGCGTACTGTGGAGCAGGTTAAGTTCAGTCTATTGAATCCACGTATAAAGCTCAACCGTTCATGATTCATCTCTGTGGAAAAATGACGTTGATGCTGCATTCATATCAGATGAATGAGAAAAGTGATTTTAGAAAAACTGTGAGAAGAAACTACAGTGTTACATTAACTGAGAGCATGTTGTGATTTATTAAAGAAGAGAAGGAGAGATACATGTTTGCAGCATTTCATGAGCACTTGCCCTCTCTGGCTATAAAATATTGCTACCAAGAAACAGCAGGTACCTTACAGAACATTATTTGAATATCAATAATGAATGAATGTTAGTCTTGCGCTGACATTTTTTTTTTTCATATGAGTGACTGAAGCAATAGATTGCACCCACATTCCCATTACCTCAGCATGAGGCCAGCTTAGTGAATAGAGTCTTTTCACATCTGCAGTGTGGTGACACAGTACTGCATCAGAGGGCTGAACACTGTGCCTTAACGACCAGCACTAATAAGACTAACTTACATTTTTACACAATCTGCAGTTTTCCTTCAATGCTCTGCAAACGCTGTCACAGTAACTTTGTATTTATCTTTTTTTATTGATTTTAATGACTTGCTTATGTTTCAGAGAGCATAAATCTTCATTGTCACATTTTCCTCAAATCTCCTCACTTTGACTGTCTACAAACACAAACAGACTGTAGCATATTTTTACATAATCCTACAATCAAAACTGTTTTATTATTTTATCTTACCGTTTGTTTTATATTATAGTTGTGTGCCACTAATGTTTCTTGTTACTTTTGCCACTGCAACAACCTAATTTCCCAACGGAGATAGACTTTATATGATCACATAAGTTTACATTCAGTGTTTCTCACTAAAACAGCGTATACCATTGAGGATGTAATAACTGTGTTGAAGTGATAACTTTCCTTATGAAACACTTGCAAAACCAACTTATGGCAGAATTGGAATTGTTTATATCCATGTTTGCTAGCTTGTAGTCTTCTTCCTCTTTACAGTATACATTTATTCAAAACTGAGTCAAGACCATAATCTAACTTCTGGATGGATACACAGTTCTGTATCCATCCAGAGACCAGAGGGAAACGAAGAGAGACTGGAGGAAAATAACAGAACTGGCGTTACTGGTGAACTCTTGAGATCAGCCAGAGGCTGGGCTGCACAAGAACATAAAGACACACTCACACACACATGCTCAATGTGATTGTTGCTTTCTAGTTTACAGCTACCATACAGCTTGTACAGTACATTGGCTGCTTGAAGCAACTAAACAACAATCACGGTCCAGCGGTCAAAGTAGAGCTAATAATGCAAAAGGCGATATGTTGCTTCATTTTCTGTAATATTCATTTTCTTAATAAAGAATAAAGCTGTAATGTGACTCACAGTGTATCACTCAACATCATTTATGTGATTCTAGTTTAAAGTCTGTAAAACACATAATGGTACAGAAAACAAATCGTGCAAGTTCTGGAGATGAATCTGCTTCACCTGCTTAGTGTGAAAATGGATTATTTGAGTTTGGGTTGGCAATCGCACATCCTCTACATTAGTGCTCAACACCGGAGCCCCCCAGGGCTGTGTGCTCAGCCCCCTCCTGGTTACACTCTGCACCCATGACTGCGCTCCCTGACATCAGGAGAACTCTGTTGTGAAGTTTGTGGATGACGCCACCATTGTTGGCCATATTACAAACAATGATGAGAGTTCATACTGGGAAGAAATCAACAACCTTGCAGAGTGGTGCACAGAGAACAACCTACTGCTCAACATCAGGAGCTGATTTTTGATTTTAGAGAACTCACTGAGAACCTACCTTGGTCATCACACATCACTACCCAGGTTAAAGAAAAAGCACAGAAAAGGCTCTACTTCCTACGCAAACTTAGGAAGGCTAAATTCTAGAGCAAGATCCTGGTTAACTTCTACAGAGAAGCAATAGAAAGCAAACTGACTGGAACCACCACAAACTGGCATGGTTTTTATGCACGGCCAGAGACAGGAAGGCTCTACAGTGGGTGATTAAAACTGCCCAGAACATCACTGGTTCCCATCTACCGAGCATCAGTGACCTCGGTGAAGTGAGGTGTCTGCACAGAGCCCAAAGGATACTGAAAGACAGCATCCATCCCAACCATAGTCTGTTCACCCTGCTGCCATCTAGAAAAAGATACAGAAGTATCCGCTGTTAAATCTTTCCCCAGGCTGTGAGACTCCTCAACTCATTCTTCGACTACAAAAGATGTAGCAGGATTTAAGGACAAATTTTACTTTCAATTTTTCCAAACTATGTTTGAAAAATGACTAATATTTCTACCTTGTACCATTTAACAGCAAAGTGACCTAAAAAGAAGTTGGAAAAGAAGAAAACAAGAAGGAGAAAAGTCAACCTTAACATCTTGAAAGCCACAACAAACCTGCCACTGGTATGACAAGTGCAGTGGCTGTTAAAAACAGGGCTGTTCAGAACAGGCCAATTGTTTGGTCTGTGGTTTTGCTGCTTGCAGTTTTCTTGAGAACCACTTTGAGTACTTCTATGTCCACCAATGCCAACATTCCCAGTTAGAGAAAGGATGAAAAGTAAGGCAAAATGGCGTTAGCCCAGGGCCCAAAAATCACTTAATCCACCCCTGCAAAGCACATCCAAGTTGCAGCTAGTCGCAGTCAGAAACACAACACAATGAATACACTTCATCGTTGTTAGTGTGTTAACGAGTGTTGTTAGTGTCAGTGTGTTTTCAGTTAATGAAAGTTAATTTTAATATGTTGGTCACCTACTAAGGCCTTGTTTAGTGTTAACTTGTTGTATAAGTTGTATTTCTGTCTCTCAAACACAAACACACACACACACATACACACACTCAATCATAATTGTCCCTGTCCTTGTCTCTGTCTTAAGTCCTGACAATAGCGCTACTGTAATTCATAAAGTTGGCAGTTTTCAGGTTGAGTATGAATTCATGTAGTTCATTTCAGCATAATTTTGCAACACAAATTACAATGCCGTTGTCCATCAGTAGACACTGCCCATACCTAAAGTGAACAGAGTTTTTTTTGCAGCGCCAACAACTCCAATAGAGAGATACCTCTTCTCTCGAGTTAAGCCCTTCACGTCAGTTTCAGGAGTCACTTTCTAACATTTGCTCATATCATATCACTAATTTAATCTTGTAGCAGCTGTGTTCATGGACAGATCTGGGTAATCAGCTGTACAAACATCAGTTATGTTTACATGTCATCAAATTATGCAACTACCTCTCTCACTCTGATTAGGACAGTAATCCAGTTTATCTGTTTACATGCCAATATCCCATGATGCATCTCAAACTGCCTGGTGTAACATTTGAGAGCTTTGGATCTGTCAGTCATTTTCAAAGCCTTCCAGTTGTGAGACTTCTTGTGTCAGCAACTTATCCTCAGATGACAGATTGAAAATATTCGTATTCATAAAGCACACCAAACACCTTGCCACATGCTCCCTGCACTTTAACCATTTACGTGCAGAGGAAGTAATGATTTTAATGGAATACATCATGCATATTATTCATATATTCTTTCACTCTTTTCTCAAGCTATCAAACTAATGACTACTGCCTTCCTCTTTTAGATGTGACATGAAGACAATGTCCTGCCATTAAATCCACAGCATGGCCTCACTCCCAGGGCATCAAAATATGCTTCTTTGCAAGGTGTCCGACCTCCAGGTTTCCTACACATTTATATATTTGTGGTGGGCCACTACAATTAAAACATCTCCTGCCACATTTAGATTTTTTGGCGCCGGACCGTTAATTAAGAGCGCCACTGGAATATATATATCTATACTATTTGGTTATTTATAGGGCACCAAGAGACAATGCACCAAAATGTCAGCTGCATTGAAAGTGAAACTTAACCATTCATTCTTCTAGGTCAAAAAGTTTCCCTTACATTAAGCTGCTCTTTTCATTCATCAATGCAATCTGATCAACTATGAATGGATCGAAAGATCGAGAGCTAGAGCAAGTGACAAAGAACTCATGAAGAGCTCCACCTGTGATGTGTTCAGCGCCCTGCAAAAACACCAGAATTTAGAGAGGGGACCCAGAATGTTACAGGGGGACACGCAGGCACTGAGAAGATGCCAAAAAAAACCAAACAAACAAAAAAAAAACAAAAGCCCCACCCAACATCAGCAGTGACCGCCATATGTATACTTTCACTCTGTAGGAAACACTGGCCTCATTATATTGATGCCAGGGACCGCGCTCTGACCCAGGAGAGTGCTGTTTGAGACCAACAAACAACAACATTGGTTGCAGTGTTTGTTCCTTGTTTAGAATGACAAGCGACCACTTTTGCAATCACGTTTGTGCAACTCAAAGCCAGGTGTTTTGTTGTGACATCTTTTCACAATTTTCCTAACTATAACCAAGTAGTTTTGTTGCCAAAACCAAAACGCCAACCCCTTCTGCACCAAGACAACAGGCTGCCCCCAGAGTCATATTACGTAGTAATGCCTGATGCCTTTGCCCAAGCAACAAAATATTACAAATAAGGATAATATCATGTTGCAAATAACAAGTATCAAGGTTAAAGCTGTGGTCCTTATTAGTTTCACCTATTACACCAATCTCAGATGTAAAGGAAGAAGTTTTTATTTCAGCAGCCCCTTTATCTCAATAAGGACACTACTTTTTTATATAGCTGGCCAGTGATTAAAGAGGAGCATGTTAAGTTGCAAAACCAATGTAGAATATTCATCAAGTTCAAAGTGAATGGTAAATGCAAAGAATGATGAAGAATAAGCAAGTCAAAAAAGACCATGTAATTAAAACCTCGAGTTCGCCAGGAGCCTTTGTTGCATCTCTCTCCACTTCATATCCTGTCAGCTCTCTATTAACCTAATAAAGGTGCAAAATGCCCAAAATGCCCACAACCCAGTGTGACTGTATCCTCAGCATGCTGTCCATAACAATACTTTGTGTGGGAGCCTTTATCCCCTCCAAAACTCTTTGGAAAGTGGCAGTAAAGGGGGATGAGTGTGGCACTCAGGAAACAGCCTCAACATTGCTCAAAGTCATACCAGCAGGATGAATCTTTAAACGTGTGTCGAGCCACTTCTGCTGCTGGCAAACAACCTGGGCTCTATAATTCAGCAGGGGAACTGGAAGCATTTCCTCCTCATGAGGGGAGACATCAGAGAGAGACGGAGAGGAAATACGACAATAAATGAGCAAGGGAATAAAGGAAAACAGCGGAAAGACACAAACAGGAAAAAATAATGTTGGATAAATGTTCTAGGTGCAGAAGAGAGAGTGAGGGAGGAACAGGCAAGGAAGCAGCGGGAGCTGATGTAGGGAGGACTCTCGCACTCACTGAGCTAATTGCTGTGATGGATTGGTCTTATTCCCCTGAGCACACAGCTCCTGCTCTTGCAATAACACAACAAGATGACTTTGCCGATCTGCGCATTAGGCAGTTATGAAAGAACTTTGCCACCATCTACAACTGTTAATACAGTTGTCATGGTTTGTGAAGGCAGCAGCAGCCCACTCAGAGCTAATATTGTATTATGGCAGAATTGATTTCTCAGAGGAAATCATTCTGGGAGCTCCCTGGGTCCATTTTGCATTTGATTAGTGGAGGTCTCTTGTCGAGGTATTAGGGAGTGATCATTTTTTCTGAGTTAATTAATTCATCAGCTGTATAATGGCAATGCTAACTTACATGCCTCTGGCACATTGGGAGGAGCTGGGAGGTTGTCCACGTGAAGTAAGGCAAGCCTGAACAAACACACAGACATGCACAGGTACTCACATAACACACACTCCTACTCACTGCAGAAACCAGGGCCGGCACCCTCGCATTAATCAATACTATTCTTAACGAGGCTCCCCTCCTAACGGTTCAACTCTCAGCCGCACGCATGCGCACACACACACCACATTTCTCACAGGGAAGCCCTGATTAAGTCATTGCAGCCTCCTTTCCTAAAATGGAGTGTTGCGTCGGAGCGGAGTTGAGCTGAGCTGAGAGGATCTTTAATAACGGAGTAGGACAGCCTCCGGGGAAAGACCCCTGGAGAGAGCAGTCACATGTTTGGGGTACCCAGGCCACTATCTGTCTAATCACACAGCTAGTGCTACTGTACATGGAGCTGCTCAGGGGGTTACATCAACCACCTGTGTTTGTAAATGGTGTTTGAGAGAAGGGCTGAAAGAAAAAGATGCACTGGGACCACGGCGATATGTGTATTTGATGGAGGAGGAAGAAAGAGTGTTTGGGTGTGTTTGTGTATATGCATGTGTTAAAAAGTATTTTGTAAGCCTTACTGCAGATGAAAACTACAGTTTAACTAATCTCCCTATTGCTCAGACATCTTCAAAAGTAACATATTTTTCTTGTTTTCTACCGTTAATATTGGGCACCAGAGTACAATGTGGTCTCACACACTAGATTTAGGTAGCTAAGTCATAAAATTTAACAATACCCGTTTTCCATTAAAAAGAGGAAGGTCAAGCACAAGACAGAGAGGGTCCGTTTTGTGTAAGATTGCTTGTATTAACCTCCTCAGCTACAACATACAAACAATGACAAGGTTAGACCCACAAAACTACATACATAAAGTATGTGAACTCACTTCTTCCTTTCCTGGCGAGGAAACTCTGACATTTCAGTCAACTGGTAAACCTCAAAGGGCAGAGGCCATGAAAATTAAGGTTGTATACGACTGAGATTATGTCAGTCAATTTGGATTCGGCTGTTTTATTGTTCTGTTTGTTCTTTTTGATCCATATAGAGTTTTGGAGCTTTAACACGGTTTGGCAGGATGTTCAGGGTGACAGCGACATTTGCATAATATAATAAACAACCCAAAGTTAGCCCTCTGAGCTTATGCGTACTAACTATGCTATCTACAGACTGGAGATGTGCTAGATGATGTTTTCCAACACTAGATATCAAATGAAAAGCCAGAGACTGTATTGTATTAAGTTGCAGTGAGTGGTAAATTCACCATTTTTAAGCAGAAGGTAGAAGATGGGGCAGCTTTCTCCATCTTACTCAGACTCACCCTTAGTCTGGGTCTGCAGCTCCCTGCACTGGAGAGCAGCATGAAAGCAAAGAACGCACACTCTGCAGCTTTATCTGAGGGCTGAAACATCCCCAGAACTACGCTACACACTGACTGAGAAAAAAAATAAATTATAAAGAAAAAAAAAATTCTGACAGCTTGACTTGAACAGTCTCGATCAACTCAGGAGTCTTTGCCTGATGATTCAAATCTTTGATGGAGGCTACAAAAATAATGATTAATGTGTGACTAAGACTGAAATGATTCCTTGAATCAACGATAACTCAATTAGTGACAATCATTCACGCAAATTATTTGCATCGAAGCTTCATTTAATTCACATAACTAAGTACAGCGCACTGTGGCTGCAGGGATGATTATTACTGTCACACAAACCTCTTGGACTATTTACAAGTGACCTAATGATGTGATCTGATGGCAAAATGACGGAAGAGAGAGAAAATAGTGAGGGGTAAAGAAAAGAGATAAGCCCGACAAAAAGACAGAAAGCATTTGAAGTTTGCGATCATTTTACACTGAAACAAAGTGAAAACTCTGTACTGAGCATTGATTGAAAAAGTTAACTCTTTTGCCACAGTTGTACTATTGCAACACACCAGCATCTCAACAGAAAGCATCCAGTCCATGGAGCAGAGCCAACACAAGGTGACATTAGCATTTAACCTTAATCAATATGAATGCTAGTTGAGATGAAGGCTTGTGAAGAATGTATATTAATCATGGATAATTAAACAATTTCTTCAACCAGCTCTGTGTCTTTGCAACATGGCCATTAATGTCAAATGCAAATGATTGAGCACTCAGCCTCCTTGCAGGCTGCAAGCTCCTGGAGCTCCTGGAAGCCAAAAACTACATCTAATGAACTGCCCACACTGTGGTGACACAGAGCTGGTTGAAAATCGGTAAAGCTTCCCCTTCAAGAATGTAAATCAATATGATGGCTGGCTTGGCTTTCACAAATTAACTTCAGCATTTTGTTTTCTGTGTTTATTTTCTTGAGCAAAACTTCACAAAGTTAGGGACATAACCACAGAAAATGAAAGGCTGCAGTCATTTTGTGAAAGCCTGAGCCTTATTCATGTTGTTATTATGATAATTTCCCTTAAAGTAACCATTCGCAACCATTACACACAGCCGCTACCTGTGCCTCCCCTTTTATCTCCTTGACTGAAACACGACAGAGTGATAGAAACGGGGTGAAGAGAATAAACAAGTGTCTGAAATTCATAGAAGCGGCAGGGTCCTCACAATTAAAATCAGGGAGGGAGACATAATGATGGGTATGATGGCTTGTTTCATGTGTGGCTGGGAGGGGAAAATTAGCAAATGAGGGCCTTTCTCTCTCCCTCTCTGCTCTCCGACTGTCTCTCTCCATCATCTTTCGAGCACTTGATCAGCAGGGCTCTAATTTCAGGCAACAATCAGTGAGTGCCTCCGCCGTGCTGCATCCTCCCAGCACACAGAGCTCATGTTGGGATACTTCCTCATCAGCCAGGCTTGTGCTATACTCCATGACTGGCAAGCTGAGGAAATACACACACACACACACACACACACACACGTGTGCAATCTGTTGTGCACAAATACTTGTGCAACATAATTACACACGTAACAAGATGATAAGACGATTAGCCAAAAATGTACATTTTATACTAGGTCAAAATATTTGTGTTGGTATATGACATATTTTATATATAAGGTAATTGAAATTACAATATTCTCAAATTAAACAGCAAAGGGCATTTGGATGGTTCCTGCTGCTAGAAACCAACAAAATTTCTATTACTGAATAGTTTATTTTACCCAATACCTGATAACAGTTCAGCCTGCGAACTTTCACCTGTAATTTGTGTTATGCTAACATACCCGTACTAATCCATGTATGTTTTGTATAATTAGAGAAAAAGAAAGAAAAAAATCAATACAGCAAAACCAGACATTTAGTCTCAATATTCCACACATTCTTTTCCATGTCAATACCTGGTGCCTATATTACCCACAACAAAACTCTACCAACGACATTTTTGTGGGAGATTTCGATGTGTTATACTGGTAGCGACTTTTTTCCTACTTTTTCATGTATGCAGCAGTACTCTCCAACACGTACAAACAGACTTTGATTAGTCCCTTTTTAAGGTCAGGCAAACATCATGGTAATGGTTTGAAAAAAATGAGACTGAACTTTACCAGCAGGTCGAGGTGGGATGCAAAGTGCAGTCTCCAAGATGAAAGTCAAACACATTACACCTCCACACTCTCACTTTCTGCCTCACTACATGAAGGGCACACTACTTCCTGCATCGGCACTGAATTGATATAATATCATGGGATACTGGCATGTTCAAGGGGGAGGTCTTTAGACAGCTGGTTGATCAAACAAGTGAGTTATTTCTTATTCTCTCACATGTGACTGACTCAACAATTTTGTGTTATAAAAAAAAAAATCACTAGTTGCAGCCCTAAATAATAATGTACCTGCTCTCAATTTACAGCCTATGCATACTGCTTTAACATCCTTCCCTTCACACTAGGGGTCGACAGATTATCCTCCTGGCAGATTATCAGGGCCGATATTTGGGATTTTGCCCATTATCGGTATCTACGTTTTAACTGAATTAATGAAAAAAGTGCGCATATTACACTCAACCACCACCCGGGAAAGCAGTCTGCAATACACGCAAAGACAGTATCAGTATAGAGGAGGAACTTTTACTTTTTTAGAACCTTGGAGAGCTATTTTTATGAATTTATTTTCTATTTAAATTTTCACAGAGGGAGCTTCCTGCATATGATGTTGAAAGGTTCAGTTTTGATTAAACTAAGTCTTCTGTTGGAGTTTTTTATATTTCAAATTCTAAATTTCAACAGAAATATTTTAATGTTTATTGTAAATGCATATTAATTCCAAATATCTGTTTATTATTATATTTATTATTATCGGTCTTATTAAATACTAATGATCAGTATCAAATCTGAAAAAACAATATGGGTTGACCCCTACTTCAAACATCCACAACACTGAAATTCCTCCCCGTCAAAGGTTGGATAAAAATCAATCACTAACTCCCCAAAACGGTAATCGTTAGGCGTCTCATACCAGGTAGAGGAGCAGCAGTCACCAGCCGAGACTTGGTGAAAACCTCGCAGTCCTCCAGAGAGCTGGAGCTGAAGCCACCAGAGCACGTGCTTTAAATTTAGCCTGAGAGGAGGAAAGGGCAGCGACTGTATAATAAGCAGGATAAGAGAATAAGTTGAACTCTGACCTCGGCTCCCTTTTATAGATGAGAGCGGCGACCTTGGGAGGGTGAGAGAGGAGATTGATGATGGCCATTTTGCTTAACGAGCTCACGAGAGAACCACCCCTCCCTCTGAGGGGAGGCCAGTCATCTCCCGCTCAAGGTAAAAAAGACAAATGTCACAGTGATCTGCAGCGAAGCCACCTCTCACCAGCCTACCTTGTACACATTCATTATGACAGGATCAAACGTCCTTCCATCTATGTCCAAAAATAGCAACAGATACGGGTGATGGTGAGAGTCCATGTGTGCGTTATGACTGATTCAATGAGCAATTGAGGGGATTACACAAGAAGACATCACATAATTACATTTTCATATGTGGCCTTTTTCACTTCTTTTAACTGGACGGAGTGATTTCCAACTTCACAAACAAGAAGCCGCACAAAATGCCTTCAGCATCCCCACATGCCATCCTTGAGTGCCTCAAACTGAAGTTGCCAGTTGATGATAAGATAAAAGGTCGCCATGGAAACAGCTCTGACATGCGGCCACCGTGGGGAAAAACGTGAGGGAAACACAGAGGAAGGGAATAGGAGAGATGAAAACTGAATTGGTGCGAGACAAGAGAGGGAAAGCTTGGTGGAGGAAGTGAGAATAAAACCTGCAGGATCCTAAAAAAAAATGTGACAGAGTCTGGAAACCGCTGAGGCAGCCAGAATGTCACCGCCTGCTGTAGCCTGTACTCATGGGAGATCATCTGACCTCACAATCTGGGTTACCCCATCATCAGCAGGAGGAAACAGGGGGAGCAGAAAGAAAGGCAGAACATGTGGGGTGATCATTTGTTTCCTTCTTTTTTCCATCTCCCTCCCTTTGTTCTGGAGGGAGGGAGAGAACGCTTGGGTGTCCTCTTTCTTTCATCCTGTCTCCGTCTTACCTGGAGCAGTGCAGTTCTTAGATCCCTCACTCTCCGTTTCCTCCAGGCTGCTGTTGTCCATTTCCTGCAGCAGCCTCCTCCCGCCCCATCTCTCCTGATCACTGCTGCTGTGGCTGGAGACATCGAAACCTGCAGGATGTTTGTCACAGAGAAAAGTCCACATTCAAATAGATTCAAGGGCATTTTCACACACAAAAATTTGAGTCAGTACTGATACAAAAATTAATGACTTTGTTTAATGTGAGCATGCATAGTTAGTTAGTTAGTTAGTTAGTGGGATTACAAGACACCAATAAAACACAATACACAAGAAACAATACAAAGCATTCGTCATCTTTCTGTTTCACAGATATCAGCAAAAAATAAAAATTAAACAAAATAAAAAATAAAATATTAAAAAAATAAACATCAATGAACTAAGATAATATATGACCAGTATTCTTGCAAAAAAAATTAACTGTAAAATGACAAATACATTTTACAAATCGACAGTTTATCTTGATAAAGAGCTTGTTTTCTCATCTCCCATGATTTCTCCAGATAATGACCTAATCTAAATGTTTCATATGTAAATAACAAACTGCATGAATAAAATAAGCAAAACTGTGATTTATATCATAAACTGCAATAAATGTTGAGAGCAATCTTGTAAGTTCGTTGCATTTCACACTGTGCAACGACTTGGGCCCAATCTGTGTCACACCAGTTGTGACGCATGTCATAACTGGTGTAATGATTGTCTGGTGAATTGCAGATCTACAGTGTTAATAATGAGAAACCTGCAAGTAGAGATGTATCTTAAAGTTGTGCCATGCATCTGTGCCACTCTCATGTTATGAAAAAAGAAAACAATGAACCAGGTTAGAGCGTACGCTGGTACATCTATGCAACACAGCAGAGGAGGAGAAGATTTAAAGCCAGTCATGGTCAGGGAAAAGAGGACAGCATAAAATGCTAATTTTGCAAATGGAGTTTGAGGTGAATATGTCCCTGTGTTCTGCATCACGTACTCCTGTTACTTTCAGTACATGATGAAGCTGGGACGTACTACTTCATCATAACGCTACACTTTGAACTTTGACCGCCTTGCTTAACATTGTCAGTTAAAGTAACCTTGAAGACAAAACAAAACACCATTCATCGAGGTCACCGGAGACAGAGGTCAACCCCGAAAGCTCTGCTCTATGTCCACTAGGACACACAAACTTGTCAAGTAAAGACAGATTAGTATTTTACAGTATGTTTTAGAACCGCAACTAATAATCATTTTCATTATTTGACCTCCTCTACAAGCGTGGAGCATCCAGATGCCACTGGTCTACTGATGCCAGCCTCCTGAAAATCAACCAGAGGTGATGGGACAGTTTCAGTCCCCAGACCACCTCTCTGTGGAGCTCAGTACCAAACCACATCAAAAATGCCTGCACACTGATAGCATCAGAAAAGATCCTAAAACCCTCCTCTCCAAACTCGTCTTGCCCAAGTAACCCCCCAAACCCATCCATGTTTTTATTCACTATATGATTCAGTCTATTTACATTTTTCATTTTACTTTCTTTTCTACATTAAAGAGTTAAATACTTTTCTTTTTTAATTTTATCCAGCTCTATAAAAAGCATGGACTTTAAAAAGGGATATATAACTCTGATGTATTGTCCCAGTTGGCAACCAACATCATCTGGTTTTGATATCTGGTTAATTTAAGTTGTGACGGGTGACCAAAATTCAGTGTCTAATGCAAATGTTCATTTGACGTAGAATACTGAAAAGATGACAATGATATTTTGTTGTTTTAAGTTGTGTTGTTAAGTAACCAAAATCAAATATCTTCAAAACACCTCATGCCAACAACATCTTGCAATAGACAACAACATTTAGTCATAAAGTACGGAGAAAAAAAACATTTGCAAAACGCCATGATTAACGTGAACAAAAAAGGTGAAACAGTTAGACATGTAAAGTATCTTCAACCCAATTTTCATTCTAAAAAAAGTTTCACATTTGTCTGGCGTAAGATTCCAACATCTTTCCTACATCATATTGACAGTGCATGCCAGCTGGGATTACTTTTTCATTATTTATTGATCTCTTGACTATTTTCTCAATTACTTGCGTAATTATTTAGCTGATAAAATGCTGAAAAACATAAAATGTCAGTTGTACCCTGTCAGTTAAGACCTAAATATATTCAGTTTAAGATGACAAAATCATTGAATAAAATGACACCATGAAAAAATTTTGTGAAAAAATCAGTTAAACAGCTACCTGATTACCGAAATAGTTGTTTAATTTTCTGTTAATCAACTAATTGATTAACAGGTTTAGCTATAGTGTATTTCAGCACATTTATCTTTTGAGCAAAGTTGCTTTTACTGACATTAATTTGCTTTTTCTCTGTGTGTGTAAGTTACATTTTAGTGTAGCTGCGATGTTTCAGGTTGAAAAGTGCGTGTAAAGCAATTTGCTTTATTTTTAATGTGCCGGTTCTTCTTCTCTGACACATTAAAGTTTGATTGTGTATGTAATAGTGGTGAACATCTGGAGGAGAGCACTACAGATGTGTCTCTTTGATCCCCCCCACCAATTCATACATTAAAGGGGAATTTCATGATTTTCCAAAACAAAATCCTTTTGGGGGGGGGGGTGAAGCGAAACCACAGGGGGCAAAAAGGGGGGGTCCACCCCTGGGATCCCCCCCCCCATTTCATACAAAAAAGGGGAATTTCATGATTTTCCAAAAAAAAATCCTTTGGGGGGGGGGGGTGAAGCAACAGCACAGCGCACAAAGTGGGGGCTCCAACTGTGGCTACATCTGCACATTCTTCAAGAAAGCAGCAACAGCGATGAATTCATTTCATACTTCAGAGAGCCCAGCAGGAGCACTCTGCCCTTTCCACCCTGCCAACCACAAGTCTGCCCTAAGAGCGGGATTCAAATAGAATTAAAAAGCCCAGTTATTCAATAGTCCTCGGGGCATGGCTGAACTTCTCACCTGGCCTCACCTTCGCTACACCACACACAGCAGCTACAGCAGCAGTGAGCTTTGCGTGCCAGCGCTGTACTGTTCCCTCCCTCCTTCTATCTTTCGCTATCTTGCACACGGGAGAGAAGAAGAGGAGTGTGGGAATGATTAATGCACCACTGTGAAGAGGCGTTGAGTGCTCCGCTTCCAGCTCCACAACATCAAGCTCAATTTAGCAGAACTTCATTAAGCGCATCATAAATAATCAACTTTAATTGATATTCCGGCAAGCTGATTAATCGTTAACAAGAACACAATGGGGACAAGGGAAATGCATTAAACGCCCCGGTGTTGTCCCTTGTTCAACTCTAATTTTGAGCACATGCAGAGAGCAGCACTGTTGCATTTCCATGTAACCAGGATACGTAGTGGGGAGGAAAGACGGGGGGAAAAAAATGAGTCCCACTGATGATGCACGAATCTTGAGTGTATGAATATTCATGTAGGCCTTCTGTCCATAGAAAGTGATAAATACATCTCACTTAAGCTGACGCTGACTCAGTAATCAAGCGGAGTGTTGGGGGGCACAGTCACAGAAAAAGAGAGCGAGAGGAACATAAAGACATCAAGTCAAGCGGTACAGATGTTTGCTGCTAGGAAGCAGTTATTCATTAACTGGGTTTCATCTGATCGCCTTTGAATGCTTTGGCAATACCAGTCTTTTAACATACATGTCAGAACAGCAAAGTTGGAGAGAGACACATTTGTGGTAACCTGGAGAGGAGCAGGCCTATACCCTGGGGCTCATTGCCCTGATTTCAACACTCTGCAGCAACAACACCTGAACACGCAGGAGCCGCTGCATCCATCAGCCTAGAATAGTTTCTCATGGTTAAAGCTCAAATTTCCTGTCTAGCTGCCCGCATGACATCCTGACACCCCTGACGTTCATGTGAGGACCTTTCAGATTAAACTGGGCTAACAGTTTTGACATATTTTATCAGAATTAGACAGGGTTGCATGTGGTTTGATAAAGTCATTGACCACTTAGCCTATAAGCTGTAGATTTCAAGGGGGACACAGGGGACATGTCCCCTCAATATTTTGAAAATGTGCATGAAAGTAGCAGAGGAATTTTATTCTGACAAAATTAATAAACCCTTTAAAAACTTGGAGTGACGTCACTTTTCTAGTGCTGCTTTCAGAGGCATATTATGAGTATTTAAACCTTTGAACTCTGAGCCAATTAGTGCTATTTCTTTCCAATTTTTAAAATTTAGAAAATGAGTATTTAAAAAGCTTAGAGAAAAATGTCTAGGGAAAAAAGGTAAAAGCTTTTCTTTCAATAGTGAAACAAAACCTAAACGCTGACTTGTAAATGTTATGGAAGACACTTTTGAAGGTTATGGTAGTGTTTGGAGCATAACTTAAATAAAATTTTGGGAGAATATGACAAAACTTAAAGTCCCCATATAGGAACAGGCTAGGGAACATGGGGTTGGGAGGGTCTCTGCAAGAACATTTTGATAATTAAAAACTTATTTTCCTGCATTTTATTTATTTTTTATGCACTAATATGTTCCCTTCTTGCATCCATTTACGCTGCAAAGGTCTTCAATTCTGTCAAATTAAATGTGCTTAATTTTATTCAGGGGGATGAATGCACATGTTCTAAATATTTTAGAATATTTTTGATATTTTAATATAGAAGGGCGTGTCCCCTGTGTCTGCCCAGAAAATCAATCCAACAAAAAATTGTTGAGCATCAAACACTTGCAATCTGGTAAATTTTTATGCACCAATTTATGCATTTTCTGCATCAGTTTTTATGTAAATGTCTTAGAGTTTGGCAAAATTAAAGTCCTCGGCTATTTCAAGTTTTATTTGGAGGTTCCAAATGCACATTCTGAATTTCATGGGGGGTGCGCCCTCTGCTAAAATCTACAACTATTTTAAAAGGCATGGAACACACACTGTAGGTTATGCTAATGCTTGGTAACATAACTAAAGGAAGATTTTGGATTGGGGGTCCTATGCAAGAAAATTTTGAGCATCAAACACTTCATTTCCTACATTCTGGTTTATTTTTACGTACCAATTTGTGCCTTGTATCAATTTATAGTTTAAATGTCCTTAACTTTATCAAAATAAAAGTCTAATTTGATGTTTTTACTGTGCAACCCATATATTCAAAATATTGACCTATTGTACCAATTTGAGTATTTGAGGGAGGGGTGGGGGTCACATGAGATGGGAGGTTTGGGGTCCTTGACAAGAAAATTCTTATCATTAACAATTAATTGCACTGATTTGAGCTGTTCCTGCACCAATTTATGGTGTCAATGTGTTAAAGTTTGTCAAAATAAAAGTCCTGCACCACTTTAATGTTTTTATTGGGGGGTGGGGATGCATATTTTAAAGATTTGGGGGGATATGGATAGGAACAGGCTTTTACAAAGACACAATGTTGCATTGTTGCTGCAATGGAGCGTTAATAGTTAAGTTAGACGTTGACTAAAGGTGCCAAACTCTTTACATCATGTAGGAAAATTAAGGATAACAAGCAATAACAGCAAGATGCTGTTAAGTAGATGCATGGACTTAGGTTTGATTCAATATTGGGGGGTTTGGGGGTCCTATGCAAGAAAATTTTGAGCTCAAACACTTTACTTCTTACATTCTGGTTATTTTTATGTACCAATTTTAGCCTTTTCTGCATCCATTTGTAGTGTAAATGTCAACATATAAGTCTTCTTCTGGGGGGGCACATATACAAAATATAGTAAATACTGTTTCAATGTGTGAATTTTTGCACCAATTTATGGCATTAAGTCCTTAATTTTGTCAAAAACAAATCCTCTTCTAACGTCATGTTTGTATTCAGCTGGTGCAGATATTCAAAATATTGACCAACTGTACCAATTCATGCATTTTTGCCTCAATTTATGGCCAAATGTCATAAAGTTTGTCAAAATCAAAGTGCTTATTTGTAGTTATTTGGGGGAACAAATGCACATCTTCTATATATTGGGGGGGGGGGGGACGTGCCCCCTGCACCCCCCTGAAAGCTACACCTTTGAGTTGATGGTTTTCCAAATGTAGCTGCCTAAACTTCACGTTAATGTCTCTTTAGCAGCACAGTACAGCAGTTTGGTGACAAAGCGGACAAAATAAAGACAGTTAACTGTAGAAATGTTGCAGACATGAACAGCAATTACACAAACAAGTAAACTGCCGGGGGGGGGGTCAGCTCCCTTTCTCCGGCATCCCAGTGCTCCGAGGAGCTGAACAAACAGCTAAATCCTCACCTGAATTTTCCGCTAAGTAGGAAAACCCCTTGACGACCAGCAGCAAACCGCCGAACAAGCATATCTGGATTAAAACCAACTCCTTTCGTCTTTTCCGTCTCGCTTTGACCTTCCTCTGGTTCGGCATCACTTGCGTCGGCCGATTCCGGAGTCGGATACCCGGCAGAGACATCCCCTCTACGGCTGCCACATCCATGCAGATCCCCGAAGTAAACAAAAACAAAAAACCTTAAATTTCCCTGGGAATTGACTTATCTCCCCGGAGCGGGTGTAAAAAGTACAGGGGAGGGGTTTGACAGGATCAGGAGGGTGTTAAAAAAAGAAAAAAAAGTTGTAAATTGGTACCGCTGGGATGCTGCGGGCTGTTCGGTGAGCGTCTGGCTGCTGGAGGTGCCGGGTTTCGTTTCTTAAGTCATGTCGAAATGTGGTTTTGGAAGTAGTAAGGCGGAGGACTGCTGCACGAGCCCTCCATGGAGGCGTCCGTCTGCTGAGTGCTGAGGGAGGGAGACACGAGGAGAGAGCGAGAGAGGGTGCGCGCGGGCATGAGCGCACACACATTGAAGTGAAACCCAGGTCAGAAATCTGTATATTTGCATATAGCCTACTGGGGAAAAAATGTGTGCGCCAGAGTGCAGCATGGCCCTATTTAACTAATTGGTATTTCTGTTATTAATTGTAGTCAAAGGTGGACCATCATTATAGCTGCATTAGTAGACTTTCTGGCCACTTTAGGACAAGCTGCAAACACAGTAATGGCATTTTATTACCTCATAAAGTTGATACGGGGAGCATGTTTGCAAACAGTTGCCTGCTGACCAAGTCCATAGCCACAGAGTCAATATTTGAGGTGCAGTGCCGGACCTAGCACATTTAATGGCCTTGGCCAGTTTCCCCTGAACCACCCACCCACCCCTCAAAAAAAGTATATATTTTTTTGTATTTATTATCAAGAAGAACTAACAGAAATCAGCAAGAATAAACAACTTAGCTAACAAATAACAACAAAAACAATAATAATAATAATCAAACAATAAAAATATATGACATGCAAATTTACATGTCCTTTTTGGTTTTTGTTATTTTCTCCCACTTAAAGTCTCTAAACCACATATACCCATTTTGCCATGCCCACTAATGCTCTAGCATTAGATTTTTGGATAATTTTATCCTTAGGTTTGATTTTGGTGTCCCCAGTCACCTCAGGGTATCTAGGTCACCTATAGTTTGATCTGCCACTGCCTGGGGTAACAAAATCTGCAAGGGGATCTGGGGGTCTGACACTTTTTTAACAAAAAAATATTTAATTCCCCAATAACAGCACAAAATGACACTGATGTCATCATTACCTTCTCACGCGTGTCCTTGCTGAAGTGAGGTGCTATTATTTATACGGTTTAAGTTTTCCATTACCAAAAATCATCTGAACATAAATGAATCCTATATTTAAGCAAATATAGCGTATAGAGTGTTCACTTGCCAATGTTTTGACAAGATTTTAGTGTAAACATTGCAAGAAATTAACCGTTCATTAAATTGTAATTTTCATAACACTTTACAAAAACTACCACAGGTGACGATACAGCCCACATCACACCTATATAACGTTATAGTTGTTCATTTTTTAATGTGAAAGCTATGAGAGTAATGACAGGTGAGTTGACACTGATTTTACCTAACCACGGCAGTCAAGCAACAACTTCTGCTGGGATACAACAATGCCACTTGGACAAACCACACCATAATACTTGAAACAGTACTAATGATAATGGATGACAATTTTTAATTTTTTTTTTAAAATCATGACTATGTTTGCGAATGATAATTTTGGATGGTGATGTGTGGTTGCCCGTCTAAGCAGAGCACATTTTTTACTTAAATTATTTAGCAATAAAATGTATTATTTCTTTCAGAGTTGTGTTCCTGGCCATCAGACTGAGCAGCCAATATTTACACTCAATATTTAGCAAAATGCTTCACTGTTGCTCACACCAGCTCACTGTGTCTGCTATGTGGTAGTGACTAAAAGGGCGTACAGCGCACTAGGACGCATTCATAGGCCAGTAGTGATAGCCCGGTGGTTATGACAGACGCTGAATGTGAAAACACAGATTCTTTAGGTTATGAGGATTTCTACCACAGAGGGCAGGACAACTTTCTCTCCAAGCCTCCAATAAACAAAACATGTCCACCCACAGTAGTAGATGTGTGTGAAGCAATGCTGGAAAAGTGCTCCTTCCTTGAATAACAAAACCTTGAATGTGCCAGTGTACCTTTACTTTATATACTTTTTACACAGGTAAACTTCTTTACTATGTAATTAGTTAAAAACTTTGGGTTATTTCTCATTTATATATATATTTTTTAAAACAAATTTTATTTTTAAAAAATCACTTTACTAAGGTACAATATTACAGATTTATGTTTTTTTTATTATTCTCCCCTTTGCCTCTCTTCTCATTTGTATATTTTATTGATGTATGTGAATATTCACATTATTCACCTTGTGATATAGAATACATGAAGTGTCTCAAGCATGTTCCAAGCAGAAACTGTCCTACTTTTAGATATTGATTCATGTAGTTAATTTTGATTTAGCTAAATTTGACAAAATCCGGTAAGGAGTTTTAGAATCAAATTAAAGTAAAGAGAGACTAAAATTGAAAATTGTTTGCTTAAGGTGAAAGAGATGTGTCACTGCCCTCTTCTGGGAATGTATTTTATTGATTTACAGTGCAGCAGCCTGTACTTGGAGGCTGAATAATATTAAGTTTTGTCTGAGAAGCTGCATTGACTGTCTAATTATCTGATTAGGTGTTGTGGACAAACAGAACATACCCATTCAAAGACACCCAAATCCTGTGGGCAGCAGCCAAACACAACACTGATGCCTTCCAGGCCGACTACAACTCCTACAAATGATAGCAAAAATAATGTTATCATTCCAAAATATGTCAGCATCTCAGCCAAAAGTGAACATGACTGGATGACTGTTTCTGTTTTTTTCAGAGATTGGGTCTAAAATAAGAGCTGGGACTCTCACTGCAGCAAATCATTCATCAAAACAGGACAGATTAGGTGTAATATTATTTTTGGCTGCACAACAGTAGTTTAGGTCATAGGTACGGATTTCACTTGTGCCTGCTTGTACATGTTCTTGCTGCATATTTGTGTCCACAAAACATAGACCATAGATTTCACAATGTCATCTTTGTTATGATTCTAGTAAAGCAGAACTTAAGGATAATGGATAATACTTTCTCCTGGCCAAGTGGGTTTCTTGATTGTCAGGCCTGAGGTTTCATATAAATAGCACTGGACACTTTCCAGCAAGAATGGAAAAAGTGGTCAGGGCTCTAGGCAACTGGTTTTATTGTGCTTTTTTAACCCTTAGGAGCATGGGGTTAGAGTGATAAAAGACAGAAGACAAAAAAAGAGATGTGACAGAGTTTCCCAACATAATGTAATAAAATATAATCCACATTTGTGTCTGATTTTTTTTTTCAATAAGATAACTATTTTTACCCTCAGTTATGGCAAGAAAACTCTACGTGACTGGAGATGTTTAAGCTGCCATGAAACCTGGCCTGCCTCACTTGCAAAGCAAGCTCAAACTGTGGACGGAGTTACCAAACAAGATGAATTCCCAACCTCTCAGAGGCACACAAAAGAAGAAAAAAAATGCAAGGGGAAGGAGGGAAGAGGAAGGAGGAGGAGGAGGAGGTGGTGGTGGGGGGGGGGTGACAAATTAAATCCAGTTAAATTGTTTTTCCATAGCCAGTGGGCTTGGCAAAGGACTCTCACACACGCACAAGATGTAAGATAAGTTGTAGAGAAGACAAACCAGAAACAGTGCAGCTTTAGATGTAAGAGAATGCCTGGAATTTAACCCACTTTCCCATGTCTGACTGACACCGCACCCACTGCCCTGCCTCGCAGCTCAGGGTGTCCGCACAAAGACACACAAACAGCCGCGTTGCTTTGAAACACACAGGTGAATCCATAGTTAGATAAACCTTGAACATCTGCCCTGCTCAACACTCCCTGTTCTCACCCCGTTACAGCTGTAATCAATTGCAGCCCTCTCAGATGTTTGGTACAGTACATCAATAATCCAAGGCCCCACACTCTACTTCCTCTTCTATTACTGTAAAGCCTGTCTGGCATTGGGATCACAATGCAGTCACTGCAGAGGAGAGCTGCAGTTCTAGCTAGCTAGCAGACATATTTGGGTCATGTCTTCCCTCTTCGAGAGCTCCCAAGTCCGTGAGCTTCTCTCCCTCTCCGGCTGCTTTCCACCACAACACGGAGAAACCTCAGCTCAGCACCAACGCAGGAAGCGAGAGGAGAAAGGGGGTGGGGGAACATGGTATGGTTGGCCAGGAATAGCTTGCTGAACTAAAAAAAAAAAAAAAAAAAAAGCTAAAGTTGGGACAGTATGGACGGGCCAGGTGGTGATGCTGAAAGGAGAAATAAGGACAAGCGTTCCTGCATTTGCATTCATAAAACAAGAAGAATAAAACGGTGGAAAAACACAGAAAAGAGCATGAATCACTTTTTCTATTGACATCTTTTATAAAATGGAGTACATTCAGATCTGTCAAGTGACAGCAAGACAGTGTCATAATCAAAAACATTAATAAATAGAAGATTTGTGAGGCCAAAGTCTGCCCATCCACTCTGATGCCAGAGGACATGAAACTGAGACAAACTGACTCAGGGTCACTGAGACGAAGCTACGTGAACCTTGATGTTAAACTGACTACAGCTCAAGTGAGCAGTGTGGCACTGTCCCTCCTTGCCATAGAGTGCAGGGATTCCCACACATTCATTTATTTGTGGTGGGCAAATAGATTTTTGGAGTTGTACTGGTTATTAAGAGCGATACTGAAATATATACCGTTGAGTTATATATAGCGCACTTGAGGCAGAGAAACTTAAACGTTGATTCTGACGGTCCAAAAGTTTACTATAAGTTACAAACTGCTCCTCTTATCTATCCATGTGATCTGACCAGCTGTGAACAGATTGGCAGGTCAATCATCGACCCCACAAGTGTGACAAACTGCTGCTGAGAAAAAAAAAAAAGAACTCATGGAGAGCTCTGCCTGCGCTTCTGCATTTACAAACCAAGACAAGGAGATGATACGAAGGGACACACATGCATTTAAAAGATGCCAAAAAATAATTAGAATTGATTAACTGACTTTTTTTTGTCTCAACAGAGCAGAGGGAACAGGGCATGTAAATCACAGAGCAGACCTGTGCACTGTAGCAATTTCAGTTGATTTTAAAGGGGCTCCGTGTGAAATTCAGAGCGTCTGATTTGTCTGGTCTTGGGTCTCAGCATGGAGGTGTTTGAGATGACGAGCAGCTAACGGTGCTAAATTCATTAACAGTGCTGACATGCTGGTGCTAATGGGGAACCAGTGGTTGTTATGCTTTCACGAGGACGGCATCTTGATTTTAGCGGCCGGTTGAACGCAGTGCAAAATGGCAGCCATAAGCTAGCCGGTGGAATACACACATGCGCTAACATACACCGACTTACCACAAAACCACAAAGAAGCTCGGATTACAACACACAAGGAGGGAGCTTGACTCTGTTCTCTGCTCAGGACGCCATTACTCCACTTTATCTTTACATAGCTGTTGTGAGCTGCTGCATTAATGCCCTGAATGTTGCATACACAACCTTTTAAAATTTGGGTACAGCAATGTTTTGAGATACTGTAAAACTTCAATTAATAGCCCGGGTTATTATTTGCTTAACTCAACAGACTTTTATTTGGGACGGGCGTGTATATGGGGCAGGCTTTTAATTCCTTTCACACAAAACTGTTGCTCTGCAAAGATGGAAATACAATCAAATTATTTATTTTTGAAAACTGGAAAAATTGGTTTTATTTTATTCAAAAACATGGGAAGATGATATTGAGCAACATAGTAGTCTTCTATCACCTCCTTATATCTTTTGCCTGTCTTTCTTGCTTACTATGATGATAATGCTGTCTTCTTTGGTGTTGATGGCGTCAGTTAAATTAACTGAATGGTTACATTTTTTACAGATTTTACCAGGCTAACGGGCATGTCCATACTGACAAATATTTATACATATTTGTATACGTGATCTAAGCCGCTAACTACAATTATCTCCAGCAGGTAGCCAACATCCTGGTTTTAAACATCCAATGAACTTCTAGAAAAATGAACTGCGTGGCAACGAGACCGGGCCTCTAATTGAGACAGCCCTTTATTTGTCAAAATGTGTCACCACACCAGGCTAGCAAAAGGGACTGGGCTTTTAATTGGGACTAGGCTTATATTTGAAGTTTTACGGTACACTTTATACACGCAACTACGGTTTACCAAATATGAGGTGTCCCGGGTGCAATCAATATGGCAGTCTCATGGCTGTTACCGATGTTCTGATGTCACCGATATCGCTGTCCTGATGTTCTTGTGTCTGCACTATAAGCCAATGACTTTGAGCTATGCTCCAGGGTCAGTGCCATGTCTCTAAGCAGAGATTAAGTGGGAACTGTGGGCCGAGAGTAAGACGGGCAGGGAGAATTTGAAAGAGAAAGACCGACAGAGACACAGACAGAGCTAGATGGAGGTAGAAACACTGAAAGGCAGTAGGAAAAAGACGAGAGCACAGAAAGCTGCTCCGCCACACAATACAGAGCTGCTGATGTGTGTTTCCTTACTATGCACCCTTGTTCAATCTCCCCTCATCAATCTAAGAAAACTGGGCACCGTCTTGTGGTTAGACTTTGCTTCTTTACTTTACTTTGCTAGACTTTACACCTTGCCAGTCCTGTCTGATTCTGGAGGAGAGAAGCCAAGGACACCAGCTAGGGGATGATGCTCTGCGACAGGCCAAAAGAATCCTGTTGATTTCCAAAGGAAGGAGGACAGTCCACGTTCAGGTGTAGCAGTCACTGAGGATTAAGGTCTTCCTGAGGAAACTGGGCTCACTGTTCTGTCCCCAGTTTGACATCTGCAAGAGAAAACAGAACACAATCATGTTGCTCTCAGGTTCTTATAATTTCTATTATCATTAATCGATAACCACCTCAGTAAAATAATTAAAAAAACAGTGTATAGACTCGTGCAAAAGTAATCCCATCATGACCCACTAGAATTGTGTGTTTTTATCTGCAGAGACCCTTTCCCCTCCATCTGTTTTCTTATTTTCCTCTTATTTTGCTGTGGTTTGGACTTTTTATGGGCTGCAACCTTTGGGAAGTGATGTGTAGCCCCTCAGCCAATTTCTTTTATTTTATTTTTAAGAACAACACACATTAGTTACCATTTCTGTACAGGTGCTAGTGTTAGCCATCGGGTTAATTTTCAACCGTCCTTTGGCAAGATGTTTTAAAACCTGTAAAATGATGAAAATAACTAAATAGCAACAGCAGCGGGACACCATAAAGACGATGGCTACAACAAACAAGAACTCCTGAGACAGAACACAAGCCATGCAAAGTAACAACAGTAGTACAACTATTAACTTATAGATAAGATCAGAATTTTACAAAAAGGTAACCACCAGTGAGGTTCCCACATACGTCTACCAATGAATTTTCAAAACTTTTCCGTAATATCTTCCCCATTACTATGACTTAATTTTAGTATTGTAAAAGGGGTAGGCCTAAACAGACGCACTTCCCAGGCATTTGTGAGTAAGAAAACTGCTAGCGCTTGCTGTCTTTATTCGCAAATTAGACATTCCCGCCGCCAACAAGCTGCATATGCCAAAAGACCAGACTGACAAAAACAGATACTTTGCAAAACGTCAAGGCCATGCCCCTTTTCGCAGGACAGAAAACTGCAGATCCAATCAACTGTCGTGAGATTTTTATGAATATATTTTAAACAATACCTAAAACAATGTATATTTCAAACTTTTCCAAAACTTTCTGTTAAATCCAAAACATTTCCAGGCCTGGAAAGCTATTTTTCTACTTTTATAACTCTTACAGGAATTTCATGACTGTGGGAGCCCTAGACCAGGTGGTGGCTGCATACATCCAAGAGGAAGCAGTAAAAACATGGACACAGTGCTGAAAAATGCAAATAAAATAGCTCATTTGGCCCATAACCAATACGGATATCGATTTATCCACTTTTTCCCCCACCTAATTTTAGTGATCATCAAGTCTCTTCTGTAGTGGATTTAGCGTCATATTGGCCCATTGGCAGATGGATACGTGAAATACAATGCTTTTCAGTCTCTGTTATATTCTTTAATTGTGCAAAATAAGAAAAATACGTCAACTTAAGGCTGATGTTTTGCACGTTAACTCTGTCAGTAAAAAAAAATGACATCAGTTTGTGATATCCGCAGAAATTAACATGTTGGCCGATTCCGATGATTAAAAAATTATCATCCCTAATAAATCCCTAAGTGCTGTTTTAATGAGCTTTTTAGGGTGAACAAATACAAATTCAGTAATTAAAATTAGTCAAAGGGGCATCTGTAATGAGCATTTTATTGTTTGTCAACAAATTTTCACACAAAAAAACTAAACTAAAAAAACCATTGTCACTGTGGGGTTTATTGAAAATTTAAAAAGGGAGACAGCAGCTGTATAAATATTTAAAGTTACAGCTACTCTCTGAATGTATCTCTGACAGATCTGTAAAAGTTGATTTGAAAACAATTAAAAACACATTTGACAATGTGGGCTAGAAATTCTCACAGCAGCCGGCAAAGCAGCAGAAACCATCATGTAATCTGTTAATATCAGCATTCTAACATTGCAGACAGGAAGGAAGGAAGACCAGAGAAGATAATGGAGGACTACCACAAATTAGTCATTCGGAGGAAAGTGCACACTACTCATGTTTAAGTCATGCAAAGCAAACCAAGGGAACACCAATTCTCTCTCTTAAAATATACAGCCACAAAGACAAGCAAGCAGGCCCCTTGTCTGACATCTCTCTTACATCCAAATCTCCCTCTCCCACCTCGCCTCCCACCACAGCGCACACATTTCCAGAAGTGCTGCGTGTGCACTCCCCTGCTGAGACGAAAAACCAAATAACTCTCTAGACTTTATTTTAATTTGCTTCTTCTTCTTTCTTATTTCCCCCTCTTTCTCCCATCTCCCTCGATCTGGCTCTCTGTCAGACAAAAAGGCGTTATGTAACGAGGTGCTGAAGCCTCCATGTCTTACCCAACATGCACTTGGGGATTACAGTGCATGGGCCCCCTGCAGTAGAAGGGTATGAGATGGGACTTCGGGCTTACAAGGTCCCACATCGGACAGTGTGTGTGTGTGTGTGTGTGTGTGTGTGTGTGTGTGTGTGTGTTACAGAGGCATTATAAAACAGGCAAAACTTTACCACACAAGACAAAATTGCAACACACCACAATGGTGAATTTTAGATGCTCACACTGTTGTCAGACAGTGCGTGTGGACAGAGGAGCAGGAAGTATGGCTGCTGTTAAAGTGTGGTTGCAGTGCCAGTCTGACGGCATATCCGTTAATGTGTGTGCCTGCCAGAGAGTTCACTCAGGGAGAGGAGCTGTGCCACAGGAGCCAGCAGCAGCCGCCTCAGCAGGGACAGCAGAAGGGACACGGAGGGAGCTGACTCAATGCCTCCCCGTCTCTTTTCTCCCAGAACTCCTCTGTTGTTGTTTTTTGCACTAGTAAACAAATACTGAAGGCAAATAAGAGCAACCCCAAACCCTCCTCATGCGCACAATATGAGCCACAGGATAAGAAACAAACAGGTCTGTCTCTCATGAGCGTTGCTGAGTTTCGCTGCAATGTCAACAATATCAAAGCGAGCGGACACAGACATGAAAAGGAGAAGTGGAAAACAGAGATGGTGAGGTGAATGTGAATGACACTGCTTTCCTCTTCTCACTGCACATTAAAGCTGCTATATTGTGCTTGAAACAACACTGATAAAATAAATGGGACATAACTATTTTGTTAAGCAAACAAAAAAAACCTGTGAAATCTTCTGCAAAAAGGCACTGCTAATTTTCTAAATAGTGTTTCATTTGTGTTCATGTCTGACAGGTTTTCCACAAATTTCAGTCAAACTGTCTTTAAGACCGCTTTATTTATTTACTTATTTTATCCTCTATTTAACCAGAAAGGTCCCATTGAGATATAACATGTCTTCTACCCCAGTTTACTGTTTTGGTTCAGCTTCACCGCTCTCATCAACCTTGCTCAAGCTACAGCGGGCAGCTGTTCTCAGCAAAAAAAGATAAACACAGAACCTGCTCGGCACCAAACAGCTAGCTGGTGAACATCGTGAAGCATTTAGCAGCATAAGAGTCTATGATTTCTCTCAGGAGCAGTTGGAGACAAGAGTAAAGTTAAAAGGAGAGTGAATATTGGGCTTAAATTAAAAAGGGGGCACAAACAGGCCTTCAAAAGAGCTCTTGTGTTGTTCTGTGTCCACCGCATGTGTAAACAGTAGGGCTGTAAGCATTAAACATTAATCGATTAAGGTAAGAACATAATCCGTGTCTTTTGTTGTTGTTGTTTTTTTTTTTTTGCATTAATTGCGTGCTGCTATTTTGGCTCCTACCTCCTCCCCATCTCCTATGTATGAGATACTAGTTCTGATGCACAAGATGTTATGAGGAAATAATATTTCCTAAATAAGAGGTAACATCCTATATGAGGTAGATAATATCCCTTATTTTAATCCTATTTTCTTACTCACTCTTAATTTGCTTTATTTATCTCTTGTTATAATTAATCATTTGTTTGTTTTTTTTTCCAGTTATGATGATGATGATGAAATTATTGTGTTCTTGGGCCCAATTCAGTTTTGTTTATTGTACAAATGCCAACCCTGTTTATGTGACCTTACAACTCCTTAAGTTACGGCATACCTTTGTTTTCCATGTTTGTTTAAAAAATTGGTTGCAAAAAAAAGAAAATATTATCCCATAGGTAGGAGATGATGTACAGTAAGTAAGATGTAAAATCCCCTATGTAGGAGAAAAACCAAAAAAACAACCCATACGTATAACATAATATCTCACAAATAGGATATAAACTAAAATTTGAGCCAAAATTGCCCACAAATTGACCCTAAATATGATCAAATATAATAAATAAACTATATTTTACTTTAAAGAAGATTAGCCTTTAAAACATTATTAATTATTGAAGACCTCAAATTACACTCTTCAACAAGAAATTTACTAAATAAAAAACATCTTATGTCTAAGGGACCTACACGTACCTGGTGCGTGTATAAGCATGTAATAAATGTGACTGCATACTTAGGATGTTAATTTTTGTGTACATCTCGTTGGCTGATGACCTAGAGCTCACCTTGATGACCTAGGGCTCTCTCTCTGATGACACATCCCCGTCGGCTCCACTACTGGCGTTGGGGTCCGGTCGGGAACGCAGAGCGCCTTTTTCCCTGCTCGACTCTGAAGGGCCCTTGGAGCGCGTCTTCTCTTTCCTCTGCTGCTGCTTCTCCTGCTTCGACAGCTGAGGAAATGCATAACAGAGGAAAACTTTAATCCATGTGCCCTTAACTTGAACAGTCAACTCAAGGGAGATGACAACAACTGTTTTCTATAGGACACATCATTAATAATAAACTAACATTAATAAAAACTTGGAAATGGCCTAAAAAAATGCCTCGAACATCATTAAGGTTCCTCTGGAGAGGAAGGAGTTAAAGGGACAGTTCATCCCATATCAAAAATACATAAATGCATCTATCAATCAATAACAGTGTAGGTTTACAAATAAACAAAATAAAGGTGAGAATCTCTGCTCAGTTGCATTTTTTTTAATATCGTAGATGGACAAGGTATGATATTAATCTTTATACCAGGATAAAAGCTGAAATCCATATACCTTAAAGTCGGTATACGGGCGCTAAAACGACACGTGAGTGAACCAAAACCACACAGTCCTGCTAAATTAGATTAGCTGAATTTTGAGAGTTAAATCCTTAATAAATAAAATTCATGAATATTTTTTTTTCCAAACTCTAAAACGTTTCTAATGTAATCCTGAGTATTTTATGTCATTTCGAAAATATTTAAGACTGGAACTCTAGTTTTTGGAGGCTTTAAATGTCACAAAATAACAAGTGTGTGACATATTAAGTGTGCAAATCTTTACTTCTTCTTCAAGATGTGTAAATTTCTACAATATATATTAAAAATACACCCTCTTGGGCTGAACTGTAACTGCAACCTTATCAGTCTGGGGTTACTAGTGGCCCAGTGGACTGAGGCTCACAGCATGAATGTGCTGCATCATGACTTGCAGATCGTGACCTTTGCAGTATGTTCAGAATTCACCCAAAGGTCCAAACATGCATGATAATTAGTTTAAGTAATTAAACACAGAAGGAGAAACGCAGAAGAACAACATCAGCACTACCACAGAAGAAGCACTCCACACTTGACTTGTCTTTGTGGATGCACAACCACTTCTATTCTCTCCTCATTTAGAGCTATTCTGGGCTGTCATATGATCACTTCAATGAGTCTATTGTTGTGACTGCATGCACTGCCTCTCACTCACTCCAAAATAACCCTTCCCAGTGCCACTCAGTAGTCACAACTCCAATAAAACCCGCTCTCTTTCTCATTGTATTCTTCACGCTCCGTAAAACACCACAACAGTAATGATGAAGTCGGTATGCTTCCCGCCATCTGAAAAAGGGCCTGTAAACACAGATGCTGAAACTTTAATGGCTGCTGGGGAAATATTTATGAACTAAATGTCATCTTAAAAATCCACAGCATTGCATAAGACATTACATTATTCAATGACGACAAAAAAAATCACTGTTATTCCCCGTTTGAACCCATTAACACGGTGTAGTATCAAACCAGGCCCAGGCCTAAACAAACATATGTTATCCTTTTGTGCCATAAAGCACATTTCATACTGTAACGTTAAAGAGGAATCTCACTGTTTTCAAAGTTTGCAGACATTTCAGCTGCTTTTCTTATGTTTGAGTTAGCTGCCAACTGCTGCTAGTTGCTCTTTAAATCTCCCACATAAGACATCATGAAAACGTCTCAACTGTTCGGCCCATAGTCCTATCCTGCCAGCTTTTATACAGAGGCCAATTCGGCACTGTTACTACATCCTTGAAGTAGAGACAAATACGTCCCCCCATTTCGCGGTCGTACCTTTTATACAGACTGCTGAGGCGGCAAAACGTCACGATATTCTTGCCTTGAACAGGCGGTGTAAAAGGGGCTTTAGACACAAACACATGGGAAAATACAGTCCAGGTTGAGTTCTCCTTTAATTCAAACCCAAAACTCTGAATCCTAACTCAATAAAAATGTGACCTAACATGATCAACATTACATAATTTCTGTGTATGTTTGGTGTCAGACCAGATCAGTTAGGTCAACAAACAGAATAACTCCACAGAAGGACCCCGCCGCTATCGACCCCAGTTGTTCAGCGTCCCAAAGAGAACATCCAAACAGGATGATTTTCATTGCTCTGGATAACACCATTGTTTGCTGGCCGCTTGACCCTGCAGTGGACTAAATCCCTGATTCATGGAAAGAAAGGAACAGTGTCTGTTGGCCATTGCTTCATTTCCCCCCCGTGCCAAGCTTAGCCTATTGGCTGGCCTTTTATCCCTCATGTTCAGCCTTGGCTTTGGCTCCTCGGCCCCCACAGCAAAACATCCCAAACAGACAAGATTAAAATTCTGAGGACTGCTTAATATCCCTCCCTTTGGGCTAGGAAGCCAAGCCCACCGAGGGGAGAGCAGCCAAAGCCGGCCCGAAGCCAAAGCATAAGGACGTTGGCCAGATTCCACGGAAGTGACCAGAATTTATTCAGGATGACAGATATATGAACTTCTTTCAAATGGCTGGAATAACAGAGAGGTTTAGAAATTTGGTAGAACAGCTTTTTGCTATTTTGCACTCTGGACATGAAATAACCTTCAATGACACAATAGCATCGTGATTTTGTCTCTCTGGGACAGTTCCAAGTTTTGATTTATTTATTTTATTTTTTTTAGAAACCATAGTGAAATTGCTATTCCTAAACTTCCTTTTGCATTATCTATCAGTTGTTCCTGAAATTGTCCCTTGTCTGTCCTTGCCATGCTGTATTTGATCATTTTTTGATCATTTGATCATTTTTGTAATGGCGTGCTGTCTTGGCCAGGTTTCCCACAAAAAAAAAAAAAAAAATCCTAAGGGACTTCTTGGTTAAATAAAGGTTAAATAAAAATTAAATAAAATATACAAAAAGTGCTTTAATAAAAAAAAAAAAAAAAAAAAGTGAAGACGAAGAGGGAGATAAGAGGGGAAATTTGGTTGTTGCGGTAAAAATACAGTTAACTGAAATAAAGAAAAAACTGAAAGCACAGCACTGATAAATTGTAAGGGTTTCATTAACCCTTACATGGGCAGGCACATATAAATATTTTGGAAAATTAGTTAATTGCTATTTTCTAACATATCCAGGCTAAAAAAACAGGATTTCAAGATTGTTTTTTTTTTCAAAATGTGACCTTTAGTTTCCAAGTCACAAATTATACCTCCTGAGATACACTGCCCATTTAGGGTATAAATTCAATATTTTCCTCTTTATTCAATAGTTCATATGCCAACTTCTAAAACATTTCATCAACATCAACTATTCATTTGCTAATTTGTTTCATGTTTTTTCTTTTATGTTCTGCACAATAAATTGCATAATAATCTGTTTTTTAAAAAGTGGAAAAAAACAGATTATTTACATACAGTATGGTTTCAACACAAATCTAGTCTTCCAATAAACAAGGACCTATTAAAATTCATGAACAAAACATTTAATTCCTGTTTTCCTGTCATCTTCATTGCGGTGCTCCCACACTATCAATATACTATCAATATACTATATACTATATACTATATAGTTTTGGTTTGCCTCTAAATTTGATGAACCATCAGTTAGAAAAATAATAACAAGAAAAAATAAATAGCAATCAGTGTTTCACACCTTTGTGTTATTGATTATCTGTAGAGAGTCGGCCTAAAGACTTAAGTATATCAGTGAGTGATTATTGCTGATTTTATAGCGTTTTCTGGGCAATGTATCCTCCATGATACAGGCACTGAATACCTAATCATCAAATTTGTGATAATGCAAATTATTATTTTTCAACAAGAACATGTAAAATCATTCTTAAAAAAACAATTTTCTAAAACATAATTCCCCTAAAATATTATAAACATTAAACAAAACCATGTACGTCATGGCCATCGTCTTCCACAAATTATTACATTTTGGATTTTGATATAAATGATGAGTATATTTTTGAATGTTGGCATGAAGTCACATGATCTCAGTAGTTGACCCATCTCTCCCTTCAGTATTTCTCATGATATTAAGTTCACCCACTTAATGCCCGTCCCTCCACAGCCTGTCACATGACTCTGTCCCCCAGGATACAGAAATCATTTAACGGTACAAAACTGCTCTACATGAAGAGTAACATGAGAAGCCAGAGTTACTGCACACAACAGAAGAGTAAATATCACCACCTAGTGGTTCGTTATGAGAAATATCATGACTCACGAGTGAGTGCATTGACACTTTGTGCATGAATACAAGTTGTGCAGAGAGCTGCAGCTGATTCTGTTTCTCACTGTGGCAGAATAAAGAAGGACCAAACTTAATTTTATATATTCATTTTTCATAATATATATAACCTGTTACTTTGTAAAAATGTACCTTACATAAAATAATCTTGATTTAGTGACAGTTTACTAGCTTTTTATGAGCTTCACTTCTGTCTGCTGAGCTATGTCCACGACAATTAAAAAAACGCCATCCACTATGCAATACTGTTGAAAGCGCCGGCAAAGAGCTACTAGGAGGCGTCCTTGAGTTAAATGTTTTGTCCAAACTTTCACGTTCAATAACGTACCTGTCTGGGGTCTGTGGGGCCCGTAGGTGACACCAGTTCAATGGTGACAGGTCCGTCGTTTTGAATGTGGACCTGCATGTAGGCCCCAAACTTCCCGTCTACAAACACAAGAGCAAACAGAAAGACATTTTAGAAGCCATAAAGAACCTGGAAGACATACAATAAACCAAAGTTTCATCTATTAGCATCACTGCCACAGTTTACTAATTAAAGGTAGCTGAGTATATTCCAAAAGAAACCTGATATTAATGGCAATAAACACAAGTGGAATTTGTTTTGCATTGGCAGTCGATGTTTCCTAAAGATGTAGGATAACGTGGAGCCTTGAGACATTGGGGACAAAAGACAAAGTGGCTGTAGGAGGACAGGAAGTTTCAACTTAAATGTTCTCCTTTCTTCCACTGGGTCCGCGAGATTAATGACTCCATCTGCACAAAGAAGCCGTGGGCCGCGGTGGAAAAGCGCTGCATCATCATATTTCCTCTCTGGAGGGGGGGACTAATTAGGAAGCCTTATGCCTCCCTTGCTGGGACAAGGTGTTCTCCGCACCTGCTCCCCGGTGGGCTGACCCAATTCACTGCCACCGTCACCACCGCGGCGTCACAGCACCGATAATCCACACCTCCCACCCCTAACAAAGCTGTAACCTTACACTGAAATGGGAATACAGGCAATTAAATAGCAGGGCGACAGGGCACGGACCCAAACTTCTGGGTGAATGGTGATAATGTGACCCTCAACACTTTTGTTTTTTAATGAGGTCGGAAACAAAAGCTGTAAACAACGCAGCCTTTTTAAGCCAAGATGTCCTGCAACCTCTTGGGACTCGATTGAAACTGGCCTCTTGTTGTGACCACCCCACTTTTCACAAAGACCCTTTAAATCTTTACTATTTTTCAACTCTGACCTACAGCTGACGCTTAATATTTAAAAATAGCTGTTGCAATGGGAAAATTATTCAGCTGATTTCACATAATCTGAAAAAAAGTATTAATTAAGTGTTATATTAGCTTTCCTCTAAGCAGCAGGAACACGTCATTGTGGGACTATAAAGGGAAACAGGGAGGACGTCGTAAACTGGATTTATACTTCGGCATTGAACTGACACCATACCTATGGCATAGGCTCTGCGTAGATGCGTACTCTGAAGCCTTCGCCGCAGGCTGACGTGCAGCTCTGCATTATGGTAATGAAACATTGCGGTGACGCAGGACTCCTGTTTTTTAGAAACTGAAAACCATTTTCCTCAGTGGAAGCAAATCTTTACTTTAACAAATCTTCTTTATTTTAAAGATAAATGTACGCAGCTGGACAAGCTGGCACACCCAGCTAAACCATCTAAGACCAGCAAGAACTGGGTCAGGACCATCTAAGACCATCTTAGACCAAAACCAACTAAAACCAGCACAAAGTTTACAAAGTGCTTTGACAAACAAAGCAAAGCACACACACAATAATGACAAATTTTAAAGTATAATAAAATGAGAGAGAAACAATAAAAAAATAATAATAATAAAATTAACAACCCATACTAATGACAGTAAAAAGAATTCAAAGAATATTAGCAGTAAACACAGAAATAACGGGACTAACAATAAAATTAAACACGATCAAGACAGAATGAAGAGATATATTAAAAGACAAACTAATATAGATTAATCAAAATAGACAAAGTAAAACAGACGACATCACATAAAAGCAAGTCTATAAAAATGGATTTTAAGAAGCCAGCCTCATCTCCTCGGGCAGGTCGTTCCAAAGCTGAGGGGCCCTGTTGGCAAAAACCAGGGTCACTTTAGGTTTTAAGCCTCGACTTCGGAACAGCCTCAAGGGCCGCGAACCGGCTCAAAAGGGGTCAACATTTCTGTTATGCAGCTTGAGGCCAGACCTCAACAAGCTTATAAATTATCAGTAAAACATTAAAATCAATTCTAAAATGGACAGGGAGCTGATGGAGGGAAGCGAGAATTGGGGTGACGTGATGGTGTCTGTTAAAAAACAGTCAGAAGCCTAGCTGCTGTGTCCTGAACTAGTTGGAGGCGGGACAGTGATTTTTGATTAAGTCTTGTCGATTATTTATCCTGGCTTTATATGTGAAAAGGAAAGTCCACTAGCTGCTACACCAGTTTTTGCTATGGGAAATTTCACAGGCTTATGCTAAAAACATTAGCATGTCGTAGAAGCGGGGAAGTCATGTCTAGTAAAAAACAACTGTTTTGTCTTTGAATCTTGTGAGTTATAATGGAGGTGAGTTTTGTGCTTTTATTTAATGCTGTTGCGATAGCGTGCTCCAGGGATTACATTTTTCTGTAGGCTGACGTGGAACTTGGCATTGCCCCGGTCCCCTCGTCAATAAGCCTATGGGATATTTATATTGGATTTTGGATTAATGTTGAAAATTTGCTTTGTGGCAAACAAACATTTATGATTATCTAGTTCAGCTAGATCATCTTTACAAATAAACACCACTTCTATGATTTTTGAAGCCTATTGCAATCTCCAAAAGTTAAAAGCTAACATTAGGCCATAAACAAACTACACTACAGTCGCATGACTCACACACATTGAGGTTGTGTTCAGCGTAATGATACTCTTTTGTCTCATGTAGCGACTTGTCAGCAACCTCCTTTTAAAAGACACATAAAAGCTTAAATATTCACAAGTGGAGTATTTATTGACATAATTTATGTCTTGGAGCAAAACATGAAGGTCTGTTCAGCTTGAGTTAACCACAGACCTTATTTCAGGCATCTCACCAAAAATCCACTGAAAAAAACCCATTGACTTTGAGACGAGGGAACCAGGAGTGCTAAAATGCTAACTCATTACCAGGTTTTAGGACTCACTCCTGGAGCACTCTGCTAGGCCGTGTTTTATGTGTGTTTTAGGTGTATATTGAACTTTACTGCACTTCACAGCAGCTCAATAAAATGCCATAGAAACCCAACTGCCAACTGCCATTTTAGAGGTGTAATTGCAAAGCGATGTAGACACAGCATGCACAATTCTAAATGCTCACAACGGCGTACAACTATAAATCAGGCGCTAGTCATCAGCTCACTCACCCTTAATGAGCTCTGGCTTGTAGGTACTCCTCATGTTCTCCAGGATGCTGTTGTAGAAGGGCTGGGCCAACTCTGCAGGCATGGCTGAGTGGAAGTCTGGCTTGTTGCCTTTCAGTATACACTGCAGTGTGAACTGGCTCACACACAGCACCTCAAAGTCCCTCTCCATGACACTTTTACTCCACGCTCGCCCATTCTCGTCTTCAAACAGCCGCAGGTTCAGGATCTTTCGCACTCTGAAAACACGAGGAAAACTAAGTGAGGAAACAACCTGTCTGTAACTGTGACAGCCATTCTGATTAATATGGACAATGCTGGCAGAGAACTGGGTTACTGGGCTTGTGCACATTAAATTCCATTAATGTTGAACATTTCTCAAAGTAGACACAGGTTTGTGTGCTTGTTTTTTATACTGCAGGCAGACGTTAGTTGCTTTCATGCCACAACTTGAAATTTCACTTGAAACCGGGGTTCCTTCAGCGTAAGGCAGGTAGACTTAAGATTTTTTTACGACTTTTGTAATGCCACTTGGAATTGTATTATAGACCAATTTTCTATTAACCATAATTGACAGAGGACAATTTTATTTTGCCCAAATATTTATTATAGTATAAAACATTACATTTAAAAAAAAAAAAAATAGATGATGTGTGTAAAACATTAAAAAAAAAAAAAAATCAAGACAATTAACATATTATATTATCCAAAAAAAATTCCAAGGTAGTTTAGCAACAGAAGAGGGAAATGTCTGGCATTTCTGGACAGTTTTCTGGCTAATTATGTGTTTCTCATGCATGTGAGATTCCACTATTTGAATTCCCATCATGATGAATTTAAAAAAAAAATATTAAACTATTTAACAAAAAATAGATGTTGCCAATCATTTTGAGATTTTACAATGCCATATCAGAAAAAAATGATTCATAAAATCTTACTTTTTTATGTCTGAACATTTTCAATACTTTTGAAAGATTTATTTAAGTCCATTTAATACTCAGAAAGTAAAAAACAACAAATAAGGAGATTATTTAAAGATGTACTATAGATTATTATATATATATATACACATATAATTATAGGTTTTTTTTTTATAGCTTTCAAATATTTCTCTCACATGTTTTTAACATTAATTTTCAGGTCGTGTTTTGTGTTCCAAATTGCTCATTGCCTTTTTTAAGAGAATTATAAAAATTAAACCTCTTTGCTAAGTTTCAAAGGTTTGAATACTTGTGAAAGGGGTCTAAATGTAGCACAACAAAAACAAATATCCATCCAGATTTAATAGGGTTAACACAAACTATTTTTTTTTCCTGGCACAAACATGCTTTTTAGTGATTTCAGCCCATGCCAGCCTTGTGTTTCTGATGCTGCAGGTCCCCTCCCACAAACACTCACATGTACTCAGCATCCTTCTGGGTGTCCTCCACAGATATACCCAGCAGTACACACAGTCCTCGTCCTATTGAACTGATCTGCTCCTCTCCCACTGCAGGAAAACAGGGAGAGGTTGAGTGAGCTGTGATTGTTCACCGACAGGCAAACTGACAGGTGACAGACCGAATGACATCAGTGTGTTTGGAGGAGGAGCCAGCAGACAGGGCTGTCATTCAGCTGTCACTGCCACCAACATCCAGGGGACACGCTCGTCATTTGTGCGGTGAAACAACCTTAAACTGCTTTCCTCCGAGCTTGAAAACTCAGCGAACAGCGCTGTGTCTGCTGTCCCGGTCAGAGACACGCCTGGCTGTCTGTGGAGCCTCTGTCGATTAGCCGGGAGAGAGCTAATGCTAACCCAGCTAGGTTAGCTAACGTGCTTAGTCAGCGACGTTAATGAATAAAAGCTGTTGGCCTCAGTTTAGCGACATTATTAAAGGCGTCAACATTTAACACCTACATTCACTTTAAAACAACCGCTTACCTGTCACGGTCGCCTTGGTGACCCTCTGTACGATAGCTTTCATTGTTTTGGTTGTGTTGGAGCACGCGCTCTCTCAACTTCAGACCTCTGACGTGGACGGCACGTTGTCGCCCTCTCGCGGAGCGTGCCCTCCGGATGTGTAAAGAGAAATGGATACAGCGTGGGAGGCGGGGGCGGGGTCTAGTTCTTTCCTGACAAAGTTATTTTAAAAAATATATATTTTTTTTTATTTTTTTAGGACCATAAAAAGCTTCATATTTCTATGAGAAAAACCTCAGTAGTATTCTGTGACACATAATGTATATATTCTCACTGAAATCTTACTTATGTATATCTCTGTTGTTATGTAGCATTGTACACACAATTTTTTTAATATATATTTTTAACTCAAATACTAGTTTTGTACATTGTATTGCTACATAAGGCATAGTTTTTATATTGTACACACTATACGCACTTGGCACATTATTTATAATGTAATTTAAATATTCATATATTAGTGCTAATTGTCTATTGCTGTATATCTTACGTTTATATTTTTAGACACATACTCAGCATATTAACTATACTTCTTTTTTACATTTAAATATTTACAAATTGTACTAATTGATTACTACTACTGTATTTCTATTTTTAAATTTCCATTTTTACATACTTGTATTTTTTCCTGTTATATTTGCTCTATTCTGGCATCAGAGCGACTGTAATGTACCACAATTCCCCCCCAGAAGATTAACAAAGTGTGTCTGATCCTAATGTTTTTGACACTTACAACTATAATAATCATTTTATTATTATTGTTATTACTTTATTTATATAGCACCTTTGAAAACAGTGTTTATAAAGTGCTTTGACAAACAAGGCAAAGCAGACGCAACATAATTATTAGTGCCAACCAATAATGCCAAACTAAGGCCAGACAAATTTAAGGTAGAATTGGAAAAGAGATCTGAGGCAAAAACATATTAGAAAGAGGACAGGTGAAATGAAATAAAGATAGAGACAATTAAAAAAGTTAAGTTTATTTGAAATATTTTGGAGATTTGATTCTATTGTGTATGTTGAAGCTGAACTTGGTGGTGGTGCGTCTAATATATTATCAGTCTTTACTCGGGATAATGACAATATCTCTTTTAATTCAAGAACAAACCATGAGACACTTTTTTTAAATAGTGCCTATAATGGAGAGACAAATTTTATTTATATACATCATCAGTGATTGTGGAAATTTCATATTGTGGACAATGATGCGGATAACAGTAATATTTCTGAATTTTGTTGACAAATTAATAATAAAATATATCTGACGGCAGTCCATTAGCATCCAAACACAACTGCAGCTCCCAAGGACCTGGATAGGTGACTACTGTGCTGGAAGTTCTTTACAACTAATAATAATGTCCTCACACAAAAGCATGAATTCATAGTGCATAAGAAGTGTCCTTCATCCTCTGCACTGATGCAGCTACTTGTCTCCAGGTGCACTGCTGAAGGACTGGATGAAATTGTAGATCCTCGTGCTGTACGGGACAAAGTCTTTCTTGTAGATGATGACAGTTTTAGTGTGACCAGACTGGTAGACGACCTTATTCGGATCTTCTGGCTCTTGCACCTCTTTTTCTTTCATTCATGGGGGAAAGTAAAGAGTGATTTAGAAATTAGACCTAAAACAACAATTGTATTGAGAGAATAAAAATTATAATAACAGTTAAAGGTAGACACTTCTAAATAAATGTGAGTGAGACTGTTATTGATGAGAGGGGAAAGGGCGGTGCAAAACGAGGAAGGCACTTCAAGGCACACTGGGGGAGAATTATTATTATTCTTATTATTATTATTATTATTAATTTGGCATAGAGGAGGGCCATTCAACTTTAAATGGTCATGTTTTGTATTTATTTTAAATATCCTCAGTACCCCAAAACAAGTTTTAAAAGTCTTACAAATCACAACATTTATTAGAGCCAGAGATTGTGACATATAATTATCTATAATGGAGGGAGTGTAAAGTATTTTCCACCAGTCATTCAAGGAAAAATATTTAACCCTGGGGAGGGTCATGTTATATTATTATTATTATTATTATTATTATTATTATTATTATTATTATTATTTATTTATTTATTTATTTTATTGTTGTACCCAAGCAAGCCCATACTCTGATAAACGAAGTCCCTATTTATTTATTCATTAAATTTGCAATAAACATTTTCAGCTTGAGTAAACAAAACTAACAACTGTGGAAGAAGAAAATTTACTGAGGCAATCCTGATAGCTAGTTACCACTTTTGTCACATAAATGTAGTACAGTAAGAAGTGCAGTATTTTCTCTCTGCAATGTAGTAGATTGACGTTAGAAGTAAAAGCAGTATAAAGTGGAAATACTCAAATACAGTAAAAAGACCTTTAAAGTGTGTTTATAGTTTTGCTAGGACCAAAAACTGCAGTGCGTCACTGACATGGAGGCTGTACGCGGTTGAAAAAGACGTTTAACTGCAAAAACAAACAAATTATTTAATATTAGTGCGGTTTTAACATCTCAGCATCTAGTGAAATAATTTCGACTCTTTGCTTGCAGAACAAACAGCCAAATGCGTGCGTTTTATAATGACACTGACTGTGCTTTAGTTTCATGTATTTCTGTCTCACCTGGTTTGGTTTCATAGTGACCTGTGTATGTGAAATAGGCGTATGAACTGATCATCGTCCAGATGCCAAAAGCGTAAACTGCAGACACTCTGGTGTTCCATTTGGCCAGATCTTTGAAATTCATGACTGCAGTCTGTCTGATCCGACAAACCGGCTGGTTTTTCTCTTAATTTATAACAGAAGATAGGTTGCTGCTGCATTCAGGGCGCCGCCATGACAGTCCGTCACTCCGGAAGTACAGCTGTTAACAAAAAAGCACTTCCGGGAAATTCTTTCAATTTAAAATCTAAAGTATCAAATGGTTTTTCATTTTCGTATGAACACACACACAAACAGTGTTACCGTTGGCGTAAGCAGTATAAATGGGGAAACAAAGTTGTTGTTGTTTTATTTTATTTTATTTTTTTTAGTAAAAACAAACAAGACACGTTTCCTGTCTAAGTCATTAAACATCAACAACAACTTCTGTCTTCATCAAAACCAGATCCAAAATTAATTAATAAATTCAAATGAAATGCATGAAAAGACCAAAACCTCAGCTGTTTAAAACTTGGATTAATGTTTTTTTTGTTATTTGTTGTTGTTTTTTCCACTTTATATTATTAACTTTGTTTGGCGAAATTTATGTTGTGATTTTATAAAGATGACCTTGAGTGTCCTGAAAGGCGCCCATAAATAAAATGTATTATTATTATTTAAAAAAAAAAAAAAAAAAAAAAACCTTTGAGAGAGCTTGATTGTATAATGGATATGGGACACATTGCAATTTCCTTTTTGTTGTTTTGAGTTTACACAGTGCTATGCAAATCTATATGCAATATTACAGTGACTATGTACTGTGAGTGAATATGACATTAATGCTTTTCCAAAATAAAAAAAATCTAAATTTAAGGGAAAAAAAGATTATATAATTTTTTTAAAAACAGTGGAGCACTTTTGCAAGCAATACTCAAACAAACAGGTGTGCATTTGCTGGAGACTAGACACGGATTAATACACATTTGTTGCTCAGGTAAAAATTTACATTAGTAGGATATACTCAAAATAAACCAAAGTGTCCATGTTAATGGCACTGAAGGAACAGGCCACTCAGTGCAGCAGTGTGGCTCATTGATGTGTTTTGAGTTGCTTTTCTATCACACACAGCAAAAAAAAAAAATCTATATATGTATAAAAAAAAAACATACAGTATACAGTACAACATACAGTATGTATGTATAAGGATTTGGCTACACACACAGTGCTTGTTAGTAGATCATTTTTGACTGTTTGGTATTTTTCATGGGATTCCTTGACAATAAATAAAAATTATAGCATATCAACGCACTTATCCTTTAATAAAAGTTCAAGAAAAGGTTGATTTTTAAGCATTCATGTGACCTGGGGTATATGACGAACCCCTGTAACTTGTGTCGGAGGATTTATATTCCTGCAAATGGTGAGTCACACACAATCTTCCCTAAAATCTTTAAATACAAAATATGTTTCAGGTGCAGCTGCTATTACAGTACACACCTGGCTGGCTGGTTGCCTGTACAAGAGGGTGAGGACATAATTCATTTAAAAAGTTATTTGTGAATTTCACTATGATGCACTTTGCAGTTATGAACATTTTGTACAGTAATAGCTATCACGACTAGGTCAAGATCCACACTTGTCTGCACTGACACATACCTGACTAATAGTGTTTAGCCTCCAGCTGTGGCGTTTGTAAATGCCACTCATCACTATCTCTCTGAACTATGCAGTGTGTAGGTGGAAAACATGGCAGACTCATAAAAGCTGCGTGCCAGGGGTGTATATTAACTACTTTACCTTATCCAGAATCAAAAAACAACGCCCATATATTTAGTGTGAAGTGAAGGTTAAATGAATCAGTGAAAGACAACATGCAATAGAAAGAAAGAAAAACACATCACGCTGTTGTTTTTTTTTAATGCTGTTATATCAACAGACATTTTGAACATGTCACAAAAGAATTCAATCTGCACAAGTTTCATTCAAGATGTTTTAAGACGTGTTCAAATAACAGATTGTCCCCAACATCATACAGCCATCACAAGATTTGAGAAGTGTTTGTGTCAGAAGGCTAATTCTAGATTTAGTTTTATGTTGTTTTTTAGCTAAAAGTCTTAAAGCAGGGGTTGGCAGAATCTGGAGAGGGCAAACAAAAAACAAAAAGCAGCAGAATATGCCACTTTGCACACAGTAATATATTGTGATTTTTATTTTATCAAAATAATTGTATTAGTTATGTATTCTGTTTTATTTTCTAGAAACACATGCTATATGTTTATTGTCCAAGATTGTTTTGCACTGTATGCTGAGCCATGTCTAAGATGTTTTTTTTCTGTCATGACAGACAAGTTTTCTGAATCTGAATGTTAGCTAAAAATAGCAGACATTTTTCTTCTTACCTATAGTGCCGTTCATCAACTTTTGTTGTTAGATTCCCTTTAAAATGCATTTCTCAGCTTCAGTGCTGATTAATCTAAATCTGACAACAGTCAGTCATGGTTGACGTGGGAGTGTTGTGCCAGGCTGAGTGCCAGGCCTCACTGCAGCTGTAAAGCTCAAAACATGCAAACAAAGACAGCAAATTCCCAACATAACAACAAACTTCACTCGTCTTTAAGAAACAGTTTTATAAATCTGACTGTCTGTTTGTCTTACCATGTAGTTTGCACGTTTTTTCTGTCACAAAAAACAGATAAAAAACTTAGATATGCATTGACAAATCTGCTGCTGAATCATTATCGTCACAACTGGTGGCAAAGGAACACATTTTTTCATTTATTATTTATTTTGATATATTTCTTTTGGTCATGCATTAAAGGAAATCTTTTTTCTTTCCCTTTCTAACTATATTTTTGAGAGTCAAGGTCACATTCTTTTAAATTTATGATTCATAAAGCACCTATTTTTGTCGTTACACCTTAATCAAGCATGTAATCGCAGAGGCAAACTAATTAGTAATACAGTAGTGAACACACTATTCAATCACTTTCACTGCCTTTACACTAGTGTTTTCTCCACTCAGTGGGCCCAGGGCTATTTTTCCTGCAACATCTACACAGTGCGGCTGTCACGGGCTGAAGTAACGGCCCCTTCTTCTTTGTTGGAACTTGTCGACTGAAGCTATGAGTCAGACAAAGCCAATACATAAACTCTCCAAGCGCATGCAAGTCCCTGGCACAGTACAGCGTATTCCTGCAGCACCTGGACTTTACAGATGCAATGTTGTGAACAGGATAAAACGACTAAGTTTCTATCAGGTGTGGGACAGAAGGGGGGAGGGATTATTTCTGAACAAATGATCTCAAAGGTAAGCAATGGATGGACATTTTTATAAAATAATAGTTACTAGTTAGTCATGTTTCAGGTTACATTGAACTTGTATGGTTTCAGGCTGTTACTACTGTACTTCAAACAAATAGCGTGAATCATAGTAGGCGTAATAGTAGGAAATTACACTAATAACTATAATGATCAGCCTATTTTGTTACAAGTTGGCTAATCACTTACAAGATTAGATAAGATAATGTTTTGTTTGTTGTCGTTGTTGTTATTGTTTTTGGAAAAACCACGGCAGTAAATATAGATAACTTAAAATTCAAGTTATATATTATGAGTTTCCAATGCAATACAATATATAGCATTAAAATAAAAAATAAAGGCCATATGATGAAGTAAAAGGAGATTTTAAAAAAACTGCAATGAATGATTAAATGATATGCAGTTTTGCACTTACAGGAGGAAAAATACAAACAGTGAGAAACGTAGAAATTCAAATAATAATAATTATTATTATTATGCAAAACAGACATAAAGCTCACATCTACTGTCTGCTTTGTCCAGATTTTATGTTTTTTCTATAGTTGTCTGCAACATAATTGATAAATGTCGGTAAATTGTGCATATAAGTGCAAGATGGGAAATGTTAAAGTAAAAAATTCATTGCATCTGTCAGATATGTTTCTTTTTCATTGTTTTGCGCCTGCAGCACCTTCAGGTAGGTGCAGGTTGTGTGGGCGGTTCAGAGTTGGTAATGTACAGTACATGACTGGTCTTTATTTTCATAAAGACCAGTCACTCAACACTACTGTTTCCCATTAAAGATGGTTGGTGAGCCAAACAGAGCCATGGTTTAACCTCTCCAAGAGTTTTTTATATTACACACATATATGGGAGCAAATATATAGGCTAATGTATATGATTTGGAGGAAAAAAACAAGCAGTATTTTTTTTTTTATTTTATCTTAGAATGAGCTGTTTATATCTACAAACAGTAGGTCATCTTCCATGAAGTCTGCCATGTTGTTTCTACAGTAGGCCAGAAGGGGCAAATCAAACACTACCTCTAAATTGGTCCGTTTGTGTTTTTGCATTGGGGGGCGCACACTTGTCATACAAGGGAAGTTTCAAATTGCAATATGCAATGTCACCACTAGATACCACTACATCCTAGACACTGGGCCTTTTACTGATTTCCCCCGTGTTTTACAGATACAGCTCAAACCTGACAAAATGTTCACAGAATGACAGTGTAACATTCTTCTAAACAGCAGCTACTGCAGCCACAAGGAACCATTATGCAATTATGAAACTCTATCATACTCTGAATTAAAGTAAACAACCTGTGCCCACAATCCACACAACAACAAAAACGACAATGATAATATTAATAATAGTAAGTTATTAGGTTACAAAAACGTCCAATAGCATTGTACATAACAAACAGACAATAGTCTTTGAGCAAAAATACAATAGATAAGATAAATATGATTAAAAAACCCACCCACCCACCCACAAACAAACCACACCACCAGTGGCTCCAGTCTCAGCTCTGGGTTTGCCAAAGTCTGATTAATACAATTTTCTGAAATAGAAAGTCTGCACATATATCGACACATAAGATTTTGCATTATGGCAGAGCAGGTAGGCACAGCAACATTAACCAACATTTGGCTGGCACTACCGTAGTCTGCTTCAGCAGAAAAAAACATAATGATGTGACTTTTGAAAGCCACCATGTGTGACATTTGAAAATGTGAGACTCTGGTGCCCCCTGTTGGCAGCATGATAAATGACACTGTAGCACTCAGCAGTGCTCGCAAGCACCCCAAACCACCAACAGATCTGACCTGGGGACACTGAGATTAACAGGCAGGCAGCTACACATAATTACATCCTTTGAAAACAATTACCTGACTTTCAGGATGTCACTTTTTATAGAGTGTTTATTATTATCCGACCAAATTGCCTGAGTCAGTGTGTGCCTCTGCTCTGACAGAGTCTGTACATGCCTTTAGTAATAAGCACTAGTTTCAGTCCACCTGTATGACTGCTGGGCAAAGATTTAATGCCATTACCCCCAGCTATGACTGAAACCTCATACCTGTTTCAGCTGAGCTTCTGTAGTGATCTGCCTTCATACTGTAGGTCCCTTTTGTTAAAAAGAAAAGCCACATTCATCAAGTGAGTTAGAGCTACGCCCTTTCTATACATCTCCAGGTGAACGCTTTAAATCAGTGGCATGTTGGTTTCTAAAGAGCCTTTTCCACAAGAGACAAAGGAAAGAAATACGACCACACAAATTGCAACAGTATGAAATGATGAAAGGACTGTGTCCAAACACTGCCTCAGGGTGCAGTAACCTTTCAGTTCAATGTAATGAAAATCTGCTTTTTCACAGTTTTAGTCTTTCATATTGAACAAAGTATAGCTTTCTTTTTCTCGGGATTTCTTTCTAGCACAAAAAACAGTGTGTGTTCTGTTTGTATTGCAACAGCTAGCATTGGATGGATGATCTAGTTACGACCAGGACTGTGAGCTGTGGTGGAGGAGGTGGTGGAGGTAAGATCTGAGAGGTTTTGGCCTATGAATGTGGCTGTTCTGAAATATAAAATTGCAAAGTAAGCTGTGCTATTAGAAATCTTCGCACCTGACATATATCATGCATATTGGTGGCTTAGCTTATTTTGTTACACATATTTTGAACAGTAGATTGCCAATTTAAAGCTGCAGTATTCTTTTTTTTAATAAAAAACGGATCAAATGATCAAAATTTCATTTAAATTAAATTAAATTAAATTAAATTAAATTTGTTGAAATGTAAACCAGCATAATGTTTCAATGTATCCCCTACATTATAACGTATAAATATAATGCATTAATGGTTTCCAGAAATAAGTAAGTCTGTGTTTTGTTTACAGTGGGTTTTTCTGCTTTCAGTTGGCCAAAAAAAAAATCCATTAATGCAGTTTTAAAGTACACTGGAGTTGGCAAAGAAATATAGTGATATGCTGATAATATTATGCCACTCGAGGGAGCTGCATGCCATCAAGCTTCCAGGTGACAGCTTATCATGTTTAATAGAAAGCTCACTCCCCTGGGCAGCACCAGCAGTAGCAATTATCTTATATGTGCCCGTCATAAATCAGTCTCATATGAGAATGGAGGGATTTCATGGTAAAGAGTGATATGAACATGTTCAGGCACACTGCAAGGCATGCAGAGGCTTAACATGGGAATGTTTTTTTTGACAAAAAGGTTGAAATAGGTATTCACGTCAAAGGTTAAATATGAAGGTTGCCTGTGCAGTCGTGTAGTTAAAACTGAATTTAGGTTAGACGTCTTCAGCCCCTGCGGACAGTGTCACTTGAGTTTCTGATGAAGGCTTTGATGTTGATATTTTAACAAAAAATGCACTTACTGATCACAATAATTTATCTTTTTTTCCTCTAGGTGATCTTTCTCTGGGTGCAGGAGGGTCAGGTGAAAGAGCTGCGTCAGGAGGCTCTACTGGCACAAGCAGCTCGGTTCTGATCACCACATCCAGCAGCTCTGGTGGATCTGGAGCAAACAAAGGCACCGGAGGCATCAGCATCACTTCTCTAGGAGCGTCCTCTGCTGTATCTTCAGGGGGAGGGAGTTCTGGAGTTTCGGGGGTCTCAGGGGCAGAGTTTAAGGCCACTGGAGGGGGGTCCTCTGGCATGTCTTCTGGTGGTAGAGAAGGAAAAAGGGAAAGGGGTCTCGGTGCTGTGACAGTTACGACAGTGACGAAGACCAGCAGTTCAGGAGGATCTGGAGCAGCGAAGAGAGGATCATCCTCAGCTGTCACTTACTCACCTGTTCCCAAAGAGAGGAAGAGCACAACTGCCATGGCAACAGCTCTGTCAGATGTCTTTGATGGTTGGTCAATTCATTCACGCTGCTTTACTGATTTTCTTTTTTTAATTATTCTTTTTCTACAACATATTCATAAGACAAGACAAACTATATATATATATATGTGTGTGTGTGTGTGTGTGTGTGTGTGTGTGTGTTGTAAAGTATCCCCTACCTTTTAACCACACCTCTTATGGATTCCCATTATCATCACTTTGCAGCTTATCTGAAACATTAACATCCCCATTTTGTTTATTCCTTTGTATGTCTAAAGTGACAGAATATAAACCCAAATAGAAACATTTTAGCTTTAAATCTAATATTCTGTGTACTATATATACTACTACACAGAGTACAAAAGTGTGCCTTTATGTCTGGTCTGTTTCACAATGTTTGTAGTTTGACTGGGGGGTCAGCAGCACTACTTTACAGCATTTGGAGAGAAGAAAATAAACTGGAGGCTAATCTTTATTTTGTCTTCATGTTTCAGGAAGTTCAAGCTCAAACTCCTCTCCAGAGTACAACAGGAAGGAGTATGGTGAGTATAATATGAGTCTTAGGGAACTCTGCAATGTGCACATGTATTAAACTCTGTTTTGTTTTTTTTTTCTTTAAGGCATTTCCAGTTCTGCTTCCAGAGGAAGAACTCCGAGCAGAGGTACACCGCATGTCTGATACAGTACATTTAAAAGAGCAGTGTGTAGGATTTAGTGCCATCTAGTGGTTAAATAAAAGCTTGCAACCAACTGAATACCCTTCCTGTCATCCCTCCCTTTCCACGTGTAGCAGAATTTATGGTGGGCCTCAGGCAAAACCAATGTCTCATTTATGCAGTCTGGGCTACTGTTAAAACACGGCGGTGCAACATGGTATGCTCCATGAAAGAGGACCCGCTTCTTATGTAGATATTCTCATTCTAATTTAACGATAACTCATTTCTTAGTTTCAGTATTTTATACACTAGTAAAAAACATAGTTATATTCCATTTAGATCCTCTAAAATCCCATGCATTGGTTTTTAAAGAGATAATGCATAAGCAATACATATCAATAACATTTTTACCTTTATTTTTAGATGGTTATAAAGCAACAAGGACATTCAATTAATCATTTTTCTCGTTGCTTAGAGAGTCAGATCAGAGCCAGGCTTCAGAGTGCCTCTCCTCCTGCAAGCTGTGAGTATAACTCTATTGTCATGCACGTCCACATATCTGACACTAAAGAATAATATATGATGCATTAATGTGCATTAATGTCCATTAATGTGCTGTGCAGGGACCGAGCTGGATGACGTGAAGCGTCTGCTGAGAGGAAACCACTCCAGCAGCACCAGCCCGACTCAGACCCCCAACAACACACTGCCCATTCCCCAGAAGGCCAGCGTGGAACCGAGGACCATGTCTGAGAGCTTGAGCGCAGGTTCAACCAATCAGCCACTATTCCTGTTATCTTTAATTATGTTATTAAAATTCATATCGTTTTTAAGTTGTTATGCATGATTATTTTATAGTACATTTTCTGCTTTACACCTGCCCTCACTTTTTAATTTTCCACTTATTTGTCTGTCATCTTTCTGTCTTCCGCACTAGACCAGTATGACAGCATTTGGTCTGGAGGTGTGAGCAGTGGTTACAGTTACAACACAAATCCCAACAACCTGTCGCCTACCTCGGCCCTTTACCCGACAGGTCAGTCAATAACGATAACATCCCCAACCTGCTGACAAACTGCAGTTTTCCTCTGAGCTAAATCTATAGAAGACAGTAGTTTCAATGAATTATTGTTTATAATGAATTATTTAAATTAACAGGGACATCATTACTGAGAAAAAAAGTTCATGTTGAAATTTCGAAAATGCAATATTTAATGCATTAAAAATAGAACATATGGGGTTTCATTTACTTCAAATATTTTGGGTTTAAAAAAATCTCAAAATGTCAGCACATAAAACTAATAACTCATAACAACTCAAACTGTCTGCATAGCTAAAATACCTCCTGTAAAAAGTTTAAAGTAAAAGCCATACATCCAAAACTTCACTGAGGTAAAAAAAAATATTTGCATCAAAGTAAAGTATGTGCAGAATGAACCATTTCATAATAATAAATATATATTATGTCAGCTGGGATAGATCAATGCAGATAAAGAATTAAATGAATGAAAGAAATATAATAGTTGATACATTAATGTTAATTACTGGTAAAGGTGAAACTTTCTTGTTTTAACTTGGCATTTGTGAAGTTAAACCCAGTGATCAATAAAGTATAATATTTATCTGTAATGATACATCATCATTTATTTGCTAAGAATATTTTGTATTATTATTCAGAATTGCAAAATAGTAATCAAAAAATATGTAGTGTGTTAAAAAGTATAATATTTCCAATCTGAATTATAGCAAAGTAGAAGTATAAAGTAGAAACAAGTGACAATTAATTTGGCATTTAGAGGAAAAAATGTAGTTTTAGTGAATAAGCCCTCACTTTATATATACGTTTTTATTTTCTTTGCCAACTGTGTCTGAAGATGGAAATATGTGACTCTACTCTGTTCTGCTTGTTCAGGAGTTCAGAACAACCTGACGCTCCGCTCTCCCTCTGTGAGCAGTCTAACTCTGGGCACCACAGGTGAGCCTCGTCCTGTCATCTCACAGCCCCCTTTGGATTTTTCACATTGTTAGTTTGGCACTGACAGTAGATAACTGTATTATTTCCCCTTCTGCCTCAGTTCCTGTGTACGGTGTTCAGAATAACCTGGTCAGTACAAGCCCCACACTACTCTCTTCCACTGGAACCAACACACAAATAGGTAAAACATTAAATATTAACCTGACAATATATCACCTCAAAAATAAAATGTTTTAGATACTATGTCAAATGACCTTTTGAGTGTAGTCAATTTTTAACTTGTCAAGATAGTCAGTCAGAATCACCAAAAAATGGGTAAATGAGCCACTAAAGAGATGTCAGAGATGCAGTGGCACAATAAGGAAACATTACAGTTAAAAGTACAGATGATTATGAGTACAATTTTTAGAAAAAATAACTTCTCTTTCATATTTGGTGAAACTGTCATTCATCCACACAGTAGTTAATGTAAAAAAAGATGTCTGTTCTTTAAGCTTTAGAACTGTTATGTTTTTTGGAATTATGAATTTGTGTCTAAATGTGCGCGTTTGTCTCCTGTCAGTGTACGGTGTGCAGAAAAATGTGTCTGGCCCTGGAATCAGTCCTACCACAGGTACTGTATTTGAAAGTAGGTTTGTCATTAGTAAAAAAGAGTTTTACCCACTTTTGTTAGACACTATACGCCTTTACAATTGGCTTTACATCCATCATACAGTGAAATATAGTATAGTAAATAAAATTCTTTAGTTTTGAGGTATCAAAGTGACTGGAATCAAGTCCTTTTGAACTTTTAGTTGTTCAAAATGTCTTCATCACACAGACATTAGTCCACTGCAACTGTATTACTGCATGCGAATTATTTACATTTTTATGATATTTGAGTTTTTAATGTCTTGTTTGTTTCTTAGTGAGACCTAGAAGTCCCATTATTGACGATGCCTCGGGCAAAGACTTTAAGTTTGTGCTGATAGAGAAGGGGAACTCTCCTGTAACGAAGGAGACGGAGCGGCTGGTGATGACCAAAGACACAGGGAAGCAGTTCATATCTGCTACACCTGGAAGTGCTTCAGGTAAATACTACTAAGTGCTACTGTGTATGCATACTCACCCACTGCCTAACTTACTTTTATTATTACTGACATCTGAGAGGATTTTTACTTGTACGCTGATCACATACTGTTGTAACTGTTGTGTCTTGTAGCGACCTACTCTGGAGATTCACTTCAGAGAGAAAAACAGAAGCTATCATCCAGCACAACGGACGATGGAACAGATGCTAAATGTAGATGCAACAAATCTTAATTGCTTTGGGATTCATCGCATACACTGTTTCTTGTTTGGCATGTAATTACATTATTTTCTTTTTCTTTTCTTTTAAGCTGCAACCCTTAAAGTTGCCACAAAAGACAAAGCCACCTATGCAGGTATGGTACATGCTCCCATTTTCTCCTTTTGCTATAATATGTTGTATATCGGGTTTACAGTCAAATCCTGCAAGACTTCCCACCAAAAATATCTACAAGTGGCAAATCAAAGCAGTCCATTGACAATTAAGGAAATATGCTTATTCACTATCTGAGAGTGGTATTGATTTTCTCATTTAACTCTCAGCAATAAAGCAAAGATGTTCTTCCCAAAATGTCCAGCTATTATTTAAAGAAATTGTACAAGTTAGGAAAAATGTAAAAATCTATAAAAGCTAGATACAATAAGAGACTAATCTCAAAAATATGTTATATACACTAGTATATTCTCAACACTGAACACAGAATAGACCCACTTGCATGACTCTAAAGGAAGCACACAAACGATCAGTCAGCGAAGCAAACAAATGTGAAAACGGCTGAGCTGATGCAGGCTCAAAAAACAGTCCAACACAAACATGCAAAAGAAAGCTTACTTAAGAAATACAGATGGAACGCTTGCTACACAAGACAAAGACAAACTGGCACAGATGCAAGCCAACACACAGTTTATACACAGCAAAGGAGCGAAATCACACAGGAGGGAAACTTGAAACATCATCTGAAACCCTAAGAGACAGATATTAACAAAATAAAACAGGAAATCGACAAACAGAAACATGGCCTCACAGATGAATAACAAACACTATGACAGTCCTAAAGCTTTAAAGTTGTGGTAGGCAGAAATCTGGAAAAGGCAATAAAAATGTGAAGAAAGTGATAACACACCCTCCTCCTGCAGCTCTCCCTCCCTCTGCCTTAAGCCTCATCTCCCATCAGGCAGCTACAGACATACAGTGACTCAGTGTTTCCTATATATTGATGAATTTAATGTTATTTAATGCACATTCACTCAGCCCCTCCTCGCCCCGGCCTCTGTCTCTCTCTCGCTCTCTCTGTTTATCAGAATGAGCAAAGATTTAGTATATAATATTATTCACCCCGCCGTCGTTGGGGTTTGTAGTGTGGACAGTTTTTGCCGTGCTAGAAAAGCAATGTCATCTGCCAGACTTTCTGCCACTGAATCAGACTTTTATTGAAGGGATGTCCACATGCATTAGTAGGAACACCCTCTCTCAGAAATGGCCTGTGATTGGCCAAAATCTCCCATCATGGGCTAGATTTCCTAAAGCAAGAGTCACATTTTCTATTAGAACACTTGAATTACAATATGCTCAAAGTATTTTATGTGATTTTTCACCAATTTTAGCAAAATTAAACTGACAGCTTTAACTGTACATTACCACTCCTATAATGACTCCAGTCCAGTTTTCTCACTGTCTTAGAGAAACAATACAAACAGAACAGGAAAACATGAACCTGTCTCAACTTTTTGGTTTCTCAGAGATCCGTAAAGGTGACTCAGGCCTTGACTCAGCTTTAAGCTTCTGCTCCTGCTGCAGCTGGTGGAAGTGGCTGCTCGGCCTCCTGCTCAGCCTGCTCCTCCTCCTCGGTCTCCTCTTTGGACTCATCGCTTTGGGTAAGACGTGCAGTCTCATAGCAGCATGTTTTTTACCTTCATAAGAGTCCACTTACACATGTCCATCATCTTCTCTCTGACCTCACAGCTGAACAAGTGAAACGCCTCAAGAACCGCGTGGATGCTCTCGAAGCCATCACTGGCACTACGTCAGCCAGGTCCAGCCGCTTGTCGGCCTCCTCTGGCATCAACATCATCGATCCGCTGGACCCGTCGTACATCGACAGGAGTTCTGCTGGGTCCACCCTGACCCGCACTGACAATGGGATCTACCTGGGGTCTGCTGGACCAGGTGGAGGCGTAGGGGGCGGTGTAGGACAGGACAGTGCCGCCCTGCAGAGAGCCATTCAGCAGCTGGTCAGGGCTGAACTCCGTTCGGATGCTGTAAGAGGTATGACAATGTAACAAACTCATGAATGATCTTGACATAAGCTCATATCCGTCTTTGAAACAACCTCTAGAACATTTGAATCTGATTGATCCTTTTTTTCTGCTTTTAGAAACACTTGCATACTCACTTAAAGGGGAGAGAGGAGATCCAGGACCTAAAGGCATGTTTGCACAAAACATAAAATAATTTGGACATTGATATTTTGTTGATATCCGTCTTAAAGCTGTGTGTCTCTTGTCAGGTGATCCAGGTCTGCTTGGACAAAAAGGTGAGGAAATGTCCTGCATATATATTCAAAATGTAATGAATAGCAGTGCGTGATATACAATATACTTATTGTACATTACAGTGTATATTTTAAGTATGTTCTGTCTTTGCTGTGTTGTGTGTGATGACTGAATAAAAATACTACAACTACTAAAAAATACTACTACTCTCTTTTGCAGGTGATAGCGGCTTTCCTGGCTTGCCAGGTGAGACTGAGAGCAAATATTTTGTAGCCTTTTCCCCACAGAGGTGTCATGCTGCAGTCCGCTCATAATATCTTATTTCTTTAGGTCCTCCTGGGCCGATGGGTCACCCAGGATTGGATGGACCAAGGGGACTAAAAGGAAGTGCAGGTAGAGTATAGATAATCTTTTTTTGTTATTTGAGCAGACACTATGAAGAGAAAACCATGGGCTCAATCTCTGCGTCTCTGTGACCAGGTGAACCGGGCCCCGAGGGACCAGCAGGCCAGAGGGGCCGAGATGGACCAATGGGCCCCCGCGGAGACGCTGGACCACCAGGCTTTGGAGAGAAAGGAGACAAAGGTAGAAAACGTTTGTCACTCATGTTGAATCATGGTTTAGTATTTAGTCATTGATCATGAAACCTGGCTTTGACAGGATCTCAGGGCGAGGCAGGACATCCCGGTCCTCCTGGCACTACTGGACCTACGGGACTGAAAGGTAAGGTCAAAGGTCATTACAAGGACAGATTTGAATAAAATTTAAAGGACCATACCAGTTTTTTAACATAATTGTATGCCAGGTACAAATCACTAATAAAACTGACATGGTAAATTCACTATGATACAGGAGCCAAACTCAATGGCCACTGTGATTTGCTTGTTTGATTTAGGTGCCATGGGAGAGCACGGTGCATCAGGAATCCCCGGTAAAGACTCAGTTCCACATGAATGTCTGATTTCGTCCATTATTTCCTTTTGATTGGCAGTGATGTTGTAGACCTGTGATAATTTGTGTGCAGGTGTTCCAGGTCCAAAGGGTATCCAGGGTGATGCTGGAGCTCCAGGAGCTAAAGGTACCTTTGAATATGCTCAGAACAACTGATGATGTGTAACAGCAAACAAGTCTATGTAGAGATGCTTAAAGAATTATCTTTGCAAAACACTAATTGGTTGAATTAATGGCAGTATTAATCAATGAATTATGTAAAGATGTCTCAGTATCAGTTTAGACCAACTTTAAGTGCGCCATTTTTTGTTGTTGATATTATACAAAAATCAGTTGCAAAGTACACATTTTTGCTTGTTTTTCCCCCCTCCCAACCCTCTTTGGGGCGTGGTAGAACAGAAAAACAAAACACCACCTTGTCCTAAAATGCCACCCACACACCTCAAACGCCAGTAAGTAATTAAAACAAAAATAAATAACTATTTAATAGAATTTAACAGAGAGACACCATAGGAAAGATAGTCAAGATGCTTACTGCAAGAAATTAGATGCAATGTGGATCAGATGTGGTCCAGAGAGGTAAGAGTATTTAGGAAATGATAGACTGCCATCTTTTGTAGAAACTGGCAGATAAGCCTCTCAGGAGAATATTTCAACTTTTCTAATGATAAAAAGGACATTAAATCAAACAACCAGGATGTGGCGAAAGGAGGATTAGGGCTTTTCCAATGTGACAGAACACTTCTACGGGCAATGACTGAAGCAAAAGCAACAATATCTGAGTGTTTCTTAGAGAAACTGACAGGTGCAGGTGATACCTCAAAGACAGCTATCAACGGGCGGTGTTTAAAAGTGATATTAAGGACTTTACTTAATGTCTTTTTATTGTTTTTAATGCAGGTGATCGAGGAACACCAGGGCCGCCAGGAATCAAAGGAGATCAGGGAGAACGGGGGTCACGTGGACCAGCAGGTGTGTTATAGCCTCACATATCCTGAACAACATAAATTACAACAATTGGTCTGGTATCATCCATGATTCTTGGATACTGAGGCTAATGTTAGCAAACCCTGGATAGATTTTATTGTGTAACTGATGAATGACTCAATGACTTTATGATGCTTTTATAATTGTGTCAGTGTTAAATTGATTTAGTTTTTACCACATATTTTTTACCTTTATATTGTAAATGCCACTTGTCAGTAGCTGCTGTTCAGCAAAAAAAATGCCTATTATTAAGCTGCATTTGATGACTATAATACCCTGTCAAAAGGTCAATAAATACTGTGAAGTGCCGCTGCAAACATATTGTATACATGTTGCTACAACTTATTGTGTCAATTGTAAATAAATGATTTATAATATATTTTATAATGGCCACCCAATGTTTATAGATGCACTACACAGTATTTATCAACAATAAACTGTTAAAATACCATCAATTATAGCATTATTTCTCATTTATTGATGATGTTTATTAAAAAGTGTTACCGTCATGTGTTTGAAAGAGGGTTTTGATTTTGATGGTTCTTAATCTAATGGTTATAGGTGAACCAGGACAACCTGGACCACAAGGCCCTGCAGGACCAAAAGGATCTAGAGGAATTATAGGTGAATTGAAAGCTTAACATATTAAAAAATATGTATTAATGCTGCATTAAACCTCATCAGCTAATTCACTCTCTTGGTGCCAACCATAATGCGTTCTGCCATGGCAGCCAAAGAAAAATCCCCAATTATTTACAGTTTGTTTTGAGGTGAGAATTATGCTGTAATTGAGAGTCTCGCTCTATGCAGGTGACACGGGTTCAATGGGACTTCCCGGTGTTAGAGGACCACCTGGACTTCCTGGAGATGCTGGTCCCCCAGGTACCCTTACACTGTCTGATACAGCAGTATGAACAGCAATGATGCAATCAGTTGTGTTTCCCAAATATGGCTCAAGTTGTGACAATTCAGTCTCTGTGGACCTTGAATTCCTGTACAAAATGTCATTAAAATCCATTCAGATATTTTAGGATATTTCAGTCTGGATCAAAGTGTTGGAGCAACAGATTGTCTGACACTGCCATCATTAAATTAAGCACTATCATGCCTTATTGAAAGCTTGCATACACACTTAGCTTGTAAACATGTATACATGAGAACTACATTAGAAAAAATGGTGTTAGTTATGTAAATGGAATCAAATTATCTTGCCAATGTACCCCTAACTACTAAATCAAATTGTTGTTATAGTGTATGTCTATAATGGAAAGATTCATTGTGTAATCGATCATGCTGCTGTCTTTCAGGGGAACCAGGATCACCTGGTAAAGTCATCGCTCCAAGTAAGATGCCAGTTTGGCCTTAAGTTTTAACACAAAGTCAAGTTAAAGGTAACTGATGTTTGTCTCCTGCATTTTGTTTCTAGTTGGCTCCAATACTGTGGCTGTTCCCGGACCACCAGGGCCTCCTGGGCCTCCAGGTCCTGCTGGAACCCATGGTCTGTCTGGTCCCATTGGCCCCGCTGGTGTTCCAGGACAACCTGGTAAATCCAGACTCTTGACCCATGTTACCCATCTGAGATGAGAACAGATTGATTTAAGGATTGTTGATACATATTGTTTTTTTCTGTGATGGTACACTGATAGGACCTCAGGGAGAACGAGGAGAGAAAGGAGAAAAGGGAGAGCCAGGAAAACCTGGCGAGCCTGGTAGTTTCACTGATACAGAAACCATCAGTTCCACCCGATCCGACAGTGGGTACCTCTCTGTTTCTTTAATTTCTTTCTTTGGCACAAATTAATCAAGGATAACAGTTAGACTTTTCATTTTACTTCTAACAGGACTTTCATCAGCTGCTCGATTTTCTGGCCCACCAGGCCCTCCAGGCCCTCCTGGAGCACCTGGTCCTCCTGGTATGTCAAAACCTATTTGTAATATATTAAGAACATTTGTTGGTGCTTAGGTAAAAGTAATGATTTTTCAAAAGCTGTTGTAACTCTTGTTTAGGTGAGACAATACAGGGTCCTCCAGGACGCAGAGGTCCTGTGGGAGAGCCAGGTAAACAAGCATTTTGCATTACACAGACTGGCAAATAGATACCGAGATCATCAGCATACAGGATGATTTAAACAGAGTCAGAATGAAAAGATTTTCTTCTTCTGCTGACCTCACAGGAGTTGGTTTACCTGGACCTCGTGGACAGAAAGGAGAGCCAGGCAGCTTTGTGCCTACCTCAGGTAGGTGAACAAAATCTCACTTCAGATATATTGCAGGTCCTAAGACATCTGGACACTTGTCAAATTCAGTCTCAACTGTCTTTGCTTGACATGTTTGACATGTCGATACCTATTTTGTCTTAGAAACCTTTTTTGCTGGCCCACCAGGACCACCAGGACCCCAAGGCCCACAGGGTATAGCAGGTAAGTGTGACAAATCAAATGCTTCCAAAAACAATGCGTTTATATCTACAATCATATTTCATTCATCTAATCATTCATTATCCTCAGGTGACCAGGGACCACAAGGGTACCAAGGTGAGAAGTGTTTGGTGTTTAGAAGTGACAGACTTAAAAATAAAAAAAAAACATACTGTCCTAATTGTTGTCCTCATTGTTTTCAGGTGAACCAGGTCAACCAGGTCTCCCAGGGAGTCCAGGGCCGCCGGGCACTGGTAAGTCAATGAGTCTGAATCTATGGTGGTCTTATTTCATGTAACAGTCACTACTTGTGGGCACTGCCAAGTCCAAAATGAGTTTAGATTTTAGGAGAAATATTTTAAGAATTTTCCACAGCCTAATTATATAACTTTGAACTTTTCTATGCTCTATGTATGCTTTAAATATAAGAGAATTTATTAAGTTAGTTTGCCCAAAAAAAAAAAAAAAGGTCCAATAACTGGAAATTTCCCAGAGCTTTCAGACTCATCTTGTGACCTTCATCAGAAGGTGGAGTGTGTTTTGCTGTTTTTGAGGTATTTCGAGAGTCATTAATGAACCTCCAAACTCTTTTACCAGAAGCTAAATCAGTGTTTTCATGTCAGGTTTCCCAGGCCACCCTGGACCAAGGGGGCCTCAGGGTCCGCCAGGCCCAGAGGGGCCAGAGGGCCCAGAGGGACCACAAGGACCTAAAGGTAAACTCAGCCAAATGTTTTGATCCTCTGTAACTCATCATATTATTTTGTTTTTGTGTTAATTTACAGGATTAAGTCTTTATTAAGTAGTCAGCAAATGCTAGATTTTGTCTCTTAAACTGTTTATGTGTACCTTGCAGGCGATGCAGGAGTCCCCAGTGCTTCAGGAATCTCCAGGGTCTCTGATGGTAAAACCATCCTAAATAAATCATATCATGTATTAAGACTATCTTAATAATAATCTTCTCTAGTGCCGTGTTTTTAGAAGGTCGGCAGTGTTGCAAGCAGCCAGCTGCAATTACTGATGACAAATAAGAAACCTGACAGTGATGCAAAAATGGTCCAAAATACAAATCTTTTTAGCTTCCAATTAAGAACATTTTGACAAAAAGGGGTAATTCTCAGTGAGAGCTGGAGGGATCCTGCAATATTGACATATACTACAACCTTTACCCTTTCACATTTCAATAAGTCATCTGACATTAATGGTTAATATAAAATAATTGGGTGATCAAGATTTTAATTTTAAAGGGGAACTCCATTTTTTTTGTTTGAAGATAGCGACCACATAAACTGCTAATAGCATAACACACCTGAATCTCTGCCTGATCAAGCTGTAAAACATTTGGGCAGCCAGATTTGACAGGGAATATATCTCTGACTCTACTGCATTAATTTTGATCCTTTATTGATTTATTGATTTATTTACATTGTGTATTATAAGTCTGGCAATTTTATAGGAGTGTGCTGATAATCTGGTACCTTCGTAGCAATAATAATAGCTATCTCTGAAAATCTTGTTCTCATTTACAATTTAAGTCTTTTTCTTTTTGTGCGTGTTATTTTATTAGAGAGTTTTTGTTTTCATACCAGGTGTCTCATATAGTTCTGGGGCCCCAGGCCCACCTGGACCACCTGGACCTCCTGGTCCACCAGGAAGGGATGGCAGTAGATCTCGATCATCTGATGGGTGGACCCCAGGCCCACCTGGACCACCTGGTCCACCTGGTCCTCCAGGAAGAGATGGAAGTGGATCTGGATCAACTGATGTGGGACAGTACATTGCAGAATACATTCAGAGTGAGCTATATATTTATTTGCTTTGATTAATGTAGAACTACGACTGAATGAAACAAAGAGCTAAGTCAAGTGATCTGAGTGAGACAACATTGTCTTGGCAAACAGGTAGTGACATCAGGCAGTACCTGGCCGGGCCTCCAGGACCTCCAGGGCCTCCAGGAACACCGGGGGCTCTTGGGTCTGCAGGGGACAGTCTGGTGGATGATGTTGCCAATCGTGTCATTGCTTACATCCAGAGTATGTATCATTACACAGGATATCTGTATGTCAAAACCTGCAGTTACAAGCTACAGCTACATACCCTCTACCTGTTCAGGTCCAGGGAGAGGATATGACCGGATGCCTGGCCCTCCTGGTCCTCCAGGCCCACCTGGCTCCATCTCTGTCATTGACATCATCAATTTATTACAGCGTAAGTCTCATTTCTCAAAGTTTCTTGCAGATGGCAGAGATTAAGGAACGGCACCCGTGAAGTGCATTTAGAGCAGAGCGCATGAGACTATTTGCCAAAATGTGTCGATTATTTGTGTCAAGGAGAGGACGTGAAGAGACACATTTCTGGTACTCCTGGTCCACCAGGAGCTCCTGGAGCTCCAGGCCATGGCAGCTCTAGATTCAGCACCCAGGAGGTGGCTGAACGAGTCCTCTCCCTCATGAATGGTGAGTATCACAGATGAACCTACCAATCAAAAAGGTGTTTTGTTGAGAGAACATGGATGATTGACTGACTGTGGGTCTTGTCTGTTACCAGAGAGGGGAGTGGTAGGTGTCCCTGGACCTCCTGGACCTCCTGGACTCCCTGGAATCCCTGGACAACCTGGAAACTTATTGTCAAGTAAGAAACACAATAAAAACACAAATAGCTATTCAGTGAAATCTGGTTTTAGTGCTCATTATGTTGATGTTCATGTCGCGTCTGATCTAAAGTCATAAGAATCAAAGCATTCCTAAGATAACAGAAGTCCAATTTCATTGTCCAACTAGCTGGGCATCAAGCACTTGTGGGTCCTCAGGGGCCTCCTGGTTCTCCAGGTATCCCTGGTCCACAAGGTCCACCTGGACCAGCAGGTCCACCTGGGCGAACAGGTCCACCCAGCCCACAAGGATTTGGGAACTACATCGGTCCAGAAATTCATGAGTACCTGCAGAGTGAGTCTGAAATGAGCATCATCAGTTTTTGAGGAATTCATCTGTGAAAATATACTTCTATAAAATGCATTTTGTCTGCCTCTGCATCTTTCCATTTTCCCAAAGGTGTTGCCTTTAGAGGTCTACCAGGCCCCCCTGGTCCCCCTGGGCCCGAGGGCCCACCCGGTCAAGTCCACGGACTGGTTTCCTATGCTGAACATGCCAACAGAGAGACACTCAAAGCAGAGCAACAACAATACGTCAAGAGTGAGTTGAAAGAAACATTTCACCAATTTTAAACTGGAGAAAGAAATTTAAATTAAGTGAGTTTGTAAGTAAAGCTTTTTTTATATAGCCCTTTTCAGACACACAAAGTACTCCACACAAACACACATACTAAAATAAATGAGTAAGTCAAATTCAAATAAATTAAAATATAGAGCACAGCACAATGGGATGTAGCGTTTACACTTAAGTGTACGACTTGTGACTGAGCTAATTCATGGTGCTTGACTTGTTCAAGGGCATGAGTGAGGTTTAAGAAGGTTTTGGTGTTTTCTGCTACACTTTAGCATATAGGCTAAAAAGCAGTGCATACAAAATGACCTTGCATTTAACAATGATACAAAATAGTACTTTAAAGGTTAAATTAAGTCACAGTCTCAGCATAGACCTCCACAAAATGTCACTTCATAAATCTGCCTTTATAATGTGGCCCAATGTTAACTAAGTTATTTTTTCTTATGCTATCGAGTTCTGTTGTTTTGTCTCCAGGTGACAGTGTTAGAGGGGCTATGTTCGGAAATCCTGGTACGCCAGGTCCTCCCGGACCTCCGGGACACAAGGGAGAACCAGGCATACCCGGCACCAGAGTCTGGACTGTGGACACTGGAGACTACTCCAGCATGGCTATCAAAGTAACTGATTACATCAAATGTAGGTGATCCACAGGGAGTGTGTTATGAACTTCATCACAAATTACAGGTTTTCACCCTCTGAACCTTGGCGTCGTTACTATACTATACACTAAAGTTTACTGGTCTCCACATGCAGCTCACGGTCTGCTGCGTGATGTTGTGAGAGACTCTGAACGTCTTGTTCAAGGACCTCCAGGACCTCCTGGACTTCCAGGATCGCCTGGACAAAGCCAATGGCTTAGTTCCCGTGAAAATGTTGTGGATGTGGTGGAATATATCAAATGTAAGTCACTAGGAGGTTTTGGTGCTTTTATAAATGAACGGCTGCCATTACATTGAAGAACCTCATGATTACAAGCTGCATCTTTGTCACTAACATTTCATTTCCAACTGAGGATCCGTTTCAGATCAGGTAGAATAAATCATATGTAAAAACATATGATGTCATACTCAGATGTACTCCAATGCCCTAATGCCAAACATCATGATACAGAATAGCGTTCTTTAAGTCTTTTAATTATTTTTATGGTGATGAATGAAACCAAAATAAGATAAAAATGCATCACAGAGAGTTTTGTGTCATTCGCAGCCCGAGGTGTGCTGCATGACATTGTGAGGGAATACGGCAGTCGTGTCTTCCATGGACCTCCAGGACCGCCCGGCCCCGCAGGTCCCCCTGGATACAGCCGGTGGTTTGGTTCCCATGGAAATGCCACAGATCTGCTGGAATACATCAAATGTAGGCAAATGCACTATGATGTTCCAAAACTTAAATCAAAACCTACAATAAAACACAAGTTGTATAGGTAATAGTTGAAACATTTTGGATTGCATTTTCCAGCTCATGGTCTGCTACGTGACTTTGAACGGAACCACAATGAACGAGCCATCCAAGGACCACCGGGACCACCTGGCCCTCCAGGTCCCCCTGGATACAGCCGATTGTTTGGTTCCCACACAAATGTTACTGATTTAGTGGAATACATCAAAAGTAAAGAAGCATTTACCTCTAAAATGTTACATTAAAAACATAAGAAGGATGAAGTAGCTATAAGATGGGCTGCCAAGGATGATATCTGAATTTGTCCTCCACAGCACATGGAGCCATTGTAGGACCGCCTGGGAGACCAGGAATGAAAGGGGACATGGGATTCCCAGGGCCAAAAGGAGAAAGAGGTAGATCATTGTTTTCATAGTGGCTACAGTGTTTTAGATTTAAAGGTTCAGTGTGTAACATTTAGTGGCATCTAGCAGTGAGGTGTGTGCCAAGCATGTAGGAGAACTACAGCTGCCAACACCAAGACATAAAAACACAATGGTCCTATCAAGAGCCAGTGTTTGGTTTGGCCATTCTGGGCTGCCGTAGAACATCATGGTGGACTCCATGGAAGAGGACCCGCTCTGTGTTTAGATATAAATGTCTCATTTTAACCATTTGAATCCTGGAGCAACATCACTTTTCTTGAGCTGCCTTCAGATTTCTTTCACAAGTATTTAAACCTTTGAACCCTGAGAAAACATGTTTGATATCTTATAAAAACATGGGAAAAAGTCAGTGAGCGACTAATAAATGTTCCACAAATTGCAAGAAAACAGAAGATTTAGATTTAAAAAAAAAAAAAAAAAAGCAAGGTAAAACTGTACCTAAAATTCTCCTAATTTCATTTTTAAAATTGTGTTACAAAATTACACATTTAAGAACTTTTTACACTTCCTTTTTTTCAAAACTTTCTTTTTTAATCATTTTTTTGTTGTTGTTTCTTAAACTATTTTCCAGGTCATTTTCTTGTGAATTTTATTAATTTCTTGCCTTTTTTTTAGTCTTTTCCTCTTTTCTTGCTTAAATTTTTCAAAGGGTTAAGGTAACGAAAACATGATGATTCTTTGTTTCAGATGATTATAAATTACTGAAAACATAGTTATGAATATTATATACCTTTTCTACCAATAGATGCCCCCAAATCCTACACATTGGACCTTTAAACATGACACTTTTTACTATGCAATATGAGTGTGTTCATTGCTTTTTTCAGTCATATGTGATTTTAACAGCTCAAAATGAATTGGCTGAAAAATGGGGTTGTACATTAAATCTACGATAATATTAATAAATAATAATAGAAATCTACATTAATTTTTTGAATATTTTTTCACTTTTCCACTCTTAATCTATATGTTCATTCTGCCTTCAGCATTTGGTTCTTAATGAGCTGCTCAAACCTGAAAATAATTTCACTCTGTGTGGACGCAGGTGAACGAGGCCTTCCAGGCAGAGATGGACGCAGAGGACAAAAAGGAGACAGAGGTCAGTATAGTAAGTCAGCTGGATTTGATGGTTGATGATTTGACACAGGTTTGGACACAGGTTTGGACACTGGGCATAAAATGTATCACAATGTAACAAATTTTAATTTGAAAAGTGCATTTATAGCTGGATCATCAGTGCTGGATCATGAGAAATGATCATGCAGAGTTTTACATGTCATGATTTTTGCAAGTTATGATTTAAAATGTTTGATTTAAAGTGCTGCAGCAAGTAGGGACCCGATGATAGATGTAGTTTTCATTAAGCAACAGTTTAATTAAACTCTGTGTTGTTTTTCAGGAGAATTCAATCAGACGTCTAAAAGAAGGAGGAGGGACGTTGGTGTTTAAGAGCCAACCTGCTGAATACATAGAGCTTTAAGTGAAATCCTGTTTAATGTGGAGTCTGGTCTGTATAAAGGAGGTGAATATAATGATTATTTTCTTTTCTTCTTTCTACTTATTTTTTTAACCAATCTATCTGTTTCTATAAATGATTTGTGATTTTATTTTTTATTTCTGAATATCTGCTGTGCTGAAATCAGGGACTTTGTAAAAAGCTTTGAATAGCTTGGTACTCTATTGATGAGTGTCACTCAGGGGGGAGGGGGGCTTTTATTGTGTAGGGTTGAATGAATTGAATGCATGTACTAATTAAATAATTCTTAGATTTTTTTAAAGAAATGTGGTTGTTCATGTATGAGCTTTGAAGCTTTAAAATGGTAAGTTTGGTCTTTTTCAACCTGGACCCTGTTTTCCCATGTTTTTGAGACTGAGTGACTGATTTGAAGAACACTTTTTGAAATTTTGAGTGAGACTGCTGTGGCCAAACAGGCTAAAATGTAATCATCTGGAACATGTTTGCACTGTCAATTACATTCACTAAAAGTGCTTGTTTTTGCAACTGAAAGACTCAGATTTATATTTTAAGTATCGGACAATTGCAATCCGGGGACTGTAGCAAAGCGGTACACAGCGGTCTGAGATTAATCATATCCCAGGTGTGTTTGTACTGACATGATGTGACACCACACACGGGTGGCTTTTATCGAACTCATTATGTGACTTTTGTAGCTAATTGGTAGCACCAGGTCTTGTTTAGGGACTTCACAGAGAAGGGAAACATACATTATGTCCCACCCTTGGTTGTCCCTATGGGACCAAAAACATTACACCACTGACCCAAAATAGTCCCATCAGACACCCTTAAAACAATCAAATGCATGGGATTTATTAACAAACATTGTGCAAACATACCAGCAGTACCTACACCAGAAACCTCTCCTCTCTGCTGCCGCCACAGAAGCTTTATCAGCTCTTTCCTCAGAAAGCTGCAGTGCACCTCGTTAGTTAATGCAGCACACCAGGGACAACAGCACAGGACACACACAGCTGTGACAATATGGATACAACACTTTTTTGTAGAATTCGTTTGAACTTTTTTTTTTCATTTCATTTAGAGAGTTTCAACTGTTTTGTTAAGGTCTGCTTCTGGTGCTGCTGCTGCAAAAAAAAATCCAAACAAATATCTATTTCAGTTACAGGCTGTAATGCAAAAAGATGGCAAAAACAACACGTGGGATGAATACTTTTTTGAATACAGGCATTGTACGAAGCAGCCTATTTTTCAGCTGCCTGCAGCACTCTCAGTCATTTATATAGATAGAAAAAGGTTGGAAAATAGGGTCCAGGTTGAAAAACACTGAACTCACCCCCTTTTCATCACTGTCAGATAATTACAATTACAAATGTATTATGAGGTGGATCCACATAAAGGACTAAACACAACTGTACAGAGGAAAAAAGTTTATTTACAGCAAAATGAAAATCTACATTACACAGGCATTCTAAAAACTATACATTTATTTAAAAAATGCATATTGATTTTGATATGGATATCATTGTTTTCAGTCAACATTCAGAATTTCATCAAATTACTCCTTTTTTGTAGAATCTAACTGTCTGACAGAACAAGAGCTGACAGGATCGATTTTGTAATTATGTTTTTGTACGCTGCAAACCTCCAATGAAGAAGCTACAGTACAGTCGCTGCAGTGTGGGTGAAACATTTTCATATAAATAGCTTCTGAGAACGTTTTGTAAAAGGTGCACAGCACTCTGTTGCATTTTTTTTGTACATAACAGTTGAGTTATTAAATACTTTTGACTCACTGCAGCCAATCATAGAGAAAATTAGATGTGAAAATGAACCAATCACGAGTCAAGATGGCCTAAACCAGTCAGGTCCATTTTTGTTTTTACAACTGCATCGAATATTAGATTTCTTTGACATCACTCATAATACATCAGCCTAAATAATAAAAAAAATGCTAAGAGCTCATGTTCTGTTTTTCTTTCTCTGAACACACATGCAATTGCTCTGAAAGTGTTAATATGTTTCATACAGTCAAAGAACAGAACATTAAAGTTGGCATAAAACCTAGAGTTTGACCAAAATCTTCAAAGGCGGTCATATCAGGTACACAGTATATCCACACAGCTGTTTTGAAGAATTAAGGCTATTAGCTAGCACGACAATTAAAACAGTATTATCATTTCAATAAAAAGAAGAAACAAAAGCCGTACAGACTCATTCATGATACACCTGGTAGCAAAATACCTCACGAGGAGCCGAAAAACAAGCAAAAACAAAGGATGCATCATCTGGAACTGCAGGTTTAAGCTACGTTCAGACTGCAGGCAAAAAGTGGCCCAAATTCAATTTATTTCTTTGCTCATATATGACTCATATTAGTTTTTCTTAAAACAGTGTCAACAGCACAAATCTGAAATCTCACCTTTCAAATCAATTTCTGTCCTTAATCAGATACAGGTCTGATTTTCAGAGATGCAACTATTTGTTAATTTATCGATTAGTGGATCGAAAGAAAGTGAATCGGCAACTATTTCAATCATCAATTATTTGTTTTGGTAATTTTTTCAAGCAATAAGGTCAAATATTTGCTGGTTCCAGCTTCTTAAATGTGAGAATTTTCTGCTTTTCTTCGTCATTTGTGATAGTAAAAAGTTTTTAGGGTTTTGGAAGCAGATTAAACATATCACCTTGGGTTCTAGGAAATTGTGATCAACATTTATCAGTTTTTTTTGACACTTTATCAACTGAACACTTAACCACAAAAGTAGTTGTGAAATAATGAAAATAATTGCTAGTTGGCAGACCTACAAATTCTTTTGCAATGCAAACTCAGTCTGAAGTAGCAGCTAGAGCTGGGCAATATATTGATATATCAATTTTGTGAAGAGAACAAATGTCTTAAAAAGTTAAGATTTTAATATCATAAGTGTTGCCTTTTTCTGGTTTTAAAGGCTGAATTACAGTAATTTGATGTAATGTTTAAAAATTCACCTGACTGTTTTCTGTTTTTTTCCAGTCATTGTATCCACATTACAGATAACTATTTAGCAAAAGCTTAGTGTAAATTGTTTTGTGAAAGCCAACAAAACAAAACAAATCTGAAAAGAGCACTTACGCTTGCAGTGTGAACGAAGCCAAAGTGGTTTTTGTTTAAATTAGTTTAACTTAAGCTGTTTTAAGTTTGAATTCGCTTCATGAGTTTCATTAAACTCGGGTCTTAGAAACTCTTCAAAACGTTATACAATTTTCAGAATTGACATCAATGAATACGACTCCTACAGACACACTTTAGCTTGTACAATGATAAAGTGGTGTTACCTAAAAAAAAAAACAAAAACAAAAAAAAACCAGCCCAACACACAGATACATAAATGCTAGTTCAAACGTCTTTGTTTCTGCCACCACAGTGATTTCCTTAGTGTCGCGTTAACAGTGATCCTTCGTCTCTGTACGTAAACACCATCTCTATTGTACTAAGAAACTAAAGTTTTCACCGCTGCTTGTTGCTAAAATAGTAATCTCAAGTCTTGTGCTCCGGACAGGAAGGCAATCTGAAGAAAAACCCTGAAAGAAGGAATCATTTCTGCTGGAAAAAAGTTCCTAAAGCTTACTTTGAAATCATGCATTATTTTTACTTTAAACTCATCACAGCCTAAACTTCTAAAAGACATGTGAGATTTAGTAAAAATATACTGGATCATCATTAATTCAACAAGAGTGATATTAAAAATGTGCGGTCTCATTTATCAGAAATACATTCTATTTTATGATCAATTATTAATGATATGGTTGTTATTTAATATTTAATGAAATCATCATCAGCTCTATGTTTAAGTGGTATAAAAACACCATGCTTTTTTTTTTTTTAGTGCAAATGTCTAAATGAGAAAAATTAAGCAGCAAACAATTATAATAAACTGCTTGGAATTAAAAGCCAAAAAAGTCCAATTCTACAGGCACTGTATTCTTTATAAGAACAATTCAATCATGAAAAAGAAGGTTTTGCAAAGAGCTACTTCACTGTAGTGGTTTTGAGATGATGACGGAAACACTGAAGCTGAAAATCTCCTTCATAATTATCCTTCAAAATAACTGAAATAGTGTGAAAATATGACGGATGAGTTGTGCAGAGCTGAGCAGTAGACTAAGGAACAAAGTCCGAAACAGAAAATCTTCTCACATCCTCCGACACTTTTCAGAGGCTGAGGTCAAGGCAGCACAGGCTCGGTCTTTACTGTCGGTTTTGTGCGCGCGCTCATGTCCATGTTTGGACTATGTGTGTGTCTGTGCGTATAAACGTAGGCTTCGACTAGAAACCTGTGGAGTGGACGCTGGGGATCGGGTAGAACTTGGAGATGCGGCTCTGGGTGGAGGGGTTAAGGCACTCCGACTCTCCGCTCATCTTGAAGAACACTTCCTGTTCCTGCAGCTTCCTGGCAAACTCCTCCTCCAGGGCCTGAGGGTGCACACGCAAACATGCTGCTTTCATACAACTTAGCAAAGCACCTGTTTTGACTGTTTAATCTGGATCCTTTATGGATGAATGAATGAGTGACTTTATTTCGAACTAAAAATTAAAACATATTATAGACAAACAAAGCAAAAGTACAGTGTTCGAAAAGGAGTCGGCAAAAGTAAAACTTGTATATCCCTACCCCTTTTTCATTTTTTTACTTATATACTGACTGAACTGACGTGAATTATTTAGGGTTAGGGACAATTTTACCTAAATGTTTAACATAAAGCATGACATTTTTAGTCAAGTTAAAAGTCAGACGATCTACTTCAAATGATGGGGAAAAAAATCTTATATTCTGATCTGCATTACGTTGATGTACACGACGTAAATTATTAAAAAAAAAAACAAAATAAAACTATTTTTTATTTTTGAGATTTTACGATGCAAAATCTGAAAAAAAAAAGATTAGTAATAGACTACTTCCTGTGTCTTAGCATTTTTATGACATTTGAAAGATCGTTTTAATGCCAATCAAGGCCTTGTTTTTAGATAAATTAATTTAAAGCCTTTTAAGACTTTTTAAGATCCGCCATAACCCTGGAAATACTGGGTCATAATTTGATCATGAACAATCCAGTCTGCTGCTATTTCTTGAAATCGTCAGATCATTTCAGCGACAGCCCAAACAACCAAAGCTACTCTACCTTCTTCCTGGGTCGTAGTTTCTCCCTCCACTCCTTCAGCTCCAGGCTGTGCTCCTCGTCCAACTCCTTCAGCTTCTGGGTCTCATGCTCGATGAGCAGGTGGCACTTCTCGTTCTGGAATATGCAGAGAGAGGCAGTGTTTACAAACCGAGCATACAAGAACTCATAATATGTAGAAGATAACTGTCCATAAAACATATTTAAATATTTTAAGATTTTTTAATAAAAGTAAACTTGAGTGTATTTTCAGATCTCTACCTGCAGCTGCTGAAGCTCTCGGATGTTGGCGTCACACTGCAGCTGCAGGTCTCTCATCTGGTTTTCATGTTTCTGGTGCTGATGGAGCCTCTCGTTCTTCTGCCTCTTCTCTTCTTGGGCTGCAAACTGGGAGAGAGAGAGACACACAATTAAGCTTCAAATTTGGGCACATTTGTCCACAGAATAAAAGAAAAAGGCTGATTTAATTTCGGGCATATTTAATTCCACATTGCTCGTCACCTGTTTGACCTTCTCCCTCTCCTGCTCAGGGGTAATGGCAGCTCCGGTGATTCGAAGGCTCTTCTTGAACATGGCCATGCGGGTTTTTGCCTCGCTGCGCTGAATCTTGGGCAGTCTGGTTTTCTCCTGCGTCTGCTTGTTCTTCAGCTCTTCGATCAGACGCTGGTTGTAGCGCTGCATCTGCTCCATTTCCTGTACAGTGAATACATCAGCAGATACAGAACATGAAGGAGCTTCCACAGCAAATACATTTTTTTTTAATTCTGTGTCACCGTCACACAGTGTCAGACAGATAATGGGGAGCAGCCGAGAGAAAAGGATAGCACTATTTCCTCAGGATTAAATCATCAGTGTGGAATGTTTTTGTTTTCGGAGAAACTCAGGGTTACTGGACAGAGTGCATGCCGTATGTAAACAAAAGCCGTACTCAGGAAACACAACGTACATGCTGGGCATATCACTGTGCTAACTTCTTGTGATAGCAACATTAACTGCTTTGTTTCAACAATGTTAGATTGAAAAAAACGTGCATGCAGACTGTCGGTAGATGCAGTGACTTAAACCAGCGGTGAGTAAGAGAAAACATAAATAATACATAAATTGGTGAAGTTATGAGTGGAGGAAAAGTCTGCTGGCTGCTAAGCTACTTTATGCAACATTAAATGCCATAGGCTTATGCTTAAAACATTAGCCTGCAGTGTATGTGGGGGAAAGATGACTTAAAAAAGCTAGTTATTTTGTCTATGAACCTTGACAGTTATTACTGAGCTGACTGTTATACTTTTGTTAAAAGATCTTGTTGATAATGCACGTTTTATGGCTGCTGGGAGAAGTTTGTCTTCAAGTCAGACAGCCCTGACAGTTAAGGAAAAAAATCCTGGTCTGATTTAAAATAAAAACATTTTTTCTGGAGAGGGTTTTCTGACAGAATGTACCAGTAATAATCATTTACAATTATTTAGATGTTGTTTTTACCATTTTTGGCCAAAAGCAAATAAAAAATGGGGTTACAGCCTCTCCTGAAACCGACTGTGTTAAATGAGCATTTATTCTCAGCTCATATCGATCTCCAGCCCCTAAACTGAATCGAATCGAAATTATGTCTAGGCAGACTTTGTGATACTAGCAAATATCGAATCGAATTTTTGTCCAAAAAATCGATATAATATTGTATCGTGTTAAAACAAGTGATTTACACCCCTAGTAGAAGAGCTAAAATAAGGCCCTGAGCCAGCCGGTACCTTCTCGTGTCTCTTCAGCAGCTGATGTCTCTGCATGAAGTACTGGTCTTTGAGCTGCTGTTTGAACAGCTGGTGTTTCTCCTGCAGATGGCGCTCTTCCAGCTCCCACATGGCCGCCTCCCGAGCTGTTTAAGTGAACAAAAGACAAAGCTAAATGTTTACACAGAAGAACCATTCACAGGTTTATTGGAGGGGAATATCTCATCAACATGACACCTCATTTTAGGACCATTCTGTATCTCTAGATGGTCTGCCGTGGAGACGCAGCTGAAGACAGCGGCTGTTGGCTGGAGTTACATCATTAAAAGCACATAGCTGAATGCTTGAGCCAACCAACATCAACTTTACTAATGAGGTTTCAGCTTTGAACTATCTCACATTTTCTAATCACAGCGAAAGCTACTTTTGCAGCTCCTGAAGCACAGTTACACCCTCCCGTGACTCGGTTCAGTGAGCAATACTGAGAAGTGTTGTTTGTGCGGCTCCTGGCATATTAAGCATGGGATTAAGTCCCATGCAGTGCTAACTGCTAACAGGCTGCTGGTTACTGCAGTCGTGTCAGAAGGTGCCGCAGTCAGTGCTGGTTGGGCTGAGAGTATTTCAGGCATGTTTACTGCTAATCTGACTCACCATAAATAAGATCGTTAGGTTCAATGTTCAACGTTTTGCAGTAAGATGACAAAAATAAAACCTGCAGCTACCACTAGAACAGGATTTGGAGATACTGTTTGTGATAAAGGCATAGTTTGGATTATTTGAAGTGGGGTTGTATGAGGTATTTATCCATAGTCAGTGTGTTACATACAGTAGATGTCAGTCAGCATGCTTCAGGTTCAGGGAAGCAGGCTGCAGTCTGAAAAGCAACATGTGTGCCTCATATCAATCCATCAAACAAACTATCTACACCTTCATGGGTTGTCTGATGGAGTGGATGTTTGCAAGTCATAACCATGGGACTATGTCCCGTCACGACCCGATCATCCCACATGACCTGAACACAGTATTACCTTTTTTGACCTTTTTTTTGAACAGTAAATATAGCCAGTTGTTATTTTTACCTCGGAGAAGCTGCTGCTTGTGGTTGAGGCAGTCTCTCTCGATGGTAGCGAGTTCATGTTTGTGTTGCTGGATAATCTTCTTCAGGGAGCTGTCGAGTTCCTGCTGTTGCTTCTGAAGAAACTCTTGTTCCTAGATGAAGGAAGACGGAGATTATTAATGACATGAGGAGAAACAGGTCCTGGTGGTAATCTCCTAATCTGTAATACACAAAGAATTGGACAAAGGCAGAGAATCACTCAACCTGCGACCACAACAGTTAATGATCAATCTTAGCCTAATTAGTGATGCACTTCTACGCACACAAAACCTTTATCATTACATTAAGTGGGACAGCTGAGTATGTGTGTTTGCTGGCCTACAGGCTTTGTGCCAACTTTACCTCAGGCTAAACTCGGCTTGAGCTGATGAACCAGACAGTTACAACTGGCTATAAAGACTGTTTCACCGGCTTGTCACATTAATCCGGCCTACTTGGCTCACCCAGTACAGAGGAACTTGACATTATACACGCCACGTAGTGCTTGGTGATATACAGTTAGCACTTTCAAGCTTTATCCAATGCCTCTAAATGTCTAAAATTTACCTTGCAGATTGTAAATTTAGCATGTCATTAGGGAATGGGTAGAACAAAAGAAACAACCTGTAAAACTTGTTAAGTGCCGAGTAATAAACTTTAAGCACTGGTGACTTTCTGGTACTGCTGTGATTTATTATAGAACAATACTTGTGGGGAAAAAAAACAACTACAACTTACAGCATTTTATTCTCAGTGAAAACATTCATTGTTTGGCGCCCAAATTTAGAGTTTTGCGGATAGCACAGCACCACTTTAGGCTTCGGCTCAATCCCAATACCCCCATTCCCCTGACCAGTTTGCCCTTATCCCTCTGTTTCATGTGTTCATGTCTAGGGATGGGGTGTCCAGATTCTTGTTGGGATAGAGGGGGTAGGCCAAAGTTTCGGGACTTGATGGCCTTCCAAACAGTCATTTTCAAATCACACTTCAAACTGTGTGTTATAAGAAAATTTTGTCTAGATGGCTGCACAAACAACAAAAGAAACCAATAACTGTGTTTTGTTAGTAAAGATTTAAACTACGATAACTATTGTATTAACTTGGTTTAATGTCACTTAAATGTACCATGGTCCTTTTCTTTACAACAAGCATAAGTTAAGTTTAGTTTAGTTTAATTTGTACATATATATGTATAGAAAAGACAGAAAAAAGAAAATTAAAAAGTTTAAGCACTGTGCTGGAGAGATTATAAGCCAAAAATAGCTTATGGAGATACCTTTCCTAATAAATAACTATAATCATTGATTTAAAAAAATAAATAAATCTAGTAGTATGCTGTAACTAGCTAGCTCATGTTGTGCATGACAGTCAGACATATTTAATATTTAGACATCATTTAGACATCATTTTAATTCAACAGTGAAGTTGCTGCACTTGGTACCGCTCCTGTTGCATTAGTGCAGACTGGCAGGATACACAAGAAAATGAGCCTGAAGAGCAACGCTCGTGGTATGGTGATGAACCAGTGTTTTTGTTCATTTGATGACTTGTTTTATGAATTTATAGCATGAAACTTAAGTTGTGAACAAATCACAAGTGTCCATGCTTTTCTGTCTCCATCAGATAAATGGCAAATGTCATGGCGATAATACCAATACTGACATAGCTGCGTGTATTTACCTCAATGCCATCGATGGTTAGTAAAAATATAAAAATAATTAAAAATAATAATAAATGGGGCAATAAATAATGATCAAAAGAAATGGGATTAGGCCTTGGTGTTGGCATGTACTATTGTGTAGAAAAGACGGTGTGTGTGTAGTAAGTGAGTCATGCTTTATGAAACCCAAGAAAGAGACCAGATTCTAAATCAGAGGAGGCATCAAAACACACAGAGGTTTCACTTACATCCTGAATGGGAGCGCTGCACAGCGTGTACGACTGAAAGGACTGAATCATAACATGGGCCACTCCCTGTGGATCACAATACATAACCTCGAGACACTGCACTGAACACTGCAAATACACTCTGAACCAGAGGCAGACACTGCAAACTCAGGTAGGTGGAAGGTTTGGAAAGACACCTACCCTCACAGTTTAAAGTTTTTACCAACAATAGATAGAAAGACAGAGCTGAAGGAAACAGGTAGTTTGTGTCAAAATTCACAGCAAACCGAGCCCTTGTTACCTCCTCTGGTGGAGCTTGGATAATATCTTCTTTAAAACGTTTCATGATAGCGTTTGTCACATGCTTTGGAGAAAGTCCCACTTCCTGTTTACCCTGTATCAGGGGGGCAGCCATGAGCAATAGATGCATATAAAATGAGACAAAAGCTGTGGACAGATTAGCACTACGTGACCAAATAAATGAGAAGTGGCAGCGCAGACCGATTTAGCCCCTGTGAAACTAAACAGAGCTTATCTAAACCCTTATAAGACAGATCAGAGAGGTGTGTGTGTGCGTCCAAGTATCAAAACAAACTGCTATAAATAACGACTTTATAAGCTATCCCATCCTCCTAGGGGACTACATGTGGGCACAGAAAGTGACAGGAAATTGTGGTCTAACCTCTTTCTTGCGGTTTTTCAGCATGTTCTGGTACTTGGAGAGTTCTTTGTCCTGCTCGGCTTTGATGCGCTTGGCCTCGTCCCTGAGCCGGTTGGTGTGCTCCTGCTCCAGCCTCTCGATGGTCTGCTTCTGCTGCCGCTCCAGGTTCTCCACCTCCTGGTCGTACTGACGCTTCTTACTCTGCAGCACAGAGAGGGTTGCATTATATCAGTATCAAAAAGATGCAAATTATTTTCTTTTAATTACATATTAGAGACACTTTGAAGAAGCTGTAAATGTGAAAGAAAGAATAAACTAAGTCCAAAAATGCTTTTCCACAAGCAGGACAAAATACCACATTTTGAAATAACAAAATTAATATGAAAGCAGTAGTTACAAGAGAGGGTCATACAAAATTGAGAGGCAATTAGCAGTACATGTCACTCTTAAAAGAGCTCCGACAGTAACTATTATGCACCTTTTCAAAGGAGTATGAGGCAGCCAATAGTTCAAAAGAAGCCTAATGGGCTCTGCATGAATTGCTGATGAACACAAGTGCTGTCATGAACACAGCAAATTATTTTATGTAATATAATGGATTAAAAACAGTAACAGTAAAGTCAAAAAGGTTTACTGACAGGGATATACAGAAAGTGGACGGCACAGTTGCTAGTGACAGCCACAGGAATGACAACTGAAGGAAATCTAGTCATCATTCACAAAGTAATATGACCAGTTTGTCATTCACAAACTGCCTGTATCCAAGGCGAATTTAGAGAGTATGTAAGAACCACAAACTCTGGATCTCTGCTCAGTGGAAGAAACACGCTCAGATGACTCATCGTCTTTCACACTTTTTCCTACATCTGGATGGGTTTAGAGGGTAAAGGCAAACCTTCATTTAACAAACCACAGAGTGGGTTCTTTTTATACACATCCCTGTTTCTTCTTCCTCTTGTGTTCCCAAATCTTAAAGGTATATTGTCAGTTACTGTTTGTAAACACGCTTACCAGCAAAAGTGAAAGCCAACCTCTTCGTTCTTTTTTGGTGTTTGGCCTCACTTTGTTTGGGTTTTTTCAGTGCTGTGTCTCTTGGATGCCTGCTGTGAACAGTGTGGCACCTGGTCTCTACCGTTTTATAAAATACCAACTTCACCAGAGCTCTGAGGGGTTACACGCCCGTAAATGCCCAGAAATAAGAAAAAAGTGATGGCAGAGTCTCTGCAGATAAATAAATTACCAAACACTTCTAGTGGGTCATAATTGAAGATTTTGAGGAATTACTTGTGTGTGATTCTATACATTGTTTTTTTCAAGAAAATTTTATTTAGTATACCTTTAAGATGGTAATGTTCTGTTGCACAATAACGCAACTTCAACAGCGGTTTTGTGGACCTCAGCATTAGGTGAAAAGCACTGAACCACCTTCCAAGAAAATTACATAACTGAATGTTAATGGGAGGTTTTGGACTGCAGAGTGCCACAGTTATTTCCATTTCTTAGTCATTGAAGTGAAGCGAACAATTCAGTGAGGTGCTCTGACAGACAGGGGTGGCTTTATTTCTTATCATATATCAATCATCACATGACACACAGTACAGACTGACACTTTCTCTCTCACTTTATCTATTTTTGTCCAAAATGCCTATTTTCGACTGTTCCTTATAAGGACTTGATGCGAAATACAGAGCGTACTGGTTGTCTGACATGGTTCATAACATCGAGGTAACTGAGCTGGCAGCTGGCAGTGCTAACTTCATAAGCAGTGCTAAACAACAGCCACAGTGCCAACAGAGCTAACAGTGCTAACCAGGGGTAACCAGAAGGTGGGAGCAAACTTCTGCAACAACGCCATACCGACATCAACAGCGATGAGCTAAGCAGCAGCGATGAGCTAAGCAGCGGTGATGAGCTAGCCAGTGTGATACACACATGGACTAACATGCACACATAGTCGGACGAGCTTCCAGCAACAAACTTAAGTAAAACGTGTATTACAACACAAACAGAGGTAGCATGACTCTTTGGCTCTGTACATGGGCTCTTTGTACATGGGGCTCCTGCTCTACCAGCTGAGCTACTGGGTGCCCTGGTAATGACGGTTTTAACCTGGATTATTAGTTTGTTTACACTTCAGAAGTCACTGTAACAGCTGGTTACTGAACTAAGACCTTAAAATAGCCATATTTTACTGCCATAACTAGAAATTAGTTACTGAAATAATGACACAAAGCATGGCCTAGAAAGGACCAAGAAAAACCTGAGACTAGCACATAAAACTCCCCGACTAGGGTGAAATTTTAGTAGTTGTTTTGGAGTTTTTGCTGGCCAGACTGGGCTCACATGGTCCACTGGAGAATATAAACATAACTGCAGTTTGGTTGGATGCATTTAAGACCACAGGTTTTAAAACAAAGTTTGCAGTCTCAGCCTCTAAAACTTCTGAGTGAGTGACTCACTGTGGTCTCCTGTTCAAAGCGCCGGTAGATCTGTTCTTTCTGCTGCTGCAGTTTGTTGCTGAGCTGCTGCTGGGCCCTCTGCTCCTCCTTCTGCAGGAGACGCAGCTCCCTCAGCTCCTGGCGCCTGAACAGGTGGAGGAAGAGAGGAGGTAGATGAAGGTAGTGACAGAGAATAAAAGTTAATCATATGTCCACACAGTTAAGGTTCCTGGAGGATGTATTTACATAAAACTGATGCCCTGTGTGTATCAAATGAAGGCAGGTGATTACCTCAGGAATCTCATCTCCTCGTTCTTTGTGTCATTGTCAGTGATGATCTTTGATGTGGTCACGCTAACTTCCACTCCATCCACGATGAATTTACGAGTCTTTTTCAACGTCTTCTTCTGACGCTTGTTGTCCTGCTTGTTGAACACAAGAAATTAAAGTTTATAGATGTATGTTCAGCTGTGGCAGTCTGTAATACAGTTTCTGATAATTATGGTTGCGAGTTACCTGTATGGAAACAGATCCAGGCTCTTTTGTTTTGGACAGAAAGCTTGAGATGGACAGATTCAGGTCTACGCTGCTGTTATCTGCAGCAGAGCCACTCCCCGAGTCTGAGTCTCTCTCCTTGTCATCCTTAGCTTTGTCTGGAACCGTCTTCTCATCTTCTGCATTTATTTTCTCCTTCTCTGTGAGCTTCTCTCCATCCTCTTCTTTTGGGACAACTTTTTCTTGCCCTGGTAGTGTCAATGTCACCTTGAGATTTTTGTACCTGTCCTCCTCCTCATTCTCCTCCTCCTCCTCTGCTGGCACGTTTGATTCCTCCACAACAGCCACCTTTTCTACCTGAGGAGTCTCAGTGACCTCTGAAATCTCTGTGCTGGCCTGTGGAGTGGCTGGAAGCTCAGCTGTATCCACTTCCTTTTCATCCTCAACTGCAATCTCCAGCTGCTGCATTTCCTTAGCGGGTGCCTCGGGTTCAGTCTCTGGTTCTGAGGAGGCAACATCTTCACCTACTTCTGGAGGCGCTTCCTCCACTGGTGTCTTCTCTACCTCTCCTTCCTCAGCTGAAGTGACTGCAGTCTCCTCCTTGTGCTCCTCAGGTGTAAGGACATCAGGCTCCTCAACAAAGCTAGTTTCCACCACATGGTTGGCCACAGGGAGCTCAGTGGGTGCGGGCACGGACACAATTGGCTCAACTTTCTCAGGGACTGATTCCAAGATGGAAGGAGAGAGGGGGATCTTCTCGTCCTCTGAGCTGGCAACACTGACATCAGAGGGGGCGCGTTTGTGGCCCTGAGGAAGGGGTAGAGGAGACAGTTATGCCTAGTTCAAACTACACAGTTTTAACCCTGATGTTACACTGAACGTCCTGCCAAACTTTGTTTAAATTATCAAACTTTACATAGAAAGAAAGGAACGAATACTTGATTAATTGTTTTGCACAGATTCGAATAACAAAATTCTGAGTTCTGATAATTCTGAATTTTAAAACAAATCACTGTTTCTGTTGTTACAAAATACTATAATGTTTATATTGCTTAAATCACGAATGCAGCAGGGCCTAATAAATGGTTTTACAATGATCGCTTAATCTGAGGATTATTTTCTAAATTGAATTATCATTAATCATTATGATTATAAAATGTCAGAAAGGCGTAACAATTACCCAGAGTGTAATTGAATACTGTATTCAATTTTTTTTCCAACCAAAACTCCAAAAGATATCCAGATTAAAACCTCAAACACATAAATTCTTCCACTTCAGAGGCTGAAAATTACTAAAATCATTAATCAATTATCAAAATAGCTGCTGCATAATTTCTGTCTATTGATTACCAGATTTATCTTGCATATACAATTACAGTACATCCTGCTCAGCGACAACATTTACACATTCCAGGTTTTTCCCTTATTCTGAAAGAGACAATATCCCTTCCAAGCTGTTTACGTAGCTAAAATGAATGTTACATTAATATTCCCATTTACATGCAGCTGTACATATTCAGACTGACATGTTGTTTATCATGTCAAATTATGGAAAAGTGGAACAGCTGTTGCTTGTACAAGCATTTCTCAGAGTTTTTTCACCGGCGGCAGATGTGTCAGACTGAACGCACAGCCTCCATCTTTCATCCCAATAACCACCTTCTTAAAAATTTTGGTGTTGCAGTATTTGCACATATCAAAAAACCTGTTAATATCACAATCTTTCATAATGTTCAAGAGTAGGTGTGTTTCTTTTTTCAATCAGAGATGTGGGATTTTTTTCTGGGCATGCATCTCTATCACAGCCTTGCACACTGTTGGTGGGTTGATTTGTGTACAACATATCTATGACAGTGCACAGAGCCGACCGTAAACAGACAAGAGGCTGTGTGTCACAAACTGTGTTTAAAAAAAACCCCCATGAAATGCATAATTCAAATGCACCATTTACATGTTCAAAGAATGCTCCTAAAACCCAAATAATGTTCTTAAAAAGGCCTAATTTGGAGTGTCCCAATGAAATACGCTGTTTACATGACCTGCATCAAATTAAGAATATTGTCATATTCTATATAATATTACTGTGCATGTAAAAGTACCCAATAAACTGCTAGCATTTTTCCCTCAACAGTGTAAATTCCTCTAGCAAAATAACAGATTTGTAAATGTTTACCCACCAAGTGTGTTTCTGTATCTTCCTCCTCTTCTTCCTCCTTGTGGTCTTCAATCTCCTCTGTGACCTCAGCCTTCGCCTCAGCTATGAGCTCCCTAAGGGGCTTGCTGTCTGTCACACTGGACACAAACGAATGCTGTTCAGAGGGCAAATAAAAGAAAAAAAATGAATTTATGTTAACAGCCTTTATATAGCATTTGTTGTGGTAAGCCCAGCATTTACCTGCTGCCAATAAAAGCACTTCAACGAAGTTGGCAGCAAAGACTGAACACCCCACAGACAACTAATCCCATTGATATAAATTGCTCACAGCGTAACAGACCGTTCTATTTTGACTATATTAGACACAACAAAGTACATAAAAAACAGACAAAAAAAGAAGAAAAACAGCACACACATCAACACAATTCTGGGCAGATATTTCAAACTCTCTCCCCCGTGTCCCTCTGTTACTCTCCCTCTGAAGTTTTCACTGGTTTGCTTTCGTGACCTCACAATTAACAAATACAGCAATCATTTTCTTTAATGCAAACAAAGATAAGACCCCCCCCCACACACACACACATGCACACACACACACACACACACACACACACACACACCGTATCTACATCTCTTGACAACCTCACCTTCTTCGGTTTAGAAATCTGCTGCACGTATTCTATCGCTGGCCTGAGAATGTGAAGCTTCTTCGATATCAAAACCTTCATTGGTGGCAGGCCGCTATTTTGTATTTTCAAGCCCATTTAGTCTTCCTCTGCGCAGAATAATCCTTCACCTGCAGCGCTGTACAATATTTCCTGTGTGTGTGTGTGTGTGTGTATGTGTGTGTATATCGATGTGTCCTTACTGCCTCTCTGTAAATAAGTGGCTCTGACTTGGTGAGCACCTTAAACCCTATGGAAAAAGAAAAGCCTGCACAGCTGACGTCAGCTTAGGCACAAAGGGATGAGTGTCAGTCCTGCCAGGGACACATGGTTCAGTACACTGTCGTGACACCCAGCAGGTACACAGATGTCGTCTAGGACTCTGCTGATTTGCTCTGAATGGCAGCTGTTACACGGAAATGGGATGGGGCATGAGGATTATCACTATATTTATGGGGCCAGATACTGGGCTGAGGTAACTGATGGACAGTGAAATGGGGGTTCGGAGCTTTAGTGAAAAAGTTGTGTGAATGTTGAAGAGAAAAGGTACCTGCAGCAGCTGTGTTGGATTCCATCTGTTGTCCACATGCTTGTCCAGACACCGCTTTAAGAAGTCACTGAATTCTGGGGACCTTAAAGGGTGGAAATAATAAAGAAGATACATTTGAACATTGTCTTGCACAATAACAAATGTATTGCTCTACAACATCAAGGATCTCTACATGGCTAATGAGTCATTACAACTGACTGACTTTGTTCAGGGAGCCACATTTTTCAGAAAGCTGCGGGCCTGGGTGCCGAACATTTCCCTGTGCTATTATTCTCATTATGTATGTACATTAAGCACAATACCCCACGATATTTTCAAAATGTTCATTACACTACAATGCAATTTACATTTACTTTTTACACTTTCTTCCTCTACTCTGTTTAAACAGCCTGCAGTCCAGTCAAAGGTTTAGTGAATTTTCATCACATGACTGGTGGTCTCTGCTGAGTCATTCATGGCTTCCCAGTTGCGATGAGAAGTGCAGAATTTCATGTTTTTTGACAGGATTTTATTATTGCAATGGTTGTATTTTGGGCAAAGTTTAAAACAAAACATGTAGAATGAAGTGATTTTGATGTATATCACAATTTTAAGCTTAGATTTGGTTACATTTTCTGATGGAAGCATTTGTCACACATGATGAAGGAGTGTTGGGAATGTGATTATAATTTCTGTTTTTACAGTTTCTACCTATGATAAATGGCATCATAAATATATTTTAAGCCTGCTGGCAGGTTGTGGGTTCAAAGGCAATTAGGCCAAGTGCACAAAAAATGCTCTGCTGGTTTGCAGGATTGATTGGAACAAAATGTCCATTATTTGTAAGATTCTTTTTTTCTTCAGGTTTTACATTTTATTCCCTTGTAAACAGAAACAATTAGCGGGCGGAGCTGGCCTGCAAGCAGCCAGAAGAATAGGACTACAATATAGTTCTGCAAAATTAATCCAATACTTGGCCATTCAAACTACAGAGCTTCTCCCCCGTTCCTGACAGGATCACAGCGCTCCATGCGACAACTCACCAGCGTGACGGCTGCATCAGAGTGGGAGGATCAGACTTGGCTATTTTCAGCAGGACTCTCATGGGGTTCATCTCATGATTGGGCGGCTCAATCTGTGCCAACTCAATCAAGGTGACCCCAAGGGACCAGATATCAGCCTTATAGTCGTATGGACGGTCCTTGGACGTCTCGCACATCACCACCTCGGGAGCCATCCTGGAGGGAAAGAAGTGTGGCACAAATTTTAACCAATGCTTTTCTAAGAAAAGCAGCAAAAGAAATCCATCCACTCCTGTTATATACAATTATTGGAAGTTGGTTCATCAAGATAAACAGTAGGAGGTGCTAATTCTCCAGTCAGGTGCCACTGAAGAAGACTGACAATGAGATGACGTAATTAAAAGAGTGCCAGCTAAACCTCAAACAAAGGAAGACAATGGATGTACAATAACAGAGAGCACAATTAACAAATAAGATAGAGTTTTGAACGACAAATATGTGCTCTCAGAAGATTTCTGGTTACAGCTCTGTGTGCAGAGCATGTAAAAAGCCATCCAGACAACAAAGAGAGCTCCTTGTGATCTTTGCAATGACTGTGCATCATCATTTTTTGGTTAAATCTGCTTCAACTGCACTTGGTTGTATTTATCTATTATCAATACAGCAACTTTTCCACCTTCTACTTTTTGTGATATTTTGAGATATTTTTATGCTCAAAGTGAAAATGTCCATATAAAGAGGTGGATGGAAACACACCTATTACATATTAAATGCATGTGTCTTTATTCAATATTGTGCAAGAAAGGCAGCACTGACAGTGACTAACAGTGTTCTTTTTTATTTCTTCAATAAAAAAGTTTTTTATTGACTATGAAAACATTTTTGTTTTATTTTACTGCACTCACCAGTAGGGCGTTCCAATAAAAGAGTCTCTCCTCTGCAGGGTTTTTGTGTTTTTGGCAGACACACCAAAGTCAGCTGAAAGACATGTGACAAGGCAAACCAGAGATTTGCCAGAGGAACACCACGCTCATCATTTATTTTCTAAATGCAGCCACACAAACCAAACAAGAACAAAATGAAAAACTGTCCCTCTGAGCCGCACAACTTCTTATCTCATCAGTGCATGAAATGAACACAAAATAACACAGTCCAAGCCAAAGAAACCATATGCTGTCATAACATTCTTCTTACAGTTACATGATGACATCATGCCCTGTTGTGCCATGTGTGAGTAATGGCTCATCAGTGTCCCGGCACAGGCACCTCTGTGTGTGTTATGTCCCTGGACAAAATGCTTGCTGTGTGTTATTTTGCTTTTCCACCAGCAGTGACTCATGCCCCTCTAAGTAAGCTATGTTACTGCATCTGCAGTGGACACATGTTTGTTTACACACTAAGCAGCAGGTCCAAACAATTGCTATTGTGCATACTGGTAATTAATTCATGTTATGATGTCTGCAAAAGAAATGCAACACTAAGACTGTGCAGTATATGTTGGTAAATTTCTTTTACAGCTCCTTAAGGCTCTTCCACTGATTTCACCCATTCAAGTTTAGTATACACTTATCACAAATAAATCTATTTATCTTGTTATAACTGTTGTATAATGTCTTATCTTGTGTTATGAAACAGCACTAAAACTCAAAATGTACCATCAACATGGTTCTTAAATTCTACACAGAATTTGGATGTCACTCTGGAAATCTTACTTCATACAACAAGTCACCACATTTTTTGACAGACCGTTTTACATTCATGGAGCGTAACGTCATGAGCAGGATCATGTGAACTTTACAAGGTAGTAAAGTTGTTTTTCTGATCTATATGACACCATGTGATACCTCAACTTGACACAGTGTTTCTGTTAGAGACCTGTGTGTGAATAATGACAACTAATACCCTCCTTTTATAACTTGAACCTAATAATGTATTTGAACTGCATGTGTGAAAGCGGCTATAAATGGATGGTATCATTGAACAGTACATTCCCCTGCCATTTTCAAGAGTTATATCATGCCAAAACATGAGATAAATACATGGAGACTATGGTGAAAGGCACAAAGCCTACATTGCCAGACTATGAACTCATTTATGGTTTTTCCCTAAAAAAGTTTAAAAAAAAAGAACTGCATGACTGAACCACAAAAAATGTACTTTTAAAGCAAAACAATTCACCATAGTTCTTAACTTTTTCTCTCTCTGTTTTCTCCCCAGAGCCTACAACATTTAACCATCTATAGACTGGAGTCATAATCTTATAAATTCTGTGTATTATAGGAGACAGTGTCTTCGGGTATCCTGCTGGGAAAAATTATGTACTTTCTGGTGGTGAAAGAAGAATCGTCACTTATGACCAGTTAGAAGTGTGTGTATTTATCTGCTCATACTTGGAGACTCTGCTCTCTGCCCGTATTTTTTTCTTATTTTGCTGTGTTCGGGACATTCCTAGACGGAGCGTGCAGGTGAGAGCGGTTTGATAAAAAAGGTACCAACCAGGTACCATACACTGCATGTCTATGCTCTCTATTCACTTCCCATGAAGAGCAGAAAAAGCAGTTGTGCCATGCATGGTGTTTGAGATTCAACTTTATTCAAACGAGTCTGTCCAAACGAGTCTGGACTAAACTGTCAAATTAGGCATTGTAGTTTTAAACTGAAACATTATTTACCTGTGTTTAATTGCCTATTTCTTACCTCATTATTTTCAGAAATAGATTTTGATGAATAGTTTAGACAGACTGAAAAACAGAAAGACACGGCTCATAAAAAATGGCGAGCAGAAAACATAAGATCGCCCAACCAGTAGTGCATTTATCGAATCAGGTGCATTCCACGATAAGGTACGTCGCTCGGAGAGCCCGCCGAGTGGACAGTTAGGTGCAACATGCATCCCCTAGCAGCCTCACCGGATTTGGTGTAAATGTAGTGTAAGCTGCATGTATCCAAGAAGAAATTACACAAAATACTCAACTAAAGTTCGGGGAAACGACAGGTGGACAAAACTCGTTCCGAAATGACAGTGAATCTGGGGTTGGCTTTCACTTTTGCTGACAACGCTGAATACAAACAATAACTAACAATACCTGCATAGTATACTTGGATTTAACTTCGCCTTTACCAAAGCTCAGTTTTAAAGGGGAACGAGAGGGTTTTCTACAAGATGTGGGCACCTTCCCTACAATAACCTACTGGACTGCACAGCGGACTTAGAACGTAGAGGGTGCTGCAACATTAAATGGCATCCCTCCAGCACCTCTGTGAATGCCTAATACTTTCTCCTGGGTATCGATTATTGTTTCTCTCTGCCTTAGCTAAGTATTCCCTGATACATGTGAAATATCTAAGCTGTGAGCACTGAAAGAAATGTCCATGTAAGGTCCTATGTAGTATTGCCCTATGTAAGTATACCATGCTGTTTCTTTTGTTTGTTCATTTGTTTGATTGTGTTTTTTTGTTGTTTTTAATTATCATTTTATAACTTATGTGCTATTGCTGTCATGTGTGTTTGGTATTTTCAAAAATTCAACAAAATATTGTTAAAAAAACCCCCCAAAAAACAGACTTTGCCCTTACCCAGCTTGACATCACCGTCCAGCGTGAGGAGGATGTTTCCAGCCTTCAGGTCTCTGTGGATGATTTTGTTATCGTGGAGGTAGACGAGGGCCTCCAGGGTCTGCTTGCACACCACCCGGATCTGAGGCTCTGTCAGGGGTCTCTCCAGTTCTACCGGGGATCACACAAACACATGCTTAGAATTCCTTACTTAGAAAACACTCATGCAACCTAATCGTAGATGGTAAGATGGGCTTAGCTACATTCATTGTATTAATAATTGAAAACTGTAGTGTGTGGGTGGTCTACAGAGGTGTTTTGATATCTTAAAATGGCCTTTTTTTCCACTTTGCTGCTCTGTGAACAGTTTCTGTTTTCACGTGACAACCTGTATGCAAAGTGGAAATGCTGACTCACCGAGCATGACTGCATCCACAGCCCCTCCTGCACAGAACTCGATGAGAATCTGCCGACAAGGGGAAAAGGAACACACAGTCAGTGTGTTTTTCAAAACTGGCAACACAGGTATTTGTTTATGTAAAACCGTGGCATCAAATAGTCTTCACTGAGCGTTCATTATTTAGAGATTAGCAGTGAGCTATGCAATGAAAATTTCTAACAGAGGTGATAGCAGGGCATTCATGGAGCAGTAATGCTTCGGCTGAACCCTGTGACCTGTCAAATCTATAGTGAGGGCCTGGAAAGTTCTCAAGTCCAGAGAGACATGCCCACCTCCATGCATTTAGTCTGCTGCAACATACATGGTATCAAAGAGACTCCACATCATCATCGTAGCATACCCTGAATACTCACTTGACTAAAACAATTTGAGAATGAACTTCCAACCAGCCTGCGTGAATGAAACACTCTGAGCCCTTAAAGGCATTTAAGAGCTTTCAGGTTGGAAGTTGACGTAAGAGGATTGGCCCAGTTGGGGCCACATTGTGGAAAAGGTTTCACACAGCTGCTGGGTAGCTAGCTAGCTATATTGCCAGACCTCGGCCTTATTCTGTAAATAGGATTAAAGTTTCTATGGACACAGCACTTCAGGCAGGGGGGAGTATGATAACGGCAGTAGAAAAGGTACAGCATCTGGAGCGGTGTCTTAAGCAAAGCCACGAGGCTCTCTCCTCTACACTGAAATTTGGGAAACATTTGGCCAAATGTGACACATTAAGGAAGAGGAAGTTAGGCCACAGTTCTGCAACTTTGTATCCATTGAGAAACTATTTGTAGTTGATTCACTGGTTAAGGCCCTGCTTATGTGACAGGGTCAACCTGCATTCAAATTAATAAGTGACAAAATCTTCTAGAGCCTGTTTCCTAAAAATAAATAAATAAATAAATAAAAAATTGTGGCAATTAACAGCAGGGTTGTGCAGTGGTATGGGAGTGTCACTTAAATGGCCCATTTTTGGGGGAGTGTAGACCAATTTTAGAAAGCCAATCTCCCCATCGCTGCGACTGAAGCAAGCGCTCTCTTTTGTTGGATAGTACACATCAGCTGTTATTAAACACTTTATTTATTTTCAGCACTATAATATTTAACAGTAGAAAGAGAGTGCATTGCTTATTCCCGTGGACTGCGGGCATCTTTTGGTCTAATTGCAGATTATGTGACTGTCTATTATGCTGTAATATCAGGCTTTATTTCTCCAAAATATGATTCTGTTTCAACTTTGGTATCCCCTGTGGCTGTACCACACTACCCACATTCAAATGACTGGAAGGACTGGTGTGTCAGCCGCAACGCCTGATTTGTTGTGAACGCAGCCTCAATAACTTTTCACCAAAGTTCAATGGCATTCCATTATTCAGTTGAGCTTTTCAAGACTGTTCTTACAACAACAAAGCCCTTAAAGGACATACAATGCCTGGAGTCTCAGAACAGTCTTGGCTATTCAACACGCACACCATTCTAGTGTTTCTCTGTAGGCGTGCTGTTGTTTTAATGGCTCTGCTGCTGTACAATGGCCTCTACAGTGGTTTTTCAGAGTGGCAGCAGTGAGAGAGGAACCACAGGCCAGGGCTGTGGCTTCCTCTCCCACTTGTTTATTTGACACACACAAATACATGCATAAGTGTGCACCCACATATTTTCTACTCCATTCATGTGGCACACACAGAGGGGATGTGAGACTGTATATGATCACACCTGCATGTTTTAACACCTAAAAGGCAGAATATATAAGTGACATCACAGCCTAGACACTGTTGCTGTGCTATCAAAATTGTAGCATAATAGCAAAAAGGAAAACAAAGATAAAATCGGTGACATATTTTAGCATGCCTCCCAATCCTCTTGGGATTATGTGGAATGAAGACTTTCATTTCCAGGAGGAAATATTCTGGACACTTTCTCTTCTTTGCATGAACAGGTGCCACACAGGCCAAGATAAAAATCAACAGACAACCTCAATCAGGCGGTGGCCATTGTTCAGAGGACAATGGGGAGGAAAAGGGCTGTGTGCTCAATAAAATGCACTGAAATTAACTACTCAGATAATCACCAGAGGTTAGAATGACAGCACAGTCTTTCTACATGCGTCAGACACTGTCTTTAGTATGGTGAATGTGAAATAGAAAAAGCCTGAATTACTGTGTTGGACCAACCTGTCATCAACCTCAGTCACTAAGTTCCTCTCACTAACTGTTTATCTATTCATGAACACTTCCCTTGCATTTAGGCCTCGGGTGGTATAATCCATATCTACTGACACAGGTTTTCCCCAGGGCCAAGGTAGGAGGCATTTAGGCATGATTTCACACAACTAGTCAATATGCACTGGAGATGTTCAAAAAGTGTGACACCTAAAATTCTACTTTGTTTTGCAAGGAATGGACTAACTTGTGGTAGTTTTCAAATTCAACAAATTGCCAAATATGCATGTTTCTGTGGCTATAGGGGCTACAACCAAAGGCATTTAAGATGAGGCTCATATAAAAAAAAACAAAAACGGATGGACTATAAACTGGTATGATGATTAACAGCTCTAAAAGCTTCTCGTTTCTGCTGCTTGTGAACTTTGGTGTCATATTTTGATAAGAATACTACAGTAGGAGAGGAACTTGCATAATACTGCAAAAGCCTTGCAGTAGCAGTACAGTGATGCAAACTAAAGGCGTAGATACAATTGTGAAGGCACACTCTGAAGGCTATATTGCCATTATCATTACAACATTCGCTTTGTTTGATAAAGGCTGCATAAGCTGCACTGCTAAAAACATTCATTGCACCATCATAATTTAAAAACTGGTCTAACTTGTGTTTCAGAGGGAAACTTTGCTAAATCAAACTGCCGTATTATGTCCATATGTTCCTCTCTTTGGGTGGTAATACAGAGGAAACACTGATGACATGTCTCTCCAAAGAGCTCTTCCTTTAACTCACCCAAAGTTTGCTCTCATAATAGAAAGCGTCGAGCAGTTTGACAATGTTTTGGTGGTCGCAGGAGGCCAGGATGTCAATCTCCACCATGTAGTCCTCCAACTCCTCCTCAGTCTTTGTGTCAATAACTTTGGCTGCAGCTAGGATTCCCGTCTGTTTGTTCTGAGCCTGTAGGATAGAGAATGTTATGGCCAAGGGATTCATGCAGTTATTCGGGTCACAGTCTTATGATCTAGTTCAGATAATATGTGTTTGTTCTTATTTTACTGCTCTGGATGAACACATACAATCTGAAAACCCATTTAGGGCCAAACTTGGTTATAATTTATGTTGGACTTTAACTTGTCTTGACCTAAGACCAGCAAAAACCACCTCACGCAGACATTAAGAGCATCTAAAAACAACAAATAAACACTGCTTTGTTTTAGGTCTGTGTAAGTTAGCAGAACATGAGACATGTCTTGCTAAAGTGGAAATTTCTCCTGTTTTTTTTGGCTCCTCTGCAGGCAGGATGTGCTCAATGAAGTCGCCGCTGCGATATGGGATGCAGCTACTTCCTGGTGACCTGCCCGGGTTCCGTGGTCAGCCATACACGCCATTTAAAAAAACACAAACCCACATAATTTACTCATCAGGACTAAAGCAGACAGCTTGTATTTCACTATGAATCAATAAAGTATTTACTATCACAGTGATGCATCAGTGCAGTGGGGCATAACAATTGGTATGGCCAAAAGCCCAGACATACACTGCAATTTACTATTTGTAGATCTCCTTCAGCTTGACTCTGGAAATTCACTGCCAGTTGGACAAACATGAACTGCTTCCATGAAATTACAATAATAAAGGATCTGTTTTTGTACTTTTCCTTTCATAGGCCCAGTTCACGTGAGCCTTGCTGCTAGAATGCTGGGAAACTGGCAACCTGTGACTAAATCATTGTGCAAGAAGATTAGGCTTAATTTAAGTATGATACAAAGTAACACCGGCTTGAAATCTTGGGTAAATCCAACTATTTCAAAGTGTCCAAAAATAGCATTTGGCAGTAAAGAACAAAAACAGAGCACGTAGACTGCGTTCATTAGCCACAGACTTATGGTATTAGACTTGGTTGAGGCCTCCTGTGTAATGAAATTTACTGTCACTCATGCAAATGAAGCTTCGGGGTACAGCTATGCGCTGGGGTCAAACAAAACAATGGCACTATTAAAATGATGACAAGGGGGTTGTTTTGACATTAAGTCCGCTTTCTCAAAATGTAAAGGGGCAGTTATTTGGCTGGCTTGCTGGGGCTTCAAAAACAGCCTAAGAGCAGATATATGGAAGCAAATGAGAGATATACTGTAGGTATTTGAATTTTAACAGCCACCGGAAACTTTATCTTGAAATTCAAACACCACTGAATAAATAGCATTTAAACATAGTACTTTGAGAATCATGCACCTTAATCTATTTGTTCTGAATTCAACTCTTTGAAAATAAAATATTAAATTTCCTGATTTGCAATTTCAAAGGCTAAAATTAATCCTCAGGACAGGACAGGCAATCAAGATTGGATGTTTTGACTAATCAAATTTGACTAATATTTTATTTGAAAACATTTTAACTTGAATTTTTAGATCTGAATTGGTCCTGAATGTCTTTGAGCAAACTTAATCTTTTTTTATAAATAATGGATCTTGAATATTTGGCTCTGAATTTGTAAACATCAAAGAAAACTCAAATGTAGCTTTCAAAATTGCAAACTAAGAAAAATAATGCTATAATTTCAAAGAGGTGAATTCAGACTGAAAAAAATCAGATACATGGTTTTCAATGTAAAATATTTCAATGCTATGTATTCAGTAGTGTTTAAACTTCAATATTGAGTATTCACCGGGTGTTAACAAATTCAAATGTTTATGTTGCTTATTTGCTCCCATACAGAGGGGACAAAAACATCACCACCAGCACCATAAAAGTGCCCCTGCTCTGAAAATGTCACAAGGTCAAGTCATTGTTTACATACGAATACAATAAAAATAATGCCAGTTCTCACCTCTCAATTCCATTGAGACCATTTTAGCAAGTCTCTCACATGTTAACAAACTTTACAGGGAGAGGGGTAAGATAAATTGGTTTATATTGTACAACACGGCAGTCGTAATTGACACCACCTCTTCCACAATGCACTGGTTTGAAGATGGGTGGGTCAAAGCAATACAAGACTGAGGTGACACTGCTAGCACTTTGTGACAGGATTCAGAAACAGAGACTTAGTTATGGAGAACTACAAGACTAAAGTTTTGACCCATTTAAATGACAAACAAACAGAGAAAATGCTAACGTTACTCTCTACAATAAACAGCTCTGCAGGGTACATTACCTACCTTGAACACTTTCCCAAAGGCTCCATCTCCTAATTCACCGATTATCTCCCATATTTCCTCCGGATTTTCATCTCTGCGCACGTGTTCATACTGTTTCTTCTTCTTCTCTGCTCCCAATTTAAATATTTTACGGAAATTAAAAAACGACATACTGAATCCAGGGGCATTCAATTAGAAAGTTGAGAAAGGAATTAAACTTTAAACCACCAAAGTAGTGTCGCAGTAGTTAGTTGAACAGTTTACTTTAGCATTAGCCCTTTGAGTAACATACTGTAGGTGTCCCATTAACGCTAGTTATAAATATCCGCTTGGTCAACACAGCTTTCATAATAGTTCGGATCAAAACCTAGCCTAGCCTTTTGACACTGTTTTGGCCAGGTCGGAGAATAGCTCTTTCTCTTCGGGTCATGATAACCCCAAAACTGATAGCTAACAGTAAACGTAGACGTGTCCTACCATCTGGTATCCGCTAAAAAGAAGAGTTTATTTGAATGCAAAGTAGTAAAGGAAGCTCGCCGTTGTTCCAACTCCTGACGACCCACTGGCCCGACAACCCTGCGGGTCTCTTTTTAAACCAAAAGAAAAAGAAGATGAGTAAGGCGTCCTCCAAAATAGTTGTATTCCACAGAAGAATTCATTAATTTCCTCCAGGATACACCGGGTACAGTTAGTCCATACATTTACATTCGCTAAAACGCTAAAAAACAGTCATCTTCCCCTTGCTGTGAGACGGGTTTAGTAATCTAGCGGATTTAGTGTCAATGCGCGTTCACGACTGCGCGCAGCTGCCCTTCTTTCTCTTCGTGCTCCTCGTGCTTTGGCAGTTGGCGGGGTAATTTCAGTCTTCTGCTGCCCTCGTCCGCACGGGAGACCAAACACAACCGGCCATTTCCAGACCATTTAAGCATTCACGACGACATTTTAGCATGCTTTTCCCAAGAAAAAGAAGCAGTCGACCATGTGTTACTTGTTAATTGCAGTGTTGCGGCGTCAGTCTGCCACCATCGCCTCAAGAAACAGAACACGGTCAGGTTTCTTTGTGTCCCTGAAACTACATGTCCCATACACCATTGCGAAACAGGAACGCGCCAACTAGTAATTTTTTTTTAAAACATAAATATTTTAACGCTATTAATCAACTTGATACTTTCTAGCATGTTTGCGTGCATGTTGCCGAGTCAAAGTAAATAACAAAAATAAAATAAATAATATATTTAGTTAAGAATACGTCACGTGACCAATATTTGGGTTCCTGTCAAGACACTCCACGCGACTCTACGGTTAGCTAGCTAACTGGCTCCGTTTCCTTGTATAAATAACGAAAACCTGTGCTTTCACTCTCCATGATGAAATGCAGGCTGCTACGATGGATCCAGCCGAAGAACCCCCGTCGATGTTGTGGGGACTGGACCCGATCTTTTCTGCCTTCGCCAGGCTCTATGTCAAAGACATCCTGCAGATGACGGAGTCCACACAGGTGCCAGGTAATAACACCGATAGAGACATATAGACACAAACACAAAAAAGTTTTTTGTGTTGTTGTTGGTCTGAAGTTCAACAACTGTAAATGCGATGTTAGCAAGTTAGCTACAAATGATCTACTTTGTAAGTTCATAGCCAACTTTATCAGACGTTTCGAAGTGTTTATTCTGTCATGTTTATATTTAACTTATCATGTCATTGTTTCATTTAATGTTCCCTTTTACATCAATATCATCATTGTCACATCGTTGTCACAACTTTGACAGCTTTGAGTCTACAGGTCCTTAAAGTGTCTTAAAATGGTTTTAATTCTATAGGCTATATGCGTTATATCTATCTATCTATCTATTGAAGTCTATCTTAACCATTGAAGGTCTTTATATGGTTAATAGTTGACTCAGTTGTGTGTGTGTTTTTTAGACTCAGTGAGTGATGCTAATGCTAACAATTGATGCTTTGAGATCATTATTTTTATTCTGCGTTTTATGTCCCACAGGTATTTACTTCTACAACTCACATCCAATCTATAAAGTCGATGTACTTGGGACGGTTGTTTACAAGAGAGAAAGAGATGACTTCTTCTGTTATGGAGGTATTCTTGCTGTGTGGAGCAAAGCTATTTTGCTTGTTCATATTTCATAAAGTATGTGTGTTTGTATGCATGTAACAGTTATGTGCTGATATAAGTTTTTTTAGCAATATTCTTACTGTAAATGCTGTCTTTGGGAGTCATTTTGGGATCCACTATGGCAGTGTTGGCTAAACACTAGCAAAGTCTCCATCCTTGACAATACACCAGTTTTGTTTACATTTCACAAACTAACACACCCAACTATTATATGAAGGCCTAAAAATAGCATTGCCTTGACTTCTCATTCTCTTTACAAGCAAAAAGTCCTTTTCTGATTTTGAGTATCTGTCCTTTTGTTCACAGTGGATGATGGTACTGGCGTAATAAACTGCCTTTGCTGGAAAAGTGACCTGCTGAAAGAGGAGGGGGATCCTACAAAATGTGAGTCTGCATTTGCATGAATTTCACTGTTAGCACAGTTGTGTTTTGTACATGTTAAAGTTTGTTGACAGCGTGTTCAATTCTACTGACAGCGATATCTCCAGTGATAGAGACACAACTGCTAAGGTGGCCAGCAAGCAGCTAATTAGAGTGTGGATGTTATGACAGTGCGCATGGCCCCTACACCTACATGTACTTCAGAAATTAGTTATTAATGCTTTAATTTATATCCACAAATCATATGGCCTAATCCAGCAACAATCTCTTAAATTTCTCTCATATTTTGTCTTAATATTACGGGGAGGGTAGGTATAACAGATGTCAACTCCAGATGCACCAAACCTTCTTAAACATCCATAGCTGCTCTTACCCAGGTGTGCTCAATGATGAATCCCACTTGATCATAAGTCACTTATTAGCGCAGGTAACACTCCCTGAACACTGTATAAGGGCAGGTTTTGTACCGTGTGCAAAGACTCAAACAGCACATGATATGATATATATTTGTAACTATTACAACATCAAAAATGTTGTAATAAGAAGAACTTCTGCAGTAATGAAAGTGACAAATAAACTTAAAGTAATTGTGATTTTAGAGAAATGTATTGGAGTAGTAAAAGTATGCATGCAAAAAGGTTTAAATACATTTCATAGATCAAGATGACTTAAATGTTTAAAAGGAAAAGCAGTCCTCTTACTAATAAATAAATTGTGCATACAAGCAAAAATAAGAGAGAACCTGTTTCTCACATGAGACCCATTGTTTATTATCCTTTGTCAATTTGTCATCTGCAGCAGGGGGGGGGGACAGTGATGGCGCTCAGGGAGGTTTCAACCCGGTTGCTGAACTGAAGAAGCTGAGAGAGGCCCAGCAGAGCCGCTGCCGTCTGGAGATCGGGGAGCTGCTGCGAGTCAGAGGACCGGTGAAGACGTCGAGACAACAGAGAGAAATCATGGCCTCCATCTTCTGTGAGTGCAGAGAATTGTCCTTTAAAAGCCACAGTGGCAGTTTAATGTCAAATTTTACCACTCATTTTTACTAATCTAGCGACCAGGTATGTTTTAAATATTGGAATAAAATGCCCAACATTAATCCGATGGTTCATTAGAAACTACAAATGCTAAAACAAGAACATGTATTCGGTCACGCAGTCCTTATCCACACCCTCCTGCCTACAAGGTCATTCTTTTTCCGAGCACTGCGGTCCTGTTTTATGGTAGCCTACATGTGTCTCCCTTTCTCGCACACACACACACAACCACACACAGCTTATTCTTTATTTCAGAGGACACACCATCTATATGCTCTGCCCATTCGTCATGTGTATATCTGTGTTTGTGTGTGTTCCCAGATAAAGTGGACGACCCAGTGATGGCGGTCCAGATAGCGTGGATGATGGAGGTTCCTCAGCTCTACAGACAGTGCTATGACAAACCATTCCAGCTGCAATCCGATGCAACCGGGTACAAACATCCATCACAGTAGATAACAACACTACAGCCAGGTTTCCATCCAAATGAATGTCAATTGGTACACCAAGATAAACAGTTAGTGGCACTCATGCTCAGTCAGGTGCTGCCAAATCATTGCAGAAGAAGGGGATGTAGTGACGTGACAAATTTCAAAAAGCGTCAAAGCTTCAATGGTGGAAAGCATGATGGAAAAAAGGCCTTTGTGTTTTGTTTCATCCATTAATGTGACCGCATTGTGCCATACATATCTGATATCTTCTGCTGCAATTTTTAGCCTCTTCATTGGAAGCTCCGGTGGACTATTAAGTCGCATGCTTCATGTATGTTAGAATTTATTTTCTAAGTATATATTTTTTCTAAATATTTATTTATTTATTTTACAGGAAAAAAAATATACATATACATACTTTTCCCGTGACTTTTTATGATTTTCTTGCTTCTTTTAGAGCCATGTCTTCTTAAGTTGCTCGTTGCTTTTTCCCCATGTTTTTGACAGAAACGAGGTCTCAAGGGCTTAAGGATAAGTATACATTTCACTGAGGCCCGATTCTTTGTCTGTTGTTCAGTGACTCAACCATCAGTTCCCTCAGCAAGGCAACAAATATGATCAAGGAGTTCTTCAAGCAGAAGTCGGTGACCAGGTTCAGACCGTATGATGTTCAAGACCTCCTGCAGCCTCTGATCTCCAGCCAGCCTCAAACAGCATCAGCAGACCAGGTACACGCCAGAATAATAATAATAATATGGGAACTGTTTCTTTTTGAAGACGTGTGGTGGTGATGGGATGAAACGTATTCCAACGTCAGACTTTATTTGAAGTGTCATTCTAAAGTGAGGCTGACGAATGGAATAAAGAAATACAGCCATGATTTGATTTCAAGCACAGAAGCTAATTTGTATTCTTTCATTTGATGTTTGGGTGTTACTTTTTCCTCACAAAACTAGACAGGATACACTGAGATATTTCCACACTGCAGTGCAATTTCACAGCAGAAAATTATTCAGATTTCTATAACTGAAACAAAAACAGTAATAGATGTTGCACGGTTTTTTTCCCACTGTTTCTATTTAATGCTTCATCCCACCTCCACATTTAAATATTGACTGTAAGGTGGTTTGATAAAACCATAGTGGATGTTTGTGCCATTTTTAACTTCACTCCAGTGCTGTTGCGTTATCATCGTTCTCTGCTGCTGTTTTAGGAGCCTGTGGCGGGTCCATCTGCATGCCAGCAGCTACGCCAGCTTCTGAAGGAGGCCCTGCAAGTTTTACAGGATGAGGGCGTCGTGTACCGCAAGGTCAAATCCCAGGATGAAATCTATCATGTAAGCCGAGATATCTTAAAAACTGACCAATTGTGCTCATTTTCAGCTTCATACTTGTATTTGGTATTGTACTAGAACATGTTTACATCATTTAATAGTCAAAAACACTATTTTCCTCATTTTGTCTGTGCTGGACATCTGTAACATTTATTGTAATAGAAAAGCCAATGATTGGACAGTTAATGCCCCCCCCCCCCCCCCCACCTCTCTTTAACACTTGCAGACAGCATGCTATGTATTTATTTTAATTATTTAAGTTTTATTTATTTATTATTTTAATTTCAATATGATATATTGATTAAACTCAGTTTAATCTCTGTTTTCACAGTTGAATCACTGTTTAAATAAATAAATTGATTAAATGGTGCTGCAGAGTTCTGCTTAATTTTAATTTTAAATGTACTCATTTAAACCTAGTTTAACTAAACTACTATTAGAGCTAATCTCAGATTAAATTAATCCTTGTTGGTTCAACTCGCTTTATATATCAGACACAAAATATGGAAAAGCACAAGAGGTCCCCTTTCATTAACTTCCTCCCACTTGAGTAGGTTATTACTGGGAGGATTCATTATGGATGTCTGTTTGATGCTGTTGTACTTCACCAGGTGACCGCGCACGATAAAGATCTGCTCATAGCCGTCAAGGACATTATCAGGGAGGACTCAAAGAGAGAGAAGTGTAAGTGCACTAACTGTTTTGCTCTAAATTAAGTCTCGGACTTATAAATGTGGACCTACTGTAGTTTCAGTTTAACTCAGTGACAATCTCCTTTGTGAATGTTGTCAAGAATGAAAGCTTTTCTTAGCTGCTTGTCAAATATCAAATTAGTACAATAATTTCACCTACCACATGTCACTTTGTAATCGCCTCTTTATGTAGAGGAGCAGATGCCTTTTGGTGAAACAACTTGTAAAAACAATTTCTCATTGTTATGCGGATATTTATACAAAAATAATTCCAATGAAAATATTAAATAACTTATGGAACATTTGAAAAACTTAACTCCATAAATTCCTTTCTTCAAGTGATACTCTAAGGTCTCCATATAACCTTAGTGTCCATGGCTGCATACATGTCTGTGTGCTGACAGTTGCTTCTTCCTGTGTGCCTCCAGATGCAGAGAAGGGTTGCCACATCCTGCACATCCTGTCTGCAGTCAGGCAGCGCCACAGCCTCAATGTGAGCAAAGTGGCCCTGGAGCTGGTCCTCAAATCACTGGAGTGCAACAGTGACATTGTCAGCACCAGCGACAGTCACTACACTGCGTTTTAACTTGAGCACGGTGCGGTCAGGAATCCAGTGTTACTGTATATACTATGGCTAATGTGGCTTATTGCTCCAACATGTGAGCACTGAATACGAAAATCATGCCTTTCTTCATCATGACTGTTGTGAAACGTAGCACTTGCTAAAAGTAGTCAACTCCATTTTTTTAAATGAATTTTAAAATACTACTTAATGTTAGTGTTTTCAGGTTGAATTTTAAGTTAAATATAAATTTATGCCCATGCCAAAGAAAATGGGCATCAGGGAAGCTTTCAGGATCACTGTGCACGCCGCTTTTGTAAATATGTATTATGATATAAATGTTTAAATAAACAGGAAATTAATGGCAGACCAGGCAACAAAGATAAGGCTCATGCATGGCCATGTTTATCTGCAACAGGGCCCTGGGGCAAAATTGAGCTTCTGGCCCCCCTGTAGGCCCCATCCCTCTGACATTATGTCCAATTTGTATAGCTTTTCTTTATATTGTGTTTTTCTTTAGACAGAGCAACAGGAAATATGTCAATTTGCCGCAATAAACATGGCACTATGTATTATAGACTTCAGCTGGACAAGCGGCTAACTTCCAGTTTGGCCCTCCGCTAACTTGAATGGGGATAAATAACATTTTGTCCTGCGGCGAAAATGTTATAAAATGTTATCAGTGGAACTGTTCAAATTCTGATAGTGAAACGAGATATTTTGCAGAGGTAGTGATGCTCAAAAAAGTGTATCCACTGATTTACAGATGTCTCGTTTACAATGAAAGTCTATGGGGACCTGTCTTTTTGAGCCCAGTGGCTTCACGTCATGTCAGTTGTAATTCCACGGTCTGGCCACTATGTCAGATTTGCAAGGCCTGGGGCCCATTCACTGGACCTTTCCTGGGGCCATTTCTAAATAAAAGTATACAGTTTTCTGAGACTTCAGAAAGGTCCCAGCAGAGCTATAGAGAAGTACGACTGTTTTTACAGTCATCACCATAACTAAACTAAACTTTGTGCGTAAAATTGGTGGAGTGCCTCTTCAGTTACAAATATATGATTTGCTTGAAAGCTCTTTCATTATACGTTATTTTAATCCATTAAATTGAAATCCACAAATGAGCTGCCTCACAATAAACTAGAGGTGTTTGGAGCCCCTATAGATACAGGGCCACAGGGCGGTTGCCCTCTCTGTCTAGTTGTTAATCCAGCCTTGCATATTCCCATATGCATATTCAGTTACAAGTAAGCAGTTGACACACATTGAGGCTGGAGTTTTCAGGGCCCCTGGAGTCCTGTGGCAGTTGCCGAGTTGGAGCCTTGGGCTCATGGATATCGAAAAGTCAATAAAAAACACTCAGAAAACTGTAAAAGCAGCAAATTTGTTTTTGCTCCCATTTTTCACAGTTTTAAGTGACCATTTAATAGAGTTAATAGATATGTTATTCTCCAATTTTGATCGCAAATTTGGTCAAATCTGTGTTAGTGAGCACTTCTCCTTTTCCAAGATAATGATGAGCTGTGATGCTAATGATGCTCATCATCCTCACAAGGCAGCAGTTCTTCATCATAACTGACTTGTGCGGTTGTGAGGCCGGTTGGATGTTCTAACAAGTTCAGGGAAACAACACCGAGACGTCTTATGGTAGTGTCACTAAGCTGACACTTCATTAGGGGCAAGCCAAACAGCATGATTAGTCAGTGGCTTCCAGTGGTAATAAAAAATATACCAGAACCTCTAAGTGTAAACTTATTTTTTTCACTTTTAAGACTAACAAAATATCATGCAGGCAAGCTTTAAATGAGGGTGGCATGGGGAATTCACTGCACAGTTTAGGGTTGCCTTGACCATCCCGAGGCACACCTGTGAAGTGCTCACTAACACAGATTTAAACAAAGTTGTGACTAAAAATTGTGAAAAATATATAAATTTAATACATTAAAAGTCTAACTGTGAAAATGGGAGCACTACAGAAGTGTTGCATTTAACCCACTGAGCAAAAGACACCATTTAAACACCATCTTTAGCTTTAGCCCTGTTGTAGTGCAGGATTTCTCAGATACATATAGCCCAAATTTAGACCGTATTTGAAAATACATTAATAACGCATAAAAAAAACTGTAAATAATTAACAAAAGTCCTGAATATCTGTGTTCACATTATACATTTTTAAGTTTATTTCTTGTCATATACACAGATTTTGTTTACTCTTGAATTTAGACTGAAACATCTACTAGATTTTCACTTTTCAGCCTTGAATAACCAAAATCTAAACGTCTAAAGACAAAAAAAAAGCTAAATGTGTAAAGACAAATAGAGGTATAAAATACTTTTATTCTTTTCAGCGTTAAATTGCTCAGTGGGAAATGTTTGTTCAGTATACAAGTTTGGTTTTCATATGTGACTTGAAAGATCTAATCTCACTTTAAAAACCTGTGATGGGTCATAATGCATCCTAGCTGTATTTATTTTATGAACTATACATAAAAAGGCCAAAAGGAAAAAAAAAAGTCCAGTCTCTAACTGGGCTTCTTTACAGTCGTGCGGGCTCGTGTTGCTGTGTGCACAGGGGGGCAGTGTTTGGTCGTTAATTGGCTCTCTCATGTAGAGCAGGCTGCTGCTGATTGGTCGCCTGTGAAACATCTGTATCCATATTTCCAGTTGCTCGTGTCTCCGGCCAGAAAGCTGCTCATGACTCAGAGCCTGGAGAGTGTGAACAAACTGATCGGGGCTTCATTACCACGCTGTTGTGCAACATTTCAACGAATAACATGTAGTTTGTGTCGAAATCAAAAGCTTTTTTTTTGGCACATTTATGTAACATTATTGCGTGCTCTTATAAGGAAGGAGGAAAAGTTACGGGGATGAAATGATTATGTTGATCTCGGCAGCTTCATAATTTTGCCACACAAGAGCACGTTTCTTGTCGAGAAAAGAAAAGCCAAATGTTTTTTTTGCCAGTGTATGTGCTTTATTCCAAGTAGCCCTGAGGACGTGCGTGAAGCCCATCCCACTCCGTTCCCTAAATTCACTGCGCCTGCTGTAGCACGGGAGGCGTTTGGCGCTGGATTTGCCGGCTTCCTTGCATTCATCCAGCCCCCCCTTGTAACCTTCAGGTATGCATATGCCTCCTCTGTAGGCATCAGACACAAAGGAACTCTTGACTTTTTTTTTTCTATTTTTAAGGTGACCGCCTTCATCAGCGCGCCGCCCGCCACCGGTGTGTGGCTGAACATCGCTCTCTGCTTTGGATATTTCACCGTCAGCGACCAGCACCAGGCTTATCGATAAGTTTCTAATCAGATTGATGCTCGTTGCGTCAACGGAGCCGGAGCAAGAGCTGCCAAATTGGCCGCGAGCGAGCTGATCTCTTAATGGACCGCTGAATTGTTAAATGACACAGCGATGAATGTTGTGATCTCCCTCTCGTGATACCAAGATAGCATTATCTGGAGCCGCAGCAGCTGCCTGCCAGCCTGCCCGCCTTGCCTGCCGCTTTTATGCATAGCCTTTGCAGGGTCAAGATGCAGTTTCGGACTGTGCTGGACGTGAAAGTCGTGGACGTGGAGAAGAGGCGCAATCCGTCTAAGCACTACGTGAGTTGCCTGCATGCTTCATCCATGTCACCTTATATCCCACCTTGTCCCGTTCAGATGTGTCAGCGGTGTGTGTTTCTCTCTCTCTCTGTGTGTGTGTGTGTGTGTCTGGCCTGTTACCAGTCTCAGCGTGACACCTAAACACTGCATTTAGTCCAATTAATGTAGCCTAGCTGCTAAGTGAAGACCACAGCTCGGCTAAGCTACTCTGATTTAGGAAGATTTTTTAAATAACAAACCAAGCAAGTCCGAGCTAAACCTTCTCATGGTGTTTCAGCAGACGTAGTTCATCATCACAAGTGAGCTGTCATACCTGTGGGGAGGAACAGGGTTGGTAGTAACACTTTTTACTTTCATTTAACCCCCTTAAAAAAGCTGCATATTTAGTACATTCAACGTGTAGCCAAATGGAAGTCTTAAATGTCAGTTAGGAGTTAAGGGACCTTACTCTCCCTAACCTTAGCCTAATAAGAAACTACAGACTGTCAAATATGTTTTGTATACTTGCATAACCATCCTTATCGTTTGATTGCTTGTCATGCACTATAGGATTGGTTGTCCCTATGTGATCAGATTAAGACTAATTGGCGCCAGGGGCAATTTGTTTGAGCAGCTTGGTGTGTACACATACAGTAACATGCAGACGCATAAATAGATTAGCATTGCATAGAAATAAAACTAGAAATATGCCAAGGATGTCAGTGGAATATCTACACATTTAGTTCGACTGTCAACAAAATGAATACAAACAATAAAACCAATAAATGTATACTTTATTTTAATGGGGGAAAACAAAAGTCAAGCCAAGTCAGGTTCGTTTATAGAGCACATTTAAAAACAACAAACATTGACCTAAGTGCCTCACAGAGATCAATTTGATCAAATACATACAGTCATAAATGAGAGAATGTAAGCAGCCTAAATGAATAAAAACATACAATATCTTTATGAAAACATAACACAGAAAATACGTTGACAAACAGCCAAATAAAATACATCATCATATTGGCTAAAGAAAAGAGATGGGTCTTAAAGACAGGTTTTAAAGGTAGCAATGCACGGGGAAATTCAAATTGTCATAGGGAGACTACTCCATAGTTTACTATGGCCAACTACTGAAAATGCTCGGTGACCTTTGGTTTTTTTACTGTGTACGTGGAATGGAGAGCAGTGATTGGTCGCTGGATGGAGGCAATCTTAAAAAAAATCAGTTTAAAAAGTTTATATTCAATGAAAATCTTTAGTTGAAATTCAACAACCTAGCCAGCTCATGCATCATGCAGAGAGCATAAGCTGGAAAAATCATTCCTATATGTGCATTTTTTCATTCTTATATGACTTTATAAGGAACAAAACTACAATACGTGTGTCAACTAAACCCAAAGAGAACGTGACAGACATCCGCAACTGCAAACTAATAACTACATGTCATAACCTAAGACAGTACTATGAAAACTATAGCTCTCCCTTCATACTTTGTATAATTTTTAAGTTTTTAATCATAAAATCATTGTGTAAAAGCCTAGAAGAGAAACACAGAGGAGTCAAATATTTACATTTTGACATTAAAAACGCTCAAGTCCTCTGACCTCAACTTCTACTGTCTCACTCCTGAAATGACCGTGTAGGTGACCCCAATGACCTCAACTCTGAAAATGTCAGTACCAACATTGTTTAACAGCGCTCTCCGAGGAACGAGATCTTATGAATGTGACAGCAAACCCTGTTCCTCCCAACTGTCGAACAAATAGCCTCAGCAACATCAGCACTGTAACCTGGTTATTATTTTCAATATGTCAATATAATCATAACTAAATGAAAAACTAGTCTTCAGACAAATCAGTGACGTTTAGAATCAAAACTGTTAGGTCATATACAGTGTTTGGCTACTTCAAGGGTTCTCAACTAGGGGTCCTTGGAGTTCAAGGGGGTCCCCAGAAAAAATGAGGACTAGTTTATTTTCACTATTTAATTCACTATAGAGTTGAGCCCAATGTGATTGAAAGTTAGAAAATTCTGATCACTTCCTTCACAGTTAACTCCTTAACTGTAGAGGACAACTATGAATTCATGTCTTAACCACATTCAGCAACCAAAGTAATTTCATTTGGAGGTCCTTAAAGCCATATCTTATCAAATGGGAGTTGACGAGCCTAATGTGTGTCAATTTAGTGGTCCTTAAAATGAAACTATTACCTGATGGTAGTAGGTAAGGAAGTTGTTGCACATATCTTACGATCTTAATTTGTTTTGCTCAGTTTGGGCCTTATAAGGTGGACACAAGAATAGTCATTCTCCCTTAATAACACTTACTTAATATTGTCTATTCTTAGGTAAAACAACACAAATTAGTTGAGTCCACATAACTCAAAGTGTCTCTACTTCAGAATATATTCTCCATTCTTAAATGATTGGTTACACCTCGAACAAATGAAGGTCTGTTGAGATATACAAGTTCTCCTCCCATTCGGCACTAAAAGAACGAAGGCAGCACACACAGAAATATCTCCTTTATTGAAAGACCACTCAAAAGTTTTCCAAGAAATCAATCAAAAATGTACTGCCTCATCAGTTGTTCAGGTTTTGTGCAATAATGGATTTACTAAGTGTGAAATGGAGGCAGCCTCTGTTGGGTTACAAATTGTCATACTAGTAGTACAAGTTATGATCAAAACCTCACTTTAGAATGAAATTGAGTTATTTGGACACTATTTACATTTCAGTTTTGTGTTTCGTTACATAGGAACAGACCATATTTTTTCCAGGTCCAGTGTGTAGGGTTTAGGGGGATATATTGGCAGAAACTAAATATAAAATAAAATATAATATAATAAGTATATTTTTTGAGTGTATAATTATCTGAAAATAATAACTAATGTGTGTTTTTATCTAGAATGAGCTGTTTATGTCTCAATAGAAAGTAAGTTCTTGACTACAGAGGTCGCTCTGTTGCACTACCATGTTTCTACAGTAGCCCAGAACAGACAAACAATATCTCGAGATGAGCCATTAGTGTTTTGATGTTTTTTTTTTAGTGTTTTTGTTTTTACTAGTTACAACACTGGGTCAGTTTGTTTTGAAGAGGAGGAGACCTCTGCTAATAATTCGTCTCCCAGTAAAAACCTCCTGAATACTTGCGTAATCATAAGTTATCAGAGAAAAAAGGTGAACACACGTGTGCTGGGACTTCTCTAACATGCCAAACAGCATCGGAGAAACACTGATTTGTCATGTGGACCTGCTTTATTCAGTATTCTTAATCACCAGACTGAAGTGATGTAGTCAACAAAAAACTTGAATTATCTGGTATCCAGTTGACAAAATAATCTCACCACAAAGTCCATCTAGTTGCTGTTCAGGAAATGTTCAATCGTATGACCTGATCTCCAACAGCAGATGGAGTTTGCGCAGTTGAACATTAGAAATTTCCGTTTTTTCATTTGTCCGTGGTAAAAGTTGAGATTGAAAGTGACGTTGGAATCAGCAGTTGACAGAAATCATCTAACCTTCTATTTAGTAGCTTCAACTCCATCTGATAGCCGTTTTTTGTTTTTAACGCTTGTGTCAATCATTTTTAAAGGACGTATGTCACAGCGATTATTATTACCTTTCTGATTTTTCCCTCCTGTGGCCATCTTCACCAATACTGCACTTGTTAGAAGTGAGAGGCTGTGTTGGGCCTGTGCACTTCATGGCCCCAGTTCAGATCCTATTTTGAGCCCATAAACAAGTCATAATAAATGAGTTGCTCATATGCACTTTCAGCCCTGCATGCCCTTGAGTCTAACGATATGTGCACACAATTAGCACGCTTATTCTGCTTTGAAAGGAGGAATTCACAGGGCTCTCGCCATATGTGTCCTTTTATCAGATGTACTGTAGCTGCTTTACAAGACATGGAATTATGATTTGAATTTTCAACATGAAATAGATTCTCTCATCCAGAACAAAACATCATCTGTGAACTTGACTGAGTAGCTAATACCACCCAGACACAGTACTGGACTATCAGTATATATTTTTAACATGGGGTGGCCTCCGTGAAACTGATACCCAAACTCTGACACTGTCGAAGCATCACTATACAGAGCTCCGGGGCAAAAATGAGCTCTGGGCCCCGATTGACAATCCCAACCCCCCTTCCTCTCGTTCTGTGGGTATTGTGTATGTACTCTGTAGCCTTCAAGTACCCATCAAGTACAGTGCACGCAGTAGACTCCACATGACAGCTTAATTATAGTTCGCCTGAAGCTCTTGAAACCCATTGGCACTCCCATACTGGAGAACTACCTGCCCCCAGGTTCTCTGTCTGCCAATTAGTTTGTGTTTATTTGATTAAACACAAACTTATTTATGCCCCACCTAAGAACGATATCAGCCGAAATAATAACGGGGTTAAAACTAGATGTTAACATGGCTTTAAGATGAGATAATAATGTGAAATGTGTGTCAAGGTGCTTTAGTGGTGCATATTGCCAATCAAATGTATGTATGTGTGTATTCAGATGACAACGAACTAATCATATTGTTTAGTATAAAAGCTCCAGATTGGCTTTGGTCCTGTGGAATATGTCCAGGAGTACAAATATGAAAACTTATTTCTGGGTTTTAGGACTCATTCCTGCACCAGTCTATTTGGCTGGGATGATATGCAGCTTTTGAGCTGTACCAGAGTTAGCCATAAGCTAATTCACACCTGTAGTCCCTGGGTAGGAAACAGAGACTAATATCTCTGTTATTATTTGCTATATATACTTCTTGTGATCCCCTTCGTGCAGAAGCGTCTGCCAATTATATGTAATGTTAAATAACATTTCATACATCTCTTTGCAGAACAATCATGGTTGCCCTTGATGATCCACAGTCAACAGTTTCATTGGAAGAATTTTCTACCAGCAATAAGCGTGTTCAGTGGATTATGTAGAGTAATCAGGACGCTGTTTCAGGATGACACATAGCTGCTGAAGTTTTTAAATGTCATGTTTCAGTGCTGTGAGCTCCACAAACAAAAGTTCAATTCAGTGTCATTAACCTCCCATGCGGAATAATGACACATATCCTTGTGTAATGATTAAAAGAATACTTTGACATTTTGGGAAATATGATTATTGGCTTTCTCGTGTTGAGTAAGATTAGATGGTTGATACCTCTCACATATGCTGTCATATACAACTATCATCAGTCATGTTTCTATTACTGTTATTATAGTTATCACCTAGCATAGTTTCTGCTGGGGACATGGTGATAACAACTGACTGACTAATATTATAGTAGGGGTTCATCAATCTGCATCGATATATATATTAATATACATATTAAATGAGCAATGATCACCTGTCATTGATGCAAAGTGTAAACATCAATCCATATCATCCTCTTCTAGATGCGCCTTTATTTTTGAAATTCTGTGTCGCAGTAACACAGTGTCAGGCAGATGACGCCAAGCAGACAAGAGAAAGACGATGAGGATATTGGTATTTACTTGGGAGTAAATCATCAGTGTCGACATGTTTTGTTTTCGGAGAAACTCAGGGTTAACAGACAGAGTGCATGTCATATGTACACAAAAGCCATACTTATGAAACACGATGTACATGCCAGGCACTGCACTTCGCTAGCTTCTTGCTAACGTTACATTAGCTGCTCTGTTTCAACAATGTTAGACGGAAAGAAAACGTGCATGCAGGCTGAAATTCATCCACGCTGTTCTTTCAGGAGATGCTGTGACTTAAACCAGCGGTGAGTAAGAGAAAACATAAATAATACATGTAGTCTGGTGAAGGAAAAGTCCACTAGCCACTAAGCTAATTGATGTAATGTAAAATGACAGTCATGCTAAAAACGTTAGCATATCGTATATGTGGGGGAAACATGACCTGCAAAAGACAGCTGTTCCGTCTTAAGCTTAGCATTAAAAACAAAGGCATGGCAAACAGTTAGCCTGGTTTGGTCCAACGTTCAAAAATATGCCTAAAGCACCTCTAAGGCTTGCTTATTATCAACTCGGTGTATCTGCCATGTAAAAACATGAAGCTATGGTTTTACTAGAGCTGTGTGATTCAGAATTATGCCAGTCAAATAGGATTTGGCTGTTCAATATGAATATTTGATGACTTGCTTACATAGAAACATAGGACATAGAAGTCAAACTAACTGCGCTAACGTTGGGAGAAAAAAAATGATTACTTGACTTGAAGCAACCTCAGTCAACTCTGACTGATGATTTGAATCTCTGAGTATCAAGGGTTAACCCTAGGTTTTGTAATTTGTTTTTAGGAGAGAGCCAGTCTAGCTGTTTCCCCCTGCTGTTAGTTGTTTTTTATGCTAGTTAGCATCTCTAGCTCCATCATACTCTTAAAAAGATATTGAAGTATTCCTTAAAACCACAATCTGAAAACAAATATTTCTTCTTGGCAAGCTAAAGTGACAAAATACACTCGCAGGCAGAATTCTCTAGTGCTTAGAGACAGTGAATTAATGATCTGCTTTTCATGACACAGGCTATGCTGAAATATGTTTTTAATGCAGCTCTGACTCTTAATGCACAGCTATTGCTTCCACAGAGTAGTTTAGTGTAACATGAGATTCCCAAATCAGTCCAGCTCTGTAGAGAGGCTTGTTGAGGAGTATCCAGGCTACTATAAGTACAGTTAAAGTGTAACATGAGCTTCTCGGAGCTGAGCTGAGCTGAGCTGTGCTGTGTTTTGGGCTCTTCTGTCTCAGCGGGCCAGTCTGTGGCCTAGTTTCCCTAGCTACCCTGTCTCTGGAGACAAGGCTAGTCACTGTGAGAAGAGAAAAAGAGAGGGAGGGAGAGAGAACAACACAATCTGTGGCACCCATTGAATCTCATTTGTAATGTTTGTGAAACCAGCTGGAAATGCTTATCTTGTGAGACGAGGGGGAATGAGACTCGGGGTTTTGTCAAAAGGGAAGTGCTCGTCGGACCGTAGGGAAAGCTGGACCGCTGAGTCGCAAACACACATCATCGTGCACACACACAGTGTCCTCCTGTGAACGGTTTTGTGTGTTTGCAGGAGGAGGTGATAAAAGGGAGAGCGAGGTTGGGCATGGCCATGTTTACTTTAAGCTTCTGTTTCCCCCTACAAGTCCCAGTCCCATAACATTTCATTTTCTAGAGACTCCTGTGCAGCGCAGAGGCACAGACTGGAAGACGGTGTTGTTATTTGGCACCATAAAACATCCCTTCAGAGAGCTGTTCCCCACTCAAATATTTATTGGCCTATCAAACACCGAGTGATATCTCGGTGAAAAGGGTCCCCTGTTTTCAGATGCTCACCCTTAACTGTGAGGCTGATGTGTGGAGAGGTTTATGACGGAAGCTTTTTTTTTTGGATTGGCCATTGTTTGTGAGTTGGACGGCTAACTGGAAGTGCTCAAGGGCTATGTGTGTGTAAGACAGAGCAGAGGGTGAGTTAGGGTCTTTGCTGACATCTGTGAGTGAAGTCAGGGTTCCCACGGTCATGGAAAACCTACATCTATTTCACTGATCTGTATAACTATCAAGATGAGCATGTTTTTTGACTGAAACAACGCCAAAATTCTTTGATTCACTTTGTTCCTGGATGGACTGTTGGCTACAGCACAACAAAGTGGTTAAAAACATCAGTAAACACAATTTAAACAGACAGAGAAGGGAAGTATTTATATATGCAGCCCACTCAGCTACGGTAGAATCACAAAAATCAAGGAAAGATGGCCACAAAATCAAGGGAAAATGACAAAATAAGAACAATCTCAGCGAGTCTACTGTATCAGCTGGCAGGACACTCCGCTTCTGAAACGCTCCCTGAGGGATTGAGGATGGAGCAAAACTGCATCACAGATATAACTTAATCGACATGCATCCGGTGGAATCAGCGGTTAGGGCCGCACAATGTTGTTTCAGCATCAACATTGCGATTCATATTAGTCACATCAAAGGACGTGCAATGTGAAGTAAGGCAAATTTCATTGAAAACGTACACAGTTCTTATTTCCCATGGTTAATACCCACCAAGCCTTCCCCTTCAAGAAAGGTTATACCCCTTTAAGACAGGTTATATGTGACAGAGTGTGTTTGTAATGGGAGGCGAGACTGTCCTCCGTGTGTGTGTCTGTGTTGAAAAGTATCACAACTGGGCTGTCAAGTGCTGCAGACATAGTGAAGCGCATGGTTTCACAATTTGGAATTTGCCTTATCTGTCCTTGAAAAGTCATGAAAAGGTTTTGAGGTTTTGTTTGCAGAGCCCCAACTCCGATACCAACAAAATCTGTTTCATGCACTGACACGAGTGGTTGAAAAAAGTGGCGGATGTTTTCGCACTGTTATTACCGGGACCTCACACATGCTGGGGGTTGTTTTCATGTGCTTTATACCAGATGTTGTTTTTGATTGTGAAGGGTTTTATTTGTCTCCTGCAGCAGTTGGCAGATCTCTTCTCATAGCAAGACGTCTCTGACACTCTTCTGTCTGCATTCTGGGTAAATGCACATGGGCCTCCAGCTCCCTGGCATTGCTCTCAACAGCTTAATTTAGGATGACGTCATCCAGATATGGCGATGCACTTTGGAGAGATAGAGCATGTGTGGGCACGTGGCAGGCTGTGGTTTTGTTTTCATGGGAAAATGACCTGAGCTGATCGTTCTTAACATCACTGGATGTGTCGTGCCGTTTTAGTGCGGTGTGATATGTGTTAAAGACTGAGAGACAGAGAAGGAGGAAGAGAGCAATGGAAAGAAAAAAAGAGACACAGTTGTCTTGCTCGCAGCTCTCTTTATGAGATTACTAGATAGTCAGGGAAATTGGCTAAAAAGTTATTAGAATCAGACTTGTCTGATTAGCATGAGAAGATATTCTTTCTCCACCAAAGCATTTAAGAATGATTTATTCGAAATATTTGATAATAAGATACCCACCAGAAACTAAAATATTTACACAAATACGTCAACTTAAAGGGATACTTTAGTGATTTAGTATTGCCCTTGCATTAAGTTAGGACCCTCGCTGTTTGGTCCCAGCTTCTACTCCCCAATATAGGTCAAGCTCCAACATCACCAGATCCCACAATTCCCACAATTTAACTTGATAGTGTCTTTTGATGGAAAATGCTAATGTCTTTTTAACTCTATGCCCCAATTTTTTATATCTTTGTGTTGTTGCCACAGTGAGGACATTCCTTTCTTATCTTATGAGAAACGATATTTGTCAATGAAGTTTAATATCTGTAGTGTTGAATTAAGTTACTGTTAGAGCAAACAGAAAATTTCCCTACTGCTGCAGCTTCACATTAAAACATTTAACTGGTGAAAAATGACTTTTATTATGAAGTAGCCACAGGAAATGAAATATGTTTGTCAGTGATGTTAGCACTTTGCTATCGTTCATCAAAACAACATAGCGGTTATTTTCAGCATTTGTTGACAGCGGATCAGTTTGCAATATTGTGCCAGGTTTTGGTTTGACTTAGTAGCCAAACCATAGACTTACATTGTAAAAGAAACATCAGTGGATACATTCTTTGACTGTCACAGTCAACGCTGAATGACTTTCACTATCAGCATTTGATCTATTTAGTCTGATAACATTTTGAAAGTCAGCTGTGCGTCTGACAGTCGTTAATGGACTTGCTTAAAGGCTAAACGATGCAAAAGATTCAGGTAATTTTACTTTTTTGGCTTCATCCTGAAGACTTAGTTTGACTGTAGACTTTAATGCAAAAACATTAAAGTATTATCTTTGACCTAGTAAAATCTTATATGTAACAATAAAAGACACATAAGACATTGCTGTGCAGGCACTACACAGGCATACATCTTACTGCATTTACTTATTGGGCCTGTACATTGAAATAACTTTGTAAAAGCTTTGAAAAAAAAGTCCTGGTATCATTTTAATGTTCATAAACAAACTGCAAGTCATTCATCTCTCAAGATGAAGACTTTATGACTTGGGCTTTCCTGCAAAGAACTTGAGACTTGACCTCAAACTTCCTTTTACAGACTTGACACTTGAACTAGACTTGAACTTAAATTGGACTTGTGCCAAAAGACTTAAAAAAAAAAGCCATATGTCCATAGTATTCCTGTTATTTAGCTGAAAGTTGTTACCACAGTTCCTCTGCTGATGCAGGTTATCTTTGTGTGGCACAGGTTATTATATAATACTGTATGGACACAGTTTGGTCCTCTTTGGAGGTCTGTCGGTTGTCTTATATTTGTTTAAAAAGCAGTTAACTGGATTAATTCAAGAAAGGCCTTCCTGTGAAGCAGTGTTTGCGATTGTAAACACTGTTCACATGAATACATGGCCTCTGACCTTCTTTCACCTTTGTTGGGATCTGATACAGAATCACTTCAGAATTGTTCTTTTGTTAAACAGAAATGGTATCAAGACGCCATCAAAGGTGCACAGGACGTGGCTGCTGAATAGACACTTTTCCTCGGCACCCCCTGACTTCCTTGCACCCACCACAAAGGCACAGAAGGCGTAATCGGTCCATTTCAAAGTGGAAGTGACCGCAGTTAAGGCAAAGTTGCGGCGTCGGCCTGGTGTGTGGTTAATAAAGGGCACTGCTTTGGCAGCAGATACAAAAACCCCATCTTTAGGGGATTTTCAGAGACCCCCTGCCAAAGCTTATGAATGGAATCATCCTACAGTTTATTTCACTCTTGTGACATTTTTGTTGGCTTTTGCTGAGAAACAGCTTAGAAGAATTTGTCAGGCTTTATTGTCATTTGTTAACCTCTCTGGCTAAACTGAGAGAATAACTGACTGTATTAGAGTATATTTAGGTTTTGGTTCCATGTGGAAAGACTTAACTCCCATGCAAAGAGTTTTTTTTCCAATCTGACTTTTTGTAGTCTGAGCATTTGCACTTTTTATGGTCTGGACGTATGATGTGCGTCTGTTTTATAGTTAGATTTAAATATAGTAGTTTAGGCGGGGTTCACTGCAATTTAGTGGCTAGGCCCACATTCTCTGCCCCTCCGAGCACTGCTCTCTTTTGCCTTCTTCATTTGAAAACTGAGAGACTGGGTCCAGGCTTTCTCTCCGAAACTGTAAGTTATCTCCTATGGTCACTGAATTATGTTTATGATGTTGTTGTTAGAGAAATGATTCTTCAGTCAGAGGGGAAAAGCTGTAAACTCGACATGAATATTCATAGCTATTTCAGAAGAACATGATGAAATAATCAGAGGTCTAATTTGTTCTGTCGTAAGAATTCATGTCTCTCTCTGCTTCTGAGCATGAATAAAACTTTTGTTTTCAAGTCCCGCTTCCCTTCCTGGGAATAACGGACGTACAAGGTCTTTTCTTGCTATCTGGGACATTCAAGCCCCCAAAGCCTTCTTTGAATTGTTTAGTTTTTTCCGCCCCTTTTTTTGTGTTTTCCCTGTTTATGAATGAGTTTTTAGACTCCTTTGAAAAGAAAGTTGACATGTCAGAAATGGAGTGTTGGCACGTGACTGCTGTGGAATCTGAGGAAAAACTCGACTAGTCTGTGATCAAGACAGGACTTGTGTTTTCCACTGAATTATTAAATGTCTCTTAAATGAAAGATATTGTTCATCAAAAGCTCAGTATGTTAGATTTAGGGGTTTTTTTGTCACATATAGCAGTGAGGACTGGAGATTGCACTCAACTTCTCCCAGTTAGAGTTCCTTAAGTATTAATTTTTTGGGAGGATTTTGCCTGGAGCTGAATTATTCTCAGTAAAACAAAAGGATCAGCTCATAAAAACACTGAATGAAGCAGTTTCACATTACCAATCAAAGTTTCTCCGATGCTTTTTGGCATGTCAAAGATGGGCGTTATTGTGTGCTCAACTTTTTCTCTGATAACTTAAGCTCCAGACCATCAGGAAGTTTTTTCCAGGGGCTGAAATATCTACAGTTTGCCTTCTCTCCAGAACAAATGGACCTGGTTATTTAAACTGATACAAATACAGTTTAAAAATCCGTATTTTTAGAATGATGCTAGTCTTGAAGAGGCTGCTAACTACAGTAGCCAACACAAAAATGTGAATGGCGCTATCCAGAGCCAGTATGGGTTTGTCCGATTTGGGCTACTGTTGAAACATGGTGGTGCAACATGGCGGACTCCTCCTCCCCACGTAGATCGAAAACATCTCATTCTAAGTAAACAAAAACACAACTATTCTTATTTTCAGGTTATTATAAACTAAAGAAAAGGTATATTATAATTCCATTTCTGCCAGTATATCCCCCTGAAGGCTTATTTTGGCTCAGTGTTAGATATGTATACAGTATATGATCATTTCATACGTATTTGTGCACGTTTTCTGAAAGCTTATGGACCAAACAGATCAATACTGGAGAACGTGATGGAAGTGTAGCATATAGTTAAGCAAGGTATGACCGTAGTAGATGACATTTTTAAAAAAGGTGAAATGGAGCGAAACTTCATAGACCACCTTCATCACAGCGCTGCCGCTGTTGCATTTTTAGTAGCACTAAAACTGTGGTACATGTGGTCAAACCTACTCATATTAGGCTCTTTATAGTCATCTACAGTGAGTTATGGCTCAGCCTCCTCATTGTTTCCCAAATCCCTCGATGATCATATCAGTTTCCAACACCTTCCTGTTTCCAAATGGAGGCGTGTTCATTAACAGCTGAGTGTTAGAAATCGACGCATCATGCTTCTCCACGTGATGTTGCCTCCTCGCCCAAATCTCAACCTTCATGTTGGAATGGCTGCAATGCTTTATTGGTCCGGACTTGCCTTCTGTGCAAGGAGTCATAAGATAAACTTGGACTTCCTTATCTTGATTTCTGTGGTTCGATTGCTGCCACAAGGACAAGGAAGATAAATTGGAGACTTGTTTTCAATGTCGTTTTCATGCTTGCAAATAACTGGATTTGTTGCTGTGAAAATGGCTCATTTGATTTAATCTTATATTATGGATATTGCATAATTGAGAGATTATATATTAACTGACGTGTCAGGGAGTCATTTGTTTTTGTAACTGTTACATTACCTCTTTTTATCATTCATGAATAGTATATAGATATTTAATAAATGGGTTACAGCACATTATTACAAAGGTGTGAGGAGCTCTAAGGGTTAATTAACAATTTGAACCCTGAGAAAATTGGTGCGATTTCTTTCAAAAACATGGGAATAAAGGCAATGAGCGACTTCTGAACTGTATTTATAGTTAACATTTTTTACATATCTAAGATTATGTCACAGAATTAACATCACTTTTAAGCACTTTTTTTCAGGTCATTTCCTTGTTTTTGAAAGAAATCAAGCACATTTGCTCAGGTTTTAAAGGGTTAATGCATTTGTCAACAACTGTAACTCCTCATGTGCCCAGCCATGTGTGGGTGCACACAGCTGAATGAATGACAATCCAATGGAGTAAAAAACAGTGATAATAATATAAAATGTGTCTTCATAGTAGAAGTTCTAAGTGTTGACCAATACTTTTTATTAATAAAAACTTAAAAATGTCCTTATATCTGCTTATATTACATTATAGTGTGTTAGAATTGTTTATATACTGCTTGTAGATGCTAAATTGTGGTACAGTGTTACATATTTTGTTCAACAGATGCTTGATTGAGGGCATTTTGGCTGCACTTAGCACTCACGACTGAATGTGCTTGAGCTCTGAGTCAGTCCATGTCGGCTTATTTTAGTTGTTGCGTGAGTGTGTCCCATTCCTCATGAAAAGGTAAAAAAACAGCTACCATGTAACACGCAAACTGAGACTCAGATTTCATTATGGACAGATAAGAGGATGTTTACTGCTAGATGTCTCTTCATTCAGAGTGAGAGGCAGCAGCCCAGACTGTTGTAATTTACTGGGAGTGTTGAGTGAATAGAGTCTATTCTGGGGACTGGGGGGGCATTAGGTTTAAGCTTGATATTTTGGGCATGGGCAGACCGTGGATGGTTTTTGGTTGTGTTTTCCACTGCGGTTGCCATCACATACCCATCTGCTTCTGGGGTTTGGATCGTGTCAGACAGTCCACATCTTCCAGCCTGGCTGCTATCTTACACCTCAGCTCAGCATGGATTTGCTTCTGAGTCGAATACAGTAGCCCAGAGGCATTATGGGAGGAGTTTGTGGAGCACTCAAATAGAACCGCATAGTGGAAGTGGAGTAAGTTCCACATAGATTCATGACTAATGTGTACAGTACATTAAAGCCTGACCAGACAAAGAAATCATATTCCTCTGTCTGCTCTGTAGAGTGCCCGCGTAAGGAGGCTCATAACCTGGCAAAGAGTTAGCATTTCAGCACCTCGTCTTAAGTCAGTGAGTTTTTTGAATGGACTTTTGTTTAGTAGCTTGAAAAAAGGTCTGTGGTTAACACAACCGGAATTAGAAGCACATACTCCACTTTATTATAAAGCCATGCAAGTTACTGCATTGGCAACAACATGGTCCTAGAAATATTTAACAATAAAAGGCTTTGTGTTAACAACTGCAGGGATTCTGTCTGTTCAAAAACGGTCTCAGAGGGCTTTGATTTTGAAACGGAAACAGGAAAGGTTGAGTAAAACAGATATATTTGTGTTTCCTCATGTCTGTGACAGATACAGACATTGAAACTGAAGTAAAAAGATGGTACACTGTCATTATAATTATCAAAACACAGTCTTCACTGTCTGTTTTTGCTGACAACTGCAAGCATCACATGAAAAAAACCCCAGTGAGACTCTCTAGATATGCCGCAGCTGAGAATCAGCTGAGCAGTGCCTGAATAGCACTGCTCACGCCAGCAGTGTGGCTGCTCTAACCTGTTAACATGGGTACCGAAATAAGAAACATCTGGTTTGGTGACGAACACGCACTGCTCACGCATGCAGTGTGGCACGGGTGTCATGGTCAGGCGAGAAAAACAGTCAGGAGATCACCAAAGTTGGCCGACTGATCGGCATTGCTGTCCATAAAGCCGCATCACAACAGTGGATAAATGCTGAATGTTAACCAATATATTTATGGGATTTTTTAAAGCACTAAAACATACATTTTGGTATTATCCTCAAAATTGTATATATTGTACTTCCATGCACTCCAACAAGCTCTGACAAGTGCTGGGGCAGCTCCGCTATTCCCTCTGGGGCATTTCTTTCTGAGTCATTTAAATAAGTCCCATCAGTGTTGACTGGTATGCACTAATAGCATAAAGATATTTTGGGTATTTGTGTCAGTGAAGTCAAGTCTGGCCTTTACATAAAGCTTTAAAAGCTAGGATGAAGCCCCACCAGTCACCTTAGCCACCAGTTAATTCACTCTTCCATTTGTGCCCTTTCAGTTTTCTAAAATGTGCGCTCTTTTCTCTAAGAGATGCTTTGTTAATGAGCAATAAAAGTTGCAAAGACACTTGGAATTATAGCTGACTGTGGCAGTAAGCCAGTTTTTGACTTTTGTGATTTTTGTGACTTGCTGGTACCCCGGGGAGGACATTTTCATAGCAATAAATGCCAACGCTAATCGCTGTGTTGACACCCCACTGTACTAAGAACAAGTTTGTCAGTGTAGTGTGACAGTCACAGCGTCTGGATGCCAGTAACTGTGTTTGCATGGGGGTGAACATACTGGGGTGGCTCCATGCCAGCAGCAGCCGAGCCCCTTCCAGCAGCAACAAGGCCTTTTAACCCTCGGCTTTGTTGTGGAACCTCTTTTGTTTCAAGCTCCTGCCCTTTGTACGTCAACGTCAGGGTCTTTCACTCGACCTCATTCATCTCGGCTCTGCTCCGAAGGCTCTTGGCAGGTACAGGGGGTTGGAGTGACAGCGTAAGATCAGTCAGAAAGATGGAGTCTTCTGCAATAAGGAGCAGGAATGCCTCACCAGGGAAACACATTGCCTTTATTTAATCTGAATGCTATACAAGAGGCAAAGTCAATTCTCTCTGTGTTCACGGCGGCTTGATGCTAAGTGGATTTCTATTTGCGCTGTGTTTGGGCCACTTAGCTGGAATTCTTTGGCTGGTTGACAACATCTTGTTTTATTGCAAATCACTTCATAATGGCTATTTTAGCTGTACGTTGAGTACATGCCAGATCTATACAGCTTTGAAGTGCTCAGTACAAAATATATCCGGAAACAGCATGGATGCTTTTTGTACAGGCTGCTGTGATCTGGCAACAACAATAAAAAAAGCAAATCTATGTCATATCCTAATTAAAAATCATGAGTTTGTAATGATAAAAGCAAAGGTAGAGTACCAGTCAGAATAAAATGTCCAGTGTTACCAGTTTATGTGGTACACCTGTGGAGTCTCATAATACCTCTGTCTGTCCTTGCCAGAAAGACAAAAGTGATGCATGTTGGTGGGATTGAGGCCTTAAAACAGTCACTACAGGTGTACCCAATAAACTGTAAATTCAGTGTAATTTCCTCTTCCAGACCTTGTATCATAATATTATAACTTACCTGTTGGAGTAGTTTGGTAACCAGAACCTTTTGCTGAACAAGTGTATATCAGCAGATGAAAGATCCCACCTTCTCTTAACGTCTCTGATGAAAAATTCCTGGCCTCTGGATGTATAACCTTGGTTATCTATGTTTCATTAGATCAGAAATGATGGCAGCATCACTTACCTCCTCTTGACGGATAAATGGACTCTGTCTCAATCTTATCAGGCCTCCCAGGGCTGCAGCATTGCTGGAGCCAAGGGTAAAGGCCAGCAGGTCAGTGTGCTGACAAAGGAGGGATGATGTCACCATCTATCCCGAAGTATCAGCCGCTGACAGATTTATGAGTGTGTGTCACTGAAGGTCCATGTCGGGGCATTTGGTCCTGGACTGTGTAAGCATGTTGCTTGTGAGTTTATTGGTACTACAGATGCATGCCATTGCAATCAGTACATAGCATTTATTGTTTTGAATGCTAATAATGTTGAGTGATAGATCAGTTGATTGACAGAAAATGACTGCCAATATAATCTATTGATTGTTAGTCATTTATCATGCAAAAATGAAAAACATTCGCGAATTGCAGCTCGTCAAATGTGAGGATTGGTTACTTTTACATGTCAGTTAATTCTTTAAAACCTAGCTTGACATCTGTTTTCTTGTGCTGCGTTCAGACACCTCTCACAAGCTATTTAACCATTTAAAACCTGATCAGATTGGTTTAATTTCTATAAAAAACAAACAAACTATGGGCACAAAAAAGGAACGACCAACTTGGCAAGAGATGTCTCACAAATTGCAAGAAATTAGTAAAAGGTTACGAAGAACGACCTGAAAATTTGTTTTATAATAATTATTAGAAAATTATCAAAAATAGGGGAAAATGCCCAGAAAACTACATTCATAATAATTCTAATTATATATTTGACATTATGTACAGAAAAATACAAATATAAATATATATATATATATATATATATATATATATATATATATATATATATATATATACTTTTATACTTATTTTATACTTTTTTCATGCCATTTCATTGTGAACTTTGTTTTTTACTCTTATTTTGTCATTTTCTTGTAATGTTTGTTTTTTTTAGGTAACCTAATTTTAAAAATATAATTATAAGATGAACACAATATATAGTTTTCTGGAATTTTTCTCTATTTTATAATATATAATAATTGCCCCAGCTAACTTTCATGTCACTTTTTGTCACCTTTTACAAATTTTTGTTTTTGCCATTTCTTGCCAAGTTGCTCATTGCATTTTTCTCCATATTTAAAAAAAATCAAACCAATTTTCTCAGATTTCAGAGTTTTAAGTGCCTCTATAAGAAAACTGACGTCAATCCAGGTGTTTAAGGCTTAATACCTTTTGGTTTTGCACTGTTGGCTGGACAAAACAAGCCTATTAAAAACTAATGTAAAAATTTAATTTAACTCTCTCCTGCTTTTCTTTTCTTGATAGGTATATCTCATCAATGTCACCTACTCTGACAACACCTCGCACATCATCTACAGAAGATACAGCAAATTCTTTGACCTACAGGTAATCTTTCGCCATTATATGCTTCCCTGCATGCTCCTTGCGGGGCGTGTTTGCAGAGAAATCCCTAATTACATCGACTCAGATGCATTTTGAACATGTCAACCCTGTGAACTTGCAGCATTGTTTTGTATGGATTAATGTGTAAGCCTTGTGACTGTTCACTGCCGCCGTGTCTATGCCTGTGTTCTCCACACCTCGTCGCCTCAATGAATCAATGTGTGTGTTAGTAATTGGTCGGGGAGCGGGGGAGACATGGTTTGTATCCCTCAGCCTCGTAGAGATGCAGCAATGCGCCGCATCTCTCTCTGCTCTCTTTATATCGCCACCCCTCCTTTCTGCTCTCCCCCTCTCTCATCTAATCTCTGCCTTACCCTCAAAACGTCAGGGAGCTGACAGACCTTTTTTATAGTACAAGCAAGAAATCCACATGGAAGTCATTTTAATGTACCATGCTTTATAGTGGGTCGCCGTTTGATTCTCCAGCGCAGGCTGCTCTGATTGGTGGGTTCTTTAAATATACTCTTATACGGAGGAGGTCTTTTTCTGTTTTCTTGGCTCGGATGCTTCACTCTAATGTTTAAAGTGTCGAGGTCTCTCTTCGGGACTATTTATTTTGGAACAGAGCAGGAGTTGCAGTGAAAACCCTGCCCTGTGTCTCTCACATTGACTATTCCATACTGAGGCAATGTTTGTATGCATTTATGTGCCTTGCACCCTCGGCCCACTGCAAGCTGATACCATATGTATATTGGACCAGAGGTCTCCGGGTCACCAGTGAATATGAAAGGGCTGTAGTGAGAGAGGTACGGGGGGCACATCTCAATAGCCCCAGTGTGCAAGTCCAGCAGGAAATGATGTTTCAATCAGTGGAGGAAAGGTCCTTTCTGAAAGGTCCCATTGATAAGCCGAGGGGCAGTGTGAGGTGGAAAATAGACGCCCCCCTGCAACTGATTACTCCCAACGTAGAATAAAGGACAGAGGTAGAATAATAAACACATTCTGGAAAAGTCTGAGACATAGGTGTGGATGTGTGTCGTCCTCCCGATATTCAGCCCCTCTAAATTGCCTGGGAGGAAACTAATGAACCTTAATGGTTCATGGATGGCTTGGCACAAAATCACTCCCAGTCAGCAGCGGCAAGATTGATTTTGTTAGCTTTGTCAGATGGCGTGGGGCAAAGGTCACCCAAATTGGTTGCGCTTTATTGAGTTGTCAGAGACAGCGGCTCTCACATGGCCAAAGTTTGGCAAAGTTTGGCCAGGCTGCTGTTAACTGAGTTCTATTGTGCAAAACCCCTTGCTACATATTTATGGGATTTACCAGATGTCCCTTTTAAAGCGTACTGCAATATATCACCACCAGAACTGCATCGCTCACATCCTACTTTGCCTGGTTCCTTGATGTTTCCATTTGCACTGTGACACTCATGAATAAAACTACCACTGGCAATACTGACAGACTGGCTTTCTAATGCTCAGTAATCCTCTGTCTCTGCCGGTATATGGGCCGAAAGTAAAGTCCTCTCTGCCAGCCTTTGAACTCCCTAGATTCCTTTGATGGTCGTGTTTGATCCTATTGTTTTCAGAGCAACCTGGAGCCTCTCCTGTCCAAACATTTATCTGGTGCAGAGACCCGCTGCTCTCAGCGGCCCCACTAACCCTAGGGGGAGAAAAACATGGATGGCCGCTCTGAAACCATTGGAGAGTGCTTTAACCGAAGCTTTGGCAAAGATCGCTGGGGATTTCAAGACTGTGTCCTAGTAATAACCAGAACAGGCTGTCTTCCTGGAAACACACTGGCCCTGGTTCTGGGCTGGCGTCAAGAATAAGAGGGGCCACAGATGTTGTTTTGACTGACTTTGTTTAGATTATTTTACCCAAACTCAACTCTTCATGTAATGCGTAGAATGCATGAACATAAAAGCTGCACTGAAATTGGCGAGCGTACGTAATTTTTTTTAAACACAGGAAAACCCACTAAAAATAGGAAATAGACTCGTTTCCCATTGCCATTGGACCAGAGCCTATCGCAGCACTTTGCTGGAGACAAGTACATCTTTCTGTTTTTATTTTTTGTCATGTCACGTTCCATATCATGGACAGTCCAGAAAACAGGTTAGTAGACAGTAGAAAGCAGCGTGGAGACCAGTGAAAATGATATAATGGTCACTCCTTTTTTTCTTAAACATCTCTGCCTTAGCCAGTCTCTCTCAAACTCGACTACATTTGGAACAATGTTCGAGCGCTGCTTGGATGGAGGTGGATGGTATTTTGTGCTCGACTGTTGTTGCATTGTGCTGGCAAAGTGGCTAAAATTAGGAATAAACATTTTGAGTGATTTCCATTGTAGAATACTTGTTTTACTATGTTATAGTCTTTGTGCACTTGCAAAATAAAAGCTTAAGAGTAAGAATAGGAATGTAAATTGGCCAATAACAGAAAACAAGTGCAGTTTTAAATTCCTTTATTGAACAATTAAGTTTCAATCAGCCTATTAATATTAAAGCATAAATTTAAAGTTAAGCAAACTTCCTGTTGCTTTTTCATCACTGCTGATTAGAGCCAATCGGAGCCGGAGTTGATATATAGGCTACCTGTGACTACTGCAGAGTCATTTGACACAGGAATAAATGCTGATTGTAACCTTTCTATTCAAAATAAAAAAGCCAGATGTTAATGGGTGATTAAAGTTTTTTTTTGTCCAGTGGGAAAGGGGCTTCAGACACATACATAAAAAGTTGTGTGATGAACTGAATTTAGCACTTACCATTCAATGTCTGTTCGTCTCAGTCTGTATCACCCTTAAATCAGCGTTTCACATGATTGCTGTCTGCCAATACCTCCCAGAAATTATGAAATTTAATGGATCCAGTCATGCTTTAAAGTGCCTCTGCCATTTTGAAGCCAGAGATGTAGAGAATGTGTTAAGGTAAAAATAATCAGAGCCATGTAAGCGCTATTTAGTGGCCCTCTGTGAAAAAGAAGTAATTCACGGCTAATAGAATGAATATATTAATGCAAAATGTAGCCAGAATTGCCCTGTGGGGAGACATTTTGTCTGTGTACTTTTATTCTGTTAAGAGTGGGTTGGATCACACACTGTCCACTTCTTTGGGGAGAAAGTAGGATCTCTCTTTCCGCCATCCTTTGCCATAGTATTTCTATTAGTTCTTTATTTGACGGAAGTTTGGAGGGCTAAAGTTGAACTGCTAAAAGGTGGATTTTTTTTTTTGCTATTACTGATACTTCACCAGTTGAACAATTGACATAACTCAATTATAGGCAGGAAACAAGGAAAACAAAAGCAGGTCAAGAAACATTGTCTTTCACATACACATGATAGCCACATCAAAAAGTACAGTATGTCCTAGAGTGGACATTTTAATCAATTTTCATATTCAAGTACTCACATTAATATAGAGTACTTGAGTACTTGTTAAATAAAAAATCTAATGTCAGAATGGGAATGTAAATTGGCCAATAATGAAAAACAAGTGAAATTTTAAATTCATTTTTTGAACATTGAGCTTGAGTTAGCTTAGTAAACCGTAAATTAAAAGCTTACCCAAGAAAAATCAGCAAACTTTCTGTTGCTGCCATTACACGGGTTAAACACAGCACTGAAAGACTATCTTCAGAGCTACTCTCCTCCTGGTCAGTACAACATGTTAGGAAAAGCTAAAACAGTAGCTAACATGTGACACTGAGCCGTTAAACGATCCCAAAAAACCGAAACGGAAGTGAGTAGAGCAAACAAACAGCTAAAGTCAAGAGTGTGTGAGACTCACACTCCCGCAGCAGTAATTATCTGTCTCATAATAAACAGAGAGAGGGTGTCAGCAGGGCTGGGAGGCACTAAGTGAAGCAATACACTGTGCACAGCTAAAAAAAAAAAAGGTTTTTACACATTTAAAAAAATAATTAATAAAATAAATAAGCCATGTTCACACGTAAGAGGTTGGGTAGCAAATTCTCCGCACATCAAATCAACTATGATGTCCAAATTGAGTAGTAATGCCCATCCCTAGTTTGTACATCACCTAAATATTCAGAATACTGCATGCCTTAGCGATCACCATCTCCACACCCTTGCATATTTTCTGTTGAGCTCATCTTCCTTGTCATCTTCCTGGCTGCTCTGCTGTGCACTGATGTGGTTTTGTCTCAGCCAAACTAGTGAGTCAAACAGTTTGTCCTTCTGTCAGAAGTCTCCGCCCGAGTTACTCACCATCATTGAAGAAACCGGGACATGGAGAGAAACAGGTCGGCCTGAGGGAGGAACGGAGCAATGAGGAGTCAGAGTAGGATGATGATTATTGTTGTGGTGATAATGAGGCAGAGGAGGGCAGTGATGAAAGATATGAAAGCAATGATGGTAATGAGAAAGCCAGCAACACTAGTGGTGCAGATGACTAAGACTGAGGCTGTTGATGCTGACGACACTGATGATGCAGATGGGAGGAAATAAAGATGTTGTGATATTGTGGGTTTCTTCAGGGTCACTTGTTACAAAGTCGCCTTCATAAGTTTGAGGAACCTCTGAGGAGTGGGTGATGCGCCCTGGGTGTCCTTGGGCCCCTGAGCGAAGTTGGCATATTTAAAGCTGCGGCGTGGCTCACCATCTGAAAGAAGGACACGCTCTGACTCAAGCTTTTTACGAGGCATTTCGGTTTATATTCTGTCCGCACGCGCTCACACAAACCCTCTCTTTTCTGTTTCCAAGTCTGCCCTCGTATGAGCCTCCCCAAAGCAACTGAATATTTAGTTTCGGGGAGATTTTCATGTTACATCTCTCCAGCTTCTCTTTTTTTCAGTGTTTAGTGAATCTTTGAAGAACCAACAGACGATATTAGATTGATTTGCACCGAGAATCATTCTCAAGGTCAGTATTCAGTTTGGAAATAGCTTTACAGATGCTAGCAGCAGGCTTTCGGCACACAGCATCTTCTATTCAGCGCAGAAAATTATACAGTAGCTGTGGTCAAAGCGCTTAAGAGGAAGGTCACTGAATTGGGAATCTCTAACCTCTAAGTGGGCCGTCTGATGGAAACATATGTCTAGACCACAAGGCATTATCGGTATGCCATCCTCGAGGATAAATTGCTGAATAGCGGGGCCACTAGCTCAGCCTCTTTGTCCTTGAGGTGTTCTGTGGACATACTGTAACTCAGTCGAATGAGGGAGCCCATTGTTTCAGGTCGAGGATAAAGGAGTATTTTATTTAATTTATGTGTGCGAGAGAGAGAGAGGAGTAGGAAACATAGTTTTAAGCCCCGTCTGAGAGGTGGAGGAAGGACACCTACACGCCAAACACAGGAACTGTTCTTGTGAGTTACAATCGTTCATTTGACAGGACGGCCCTGGCCAGGTCCTTGCTGAGTTGGGAGCGGAGGGGGGAAAGTATGCAGTGTTTCCCACAGCCGTGGCGAAGGGATCAGGAGAGTGGGCTAAATTTAGGATGAATGAGCACAGTTCAGCCGTTTGTGGGACATTTCCACGGCTTAAAAAACTCAGCAGTGTGACTGTGAGGTGACTGGGACACATTCAGGGACAGACAGAAGATAGAGAAGTGTCCAGAGTGGACAGAGGAAACTTGAGGTTTTATGTATGATGTCCATCAGAAATTTGATTGAAAAAAACTTTTAATAGGGATATCTGAAAAGATGACAAAGAGATGAGATTTTCTGATTAAAACAGTTTTGAAAACAAGCCATGCTGGATACAAAGCTGCAGGCTAGTTAATCTAAAGATAAAGGGGCTTGTAAACTGAGCTTGTTAAATAAACCTATTCAACAAAGCACCTAGAGAGCACATGACAGGCCTTCACAATCCTCTAAATTAGTTTATTAATTAGAAAATGTTAAAAAATGTTATTTGGTAGGCTGGCTGAGTTGGGTCTGCATGAATAAAAGACAGTAATGGGATATGTGTGCAATGTTTTGAACTAATTTATGACTTAGTTTATGACTAATTAGCAAAAAAAAGCAACCATCCTTAAGAGATACCTGAAGCAACAGTCACTATTCTATATTGACAATGGATCAATGGATTGAATAATAGAGAGATGAAGTTCCTCCCCTTCCCATCGGACCTTATTTGAATAATGCCATGAATTACACATTAAGTGTTTGTCAATTGAAAAGATACTTTTGAAAGTATTCAGTTTGTTATAAAACTGTTGAGATATAACAATGTGAAAATATACATAAGTTGCACATATGATGCCTGTGTTTTTGGTATGAGGATATACTCTTTCTATATATAATGTTGTAGTTGTGTCATTGCACCTTTTAGTTTTGTGTGAAACGGCGCAGTGAACTGTATCCCTTGTCTGCCTTTAGACATGTTTTATTACTTGTAAGACTATTGTTTTATTTTATTGTATTTATTTGTTGTTTCTGCTGGTGTTAGATTTTAGTGTCCTATTTTATTGTTGCTTCACCAGGACCTCAGTACTTAGTTTTGTTCACGCTCATGAACCTCTGTTCTCTGGAATGACAACAAACCTTGTTGAATCTTGAATCTTGAATATGTCACCAACAATAGCTGGCTAGCTTGTTAGGTAACTTAGCTATTTTCCACGCACCAATGTAACGTCTTTTTACTTGAAAAAGACCAGCGACTCGAAAGAACGAGCAAGACCCGTTGCTCGTGTAAGTACATCCTTGCATGACACTTGCAGGCTTCACAGCTTCACCATGAGAGAAAAATATGATGTCACCTTGCAACTTTTGTATTTTTTACAGTTACATATTTCTTATATTTCAAAAGTTTTGCAATGAACTGCAACTTTCTGGACTTGCAAAATGACAAATGTGTAATTCTTGGCACTATTCAACCAGGCTGAAAAAAAGTAGTTGCCTCTTGCTTTTTAATATCCTATATTTTCTCCAAAGTGAGGTACCGTGGTGGTCCAGAACAAGTGACGTTATCTCTAAATGGTAGCTGTTGCTCATATTGACAAACCCACAGTGAAATATCACCCATATCTGCAATTTCTCTCAGCTCTGAAGAGCCTTTAGCCTCTTTAAGTTCATTTCCTCAGTTTTCCAGCCTGAAAATCCCGCTCACATCAACCTCAGCAGCAAGTAGCTTTGGTTTTAGTTGAGAAATTTAGATTCTAGATAGATATTCTGGTTCGATGTTGCCATGTAGAAAGTGGTGGATAATCGCTCGTGGATTTATTCAACTTAGCCTCATCCATGGCTATGTAGTGAGGGTCTTGTTTCATGAAGTGCAGTCAACAACACACCAAGAAAAAGGCGAGTAGACTATTGCCAGATCACATCTCATAAAGCAGTCACGTTTGAATCACCTGAAGAAGATGTTGATTAGACATCAATATGCATAAATCAATAAAGATCTGTTATTTTTCCAAACAGCAAATCTCAAACCTCCTATTCAGGATGATTTACACTCAGTGAAGAAGCAGACTTAAATAACAGACAGTGTGCTGTAGTAGATCAATACAGCTATCACTCTTAAGTTCGAAGCTCAGGCCTTTGCTACATTGATCCTGTATATTTATATGGAGTGTGTGGAGAAGAGTGGAAGTATTGTTCCTCTCTGGGCTTGTGTTCTTCATGTCGAGGCGGAGAGGCCCTCCCAGTGCGTGTAGGAGCATGAAGGCAGAGGAAGACGCGCTGGGAGTTCATGAAGAAGAAGTGTCTGTCAGTTATTCCCTATTGTCACATCTTTTTTTAGCAGGACTCTCAAGAGGTCATTGCATGTTCAATCATCTATTTCTTAGTTTAGAAGTTTTGTATATCCCTCCTCTCTTACATCCATGTCAGACTCCTTCTCTCATGACTTCTGCTGGTGGTTATCACCATATATGATTTACATTCAATATATACTGAACCGGCCAAGTATATAGTCCCTGTTTGCTTCCTGTGTTTACACTGCTGCCTGTTATCTGGAGACGTATGTGGCAGCTGACAGACGTCCGCCGCTGCTCTCTATCCGTCTCCGTCTTGTTTTCTTTCCTTCTCTTCTCTCTGCTCGGCTGGACAGCCCTCATGTTTCTGTTCAGCTCAAGGTCTCCTCTGCTCAAACAGGATGGGGAGGAGAGTCAATGAAAACTTTTGAGCTCTTGTGCTCCTGGATATTTGGCAGCTCTGCCTCACATTGAGCCTTGAACAGAGAGAGGGCTGCTCAAGGTTTTTTCTTTTTCATTGCATTTCTAGCCAAGCCTCCGCTGCCTTTGTTCTCCATTTGATAAATCATGCTGTACTCATTTTATACTCCTACTGTATCTTTTTGGGCGAGGGCCAGGGTTGTTTTTGTTCTGCATATGTGGATATTGAGCACAGAGCACTTTGCACTGTTGAATGACTGAAGGACCTATGTTATCAACGACATGTGATGAAAAGGAATGTTAAAACAGCATGAAGTGAATTCCTTGATGTGTAGGAACAAGTCAGGGATAAGAGGACTTCTGACATTTCTCCTCTCTTATATTAAGTCAGTGAACATTAGAAATGTCATATTGACACTCATAGAAAAAATAGAGTCCTGCCTGCTTGCTGGATCAATGATAACATGTTTATATGCCATTCGTAGCTCTTGCATTCAAACATACAGGCCCTTGTCTTAACAGTTACTTTTAAAAACCACCGTGAGTAGCTTTTCAATATTTCCAGCTTTAGCACCCAGTAGTGGTTGTAACAAAAACAAGGGTGTTTCTTTGAGCCATACTGGGCCCTAAAGGTGCCCTTTGGAGTTTTTTCAAAAACAAACAAAAGTCACGTTCATACTCCCTGAAATTCGGTATTCTTAAAGTCTGTGTTACATATATTTTCTTTTCCCATAAAACATTTGCAAAAGCAACTTTTAAAATTTGTTAGCTTGCAGTCTTTTTCTTTACTGCATTTTTAGGACATTGCTATGTTTCTAGGCATCAGCTATCAGTTAGCAAGGTAGCATGAAAAGCATGTTAGGAATATGTATCGTGCCGCCTGCGTTTATGTGCATCCTCATACAAAAAAAACAGGGGCCCACTTTCAAAATCATTGGTCCAAAGTGCTTTTAGTAGTCCAAAACTGCTTGGGTGTCCCTTTGTCCCACACCAATTTGACCAGGGAACACTGAAAACTAGTGACAAATAGGCTATGCCAATTTTCACAGTACACTTCGTTCAGTGTGCATTTCTTAAGTTTCTGATGTTTTGTGGTATATGAGAAGTCATTGTCATCGGCAGGGGATGGTAGATGGTGTGGCACTGAAGTGGCTGCCAAGCTGCAGACTACCGCTTGAGATGGGTGTGACCCAAAAGTGGGTGTTTTGTTACAAGTCATTGTTGTGACTTCCAGCGAGTCACCAAACATTTTTTTTCAGTGGGGTGTTGCTGTGTTTCCAGTGGGGATTGTGCAATAAAAGCGGTTGGTTTTTACTGAGACACTGATGCATTTCCTGCCAGGATAGTGGCACAAAAAGCAGTTTTTTATTACAGAGACATCGCTGTGTTTCCTGGTGGGATAGCACCATGAAAAGTGGTTGTCTTTAAGAAAACTACATTGCGTTTCCTGTGGGAACGGTGCTACAAAAAGTGATAATGTTTTACAGGGACATCACTGCATTTCCAGGCGGCATAGTGCCACAAAAACTTTTTTTTTTTTTTTTTTTTAACCTCCTGTTTCCTACAAAGCACTAGTTTTTTACTGAGACATTGCTGTGTTTCAGGCAGGACCGTGTCAACAAAACTGGGTATTTTATACCAAAACATGATCTTTTCCTAAAGCTAACTAGGGTTTTTTTTTGTGTCTAAACCTAACCACTTGATAACTATAGCGTTGTTGAAACATCAAACTTTAACATATCCACCACATAATAATAATGTACAAATGTAACATATCTGTGGTTTGCAGAAATGTAATATGCCAACATTTTTTCTGCCAATTGGGCTAGCATACATTAAGTTTTAAAGCTGCTAAATCACAAAATATAAAAAATGGTGACTTTAGATTTTGGATGAAATATAAATGTTTTTTGGAAAAGAAAAAAAAAAAGAAAAAAATGTTTTTTTAGTTTAATTAAACTTATTGTCTGTTGATGACTTACATCGTTAGTGCCACTTTTTTACCCTCTTCTGACCACTTGATAGCTTCAGTGTAGTGGTTAGCACTAAGTAAAAGGCAAAACGCCATGTATCTGAAGGAAAACTTTCTGTTGTTTATCAACCATTCTGACATTGTGCTCTCCTTATGCCTGAAACCTCGACCATCTAGTCTTCCAAACATGTAAAATAAAACTCCCCTGCAGGTTTATTGCTGAATATGCAGAATTTGTGGACTGCTTATCTGAGTATCGGTGGCAGTGGCCAGTCCCCGTCCAGCCAGCCAATGCCCTGCCTCGCCCGTTTGTCCGCGGGTTAATGAACAGTGATTGGGTAAACAGCAGGTAGGACGAGACATGCTGGCTTTCAGTGCCACCCGGTCAGGTTGAAAAAAGAGAGAGAGACAAAAGTGAGATAGAGACACTCAGAGATAAGAGGTGAGAGTTGCCGCTGGAATTCAGAGTGAAACTCAGGTGTCTATCTCTCGCTCTGTTGTTCACATCAGTCTTTTCCCTATTTGTCTTTGCCTCGCTCCACCGCTATTCATATGTTATTCCCACAATTTCTCACCGTCTCTCTCACTCTCCTCACATAGCTCTCTCCTCTCCTCCATCTGTCTCTGTCCCTCCTTAGAAACCCTTCCCTGTCTTCCCACCCTCACCCCCTCTCCACCTCCCCCCTCTGGTCTGTTGTGAGTGTTTCCTGGTTAATCCGCCTCGACCTGCACGTTCTGGGGGTCAAGTGCATTAGCTTTCTGATCTACAGGCTACAGAGGTTTCTGTTTTCTATGTAAGACTGTTTTACATGCATGTACTTTATTTGTTAGTGTGTGTGTGTGTGCGTGTGTGTGTGTGTGCGTGTGTGTGTGTGTGTGTGTGTGTGTGTGTGTGTGTGTGAGATGCCTGTTTCTCCTGATTACTCAGGCAGTCTTTCTATTACCTGATGATCCAATTTCCTCCCGCTGGGCCATCTCCATCTCAGTCGGATTACATTATATACTATAATCACAGAATGAGCTCTAAAGGCAATAAAAGACCTCCAAATTAAAAACCCTTCAACACATCGCAGTGCCATCACAGTTAGAAAGTTAGCCTCTAGAGCACGGGTATTTAATAGACCTCAAAGAGGTCAGCAGAGTTCAGAACCTCATAATACTAAAATTTTCTTCTTAAGCCTGCTGTAGCCGACCTCAGTGCCTGTCTAATGAAATCAGCAACTTGCATTTTCATAGCATTTAAACAGTATTTATTGTCAATTTTTAGAGAAGGATACCTTTAATGTACGTACACATTTTACCTGTATAACACTTACTTAACACAAAAAGCTATCTTTACCATGACTAAAGTAGTTCTAGCACAAGGAAATTAAGGCCCAGACCAGCCATTAGAAAATAAAGAGGGGGGGGTCCACTTGAATCCACTTCGCTTTCCAGACATACTCAATTTCTGCAATTCTAATGCTGTTTAGAGACCCCAATGTGCAGAAATATGTAAGTACAATTTAAAACAAAACAGTAATGCCACTTTTTCCCTAACCAGAGTTTAGCCTGAACCTGAAAATAATGCAAAAAACATAAAATTTGTCACTAAATATGTAATTATAGTTAAATAATTGTTTTCTATTAATATTTTTTAATAACTATTTTCTAATATTTCTCTATCTCTCTGTCTTTCTGATTTTCTGTTTATTTTCTTGTCAGATTTGCACAGACATTTGCTTGGATTTCATTGGTTTAAACGCTTGTGAAAGGCGTCCAAAGGGTCAAAAGCAAACTAAATTACCACCACAGAGTATGATACGTGCCGAATATGAAGTCCAAAAATATGAAATGCAAAGACTAATGAATCCAATACCTCTTTTTTATCAGAAGAGTGTTGCTAAACTTTAGCCAGTTTCGGGTGAAGGTAGCCCTAATCTTCAAACTGCAAAGTTAGTTATTTGCTAACAAAAGTCAATGATAACAAACTGCAGTGGTTTTTTTTTTTTTTTTTTTTGATCGATAAAACACCTCCAGCTTTACTCTGGTCTTCTTGTCATGTAGTAACTTGACTGGACAAAGAAAAACAGTGTAATTAAATTCACATTTTTCCTCATTCTGGTCCCTCTTATTTAGTTTCCAGTGTTTTTGTCTTTCTTTTTCATGCTTTCTTCACTTCTCTCGGCCCACTCGTGGTTATATTCCGAAACTCATTTCTCGTTTCCCTTCCACGCCCTTGTAAATGTGGGCCGTGGAGAGCTTTGAGCTCACACACACAGGGAGGGCACTGCCATCCGATTCACCCCATCTGGGAGAGTCTGTGGTTTGGCCACACTGCCCAAGGTTTGTCCTGGCTGTCAGCATGGAAACTCTTGAGACCGTCAGCATGGCTAAATTAGGTCCTACGCTACTCTGTTAGCACTGAACCCTGGCACAGGTGAGAGCCCTTCCTGCCTGCCTTCGCCTGTAGTGAACTGTAAGTTGGCTGGCCTACTTACTTAACCCGAACTGAAGCAGTCTCTGTGTAAGCTGACACTGTTCTTTTCCTCAGATTGAGGTTGCGGCTGCTCTGGAAAGTGAAGCTGTTGTTCAGGCAGAACTGAGCCAAGCAGCCGAGGAGGTAAATGGCCTTAAAATGCCACCGGAACATATAGTCAGTGCCTCTATTAAATATGAAGTTGGGTTAAAAACTTTGGGCACGATTGAAGGGCAAAGCTCAAATGGATCTTCGTTTAAATTTAAATTCACTGGTGCTGTCCCTCTCACTCATTCCTCTAAACCTGCAGTTTATTACGAGCCAAATATAAATAATGTGCGCCTTAATGCCTGTAAATTACAGTATGTAAAGTGAAAAGCAAGCACTGCTCGTTTTTCATTCTCTACTACCCTTGTTTGCCCAATGGACCTGTTCCGTCCTCTAGGCTTTCTCACAGCTTATGCAGTTTTATCTCTTTGATTAATGTATTTTTAATGACTGTGAGTGTGCGTGTGAGTAAAGCATCCAGTTGTCCAAACTTCAGCACCACCACTCCTGCTGAACTCGGGGGATGGAGAGAGATGTATGGATTGTTCCAGTGGTTTGAAAACTCTGCATTTCCCTGCCAGCGTTCTCCTCCAGCAGTCGAGGTTTAGTGTTAACAAAATTGACACAATTAGCAAACTGGCTCAGTCTTTAATTTGTTTCAGTGTTAGCACTTGGGTGAAATTTAATTATGTTGTTTTGCCGAAATCATTCATCAGCACCTTCCACTGCTATTTTTCTTCCTTGACCTAAAGTTGGAAGCACAACACTAAATTGGCGAGCGCAAACAGTCCGGAAAGAATTATTTAATTGATCTATTAGTGTGTCAACAGGAAAATGAATTGACCACAGTTTTGACAACTGATTTAGTATTTGCTGGTTTCTCTGATTTACTTCATGCAAATTGTGTGTTATTGGGTTTTCGACTGTTTGACAAAACAAGCAATTTATGGGGCTTCCACATCAGAGACCCGGGCCTAGGTCCAAGTACACTTGGCTTTAAAGTGTGTACCATACCTGTAAACAATACAAGCCAATTTGTGTCACTCCAACTAAATAACTTCAGCTTAATTGTGTTAAGTGTTAAGTATCTACTCATATCCACTCGACAAAAGAATTTTCTATATTTTGAGTATATTATTAGGTTTTACATGTTGAAATTATGTTGTTCGTAAGTAAGTAAGTTATGTTATGAGGGAATGAATAAGTCTGCATATGACAAATGGGCAGGTGAAGGAAAGGACAAGAGCAGGAGAGTGACTTTGATTTGAGTTTAATTATTTTAATAAATCATGTTAAATAATTAAAACCTGTCCTAAGAAAAATGCTGAAGATTGAATAAAGAATATTAACTATGATTTTTTTTTTAAGTCTTTTTGATTATTGAGAAAGTAAAAACAATGTAAGTAAATGGTTACTCGTATATATTAAACATTTTTACCTGATAATCATGTCTCCAAACTAAGAGACCACAGCATGGGTTTTTATAGTGCAGTCAAAGTCCCTCCCAAGAGCCTCGTTCTAAAGGCCACAGCAGGCTCTGCAGCCTGAGATTTGGGAGTGACAAATGAGCGACTGTGGACAGACACGAGCCACCACATCCCTGCACCTGTTGCCTTATTGTAACTTAGGGGAGCCTGATTGCCACATGGGACATAACAACAGGAACAGAGCTCAAATTTTTTGGACAAAGCCAACCCCCCCATGTCACTCCCACACATGCATTCACTGCATAGAAGCATGCAGGATATCATGTTCCATCCAAATAATGTGCCAACCGTGGACAGTGATTTGTCCAGATCTGGTGCCAGTTTATATTTAGAGGCACAACTGTGAGTGATTGTGGCTGGAAAATGAACGCCTTCCCCCCCTCGAGTCCATCGCAGACATCTGTCTCTCTGAAACTGAATACCACCGGGCGCTAATGCATGTTGAGACTTGATGCATGCGCTCCATTACTTTCCATCCTTCCTTTTTTAGGATTTGTGAACCATAAAGAAAGTAAATGTTGTGGCCATAGCGGATCTTAACGTGTGAAATATTTGTGCTAGAATTTCCTTCCAGAACTTGTACTCCCGAGGAAGAAAAAAGGTCTCAAATGTCAGAGGAAAACAACATGTTTACATCCTGCAGAGAGGATACGTGTTGGTTTTATCATTAACTGTAGCGCAGTAAGTGCAATGACCTTATCATGTCATGCCCGGAGACCAGCGACAACAAGCATGCTGAGCCTGTGGCCTCGCTGACTCTCACCATGTTGCCATGGAATTGGCGTGAAGATCACATGGCCGCCGCCTTGTTGTCGTGCTGGTCATGAGTTGTTCCAGAGTTTTAATGTGTGTGTGTTTGTTTCCACTCCATTCTGGTCCACTGCTGCGGAGCCTGGGGTAAACCCTCACAGTCACATGACCACCAACAGGAAGTGAGGCATGAATCCACCGCACAATAACAGTATGGCATCCCCCAAGTTTATACCACCAGACTCAGTTCCTTATATGGAGGCTCTATTCTTAGCACATATGCATGATATGAAGACGGAGCTGCTGCAGTCCAGCCTCGGCCCTGTTGTCAGTTGTTCCTCGAACTCCACATGTATCTTTGACTGGAACTAAGAAAATGATTGCTATGTATTATCCTGTATATTGCAGTTTGTGGGAAGTTGTTTGCTCTAAGTGAATTATGTGTTAATTAGTTGAAAAGCTGTTGTACAGAACTTGAATTTTCAAACCATTTTGGTTGCTTGATCTGTTGGGATTGTTCAAAAATGACCCAAAATAGGTGCTAAAAAGGTTTGGTGACAAATCGGTTGTTTTTAAGTCAAATATAATACAGCTTAAGATTCCCTGAAACTAGGTTATGCTCCTTTTTTTGTGTCTCATCAATTTAAATGAAATACCTTTGGAGTTTGAACTGTTGGTTGGAGAAAAAATGCTATCCCACAGTCTCAGGTTTTTGTCAATATCATCACCGCCTGAACAGATCTCAGAGGCCTCACTACTAAGACGTGATAAACCAACTCAACCACCACAAAAAAATGTTGACGATGTATTTTTCTGCAAACCATGGATATGTTAAACTTGTACTTTATTATGTAGTGGATATGGTGAACTTTTATGTTCCTTTACGCAGAAAGCACACCCAGCGGTGGCAAAGTGCTGTCATGGTGTGACGACTGCTCTGGACTGTGGCTGCTTGGTAATGCGAAAATAAGTGTGGCCATAATGAAAGTTGGGAATAATTTTACATTTAGCTGCAAATTGCTGCCAGAGTACAGACAGCCAATCAGTAAACAGAGTCCTGTGAGATTTGACCTATGATACTAAGAAATTCTTCCAGCCTGAAATACATGAAAACGCTTCCTGTCCACAGAAAAATGTAAATATTGCGACCAGCTGCACTTCACAGCTGCTTGGTGTGTTTTCAGTGATACATTTTAACAACAATGCCATTAACATGTTTTTAGGTTTAGGCACAGGCACTTAAAATACCTTTTTTTAACGGCACAATCTGGGGTTGTAAAAGGCAGCAATGTCTCAGAAAAGAAAATGCTTTTTGTTCCACTATCCTGGCTTGAAAAGCAGCAATGTCTGGGTGAAATGCAACTACTTTGTATGGCACGTTCCCAGCTGGAAACACACCGCTGTCTGCATAAAAAACAAGAGGAAGTAACCAGCACCTTGAGAGGGCTTTTTTGAACTTGTCTGTGGTTTAAAGAAATGTAAATACCAACATTTTCCTCTGGTGACTGAGCTCGTTTTTGAAAAGACAAATTCGTGAATGTTGGGTTTTGGTGGCTTTTTCATGAGCCCGTTTTGGATCAGGTCCAAAATGTCTGAATCCTGAAGACCCCAAACCGTGGAGTGGGACCAGGTTTTTGAACACTAAGCATCAAAACACTGACTGATGGGGTCTGTTTAAGTATCAATTATGCACACAGAAAGTGATTTGTCTCTCTTTTACTGACTAATATTTAACCCTTATTGCATTTCCTTTTCACTGTTTTAAGCTAATGTTCTTATCCAGAGTTCTGTAAACCAGCATTTAAACCATCTTGAAATAAGTGTGAAAAGGAAAAACCAGCAACAAAATCCTGATCTCCTCAGAGGCGTAATGTGTAAAAGCTTTGCAGAAAAGCTTAAGTATGTATTGGACAGCAGAGTAAACATTACGTCATGGTTATCTTTACTCACTCTGACAAGAGATAAAAGAACCTTATCCTCTTGCCTTTTTTTTTTTTTTTTTTTTTACCTGACTCCCAACATTTACACCAGTGGTCCAGAGCTGCGCAGCATCATCCAATCACGTCCGTTCACAACTCTTCTTCACACTCGCTCTGTGCTGGTTACCAAGGAGACAGTGAAGTGAAGTCTGGGAAGTGGAGCAATGGTTTGGCATGAGTGTTTTCTTTTTTTTTGTACATTTTTTATTTATTTCATTTCTTTTCTCTCTCTTTCGACACTGTGAAAATGGAATTAAACTACCCAGACTAATGACTGCATCTGTCATATTTGAAGTTTAGGAAGCAAGGCACTGCCTGTGCACATGCATGTAAAAGAGCAGTCGTCTCACAGGCTCTGTCACCCGATTCCCACCGTCCCACCTGTTCTCACCATTTTCTCTCTCTGTGATCCCACAATTCCTGGCGAGATGGATCTCACTTCTTCTTGCCAGGAATCTGTCAGCAGCATCAGGAAAGCGTTTATTTTAGGGCGAGCTTGAACCAACCAGAGAGCGTTTTGACTAATGACTTGACCTTGATCCAAGTGGGTCAGTTTGAGCCGGAGCGGTTGTCCAAGACAGAGAATGGGGGTTGGACTCACTTAACAATTGGAACTCTGGGAAAAAGAAAGCTAGCAAAAAAGTCAGCTGATTTAGGATGAGTCAAGAGCTGACAAGCTTTTGAGGTGCTTCTGTTCTTTACAGTAAACTTGAACACACACAACCACACACTCACAGGTTTTCACTTTTCCTCCACCTCATCATTCAGTTTTATTAAGAAAGTGGAAAAAAGAGTGCAGTCACATTTCAAATCTGTGCTGCAAACTCAGCACCTGCCTCCCTGCTAAATGTTTGGTCGCCGGTCCGTCATCCATCCATCCCTCTGTGTCTTTCAGATTGGTTTGTGAATTCAGCAGGATTTCTTTTGTCCCAGGCAGCATGGGTGGAGGGGTCCAAACAGCTGGGGCTGCTGCAAGTTTTGTGCTGCCGCAGCAGGTATAAGTTATGGTGTAGATGCAGGAACCTGGCAGCAAAAGAAAAATCCTCCTGCAAAGACCAGTGCTGTATCTCGGTTTGTTCTTCTGTACGTAAACTTACATTTTTGAGTGTTTGGGTGTTAAGTGCGGTCACAGTATGGTGTATGGTGTATTTATGAAGATCAAAAAGTTGAGTGCAGATCATTGATGGTCTCTGTCTTGGCTATGTAGCAAAAGGGAAAGGACCACCAAACTTTAGGGATAGGAATTGAAAAGATTTCTTTGATACCAGTGCCATTATCAATTCTGGCATATTGATCTGATGTTTTATCCATTCCCTTTCTGATTCCTGTTCCTGACTTTCACAGGTCTTCAACAACAGTGTGACTGTTTTATCATCTCTGAGTCTGAGCATAGTGTGGAGAGTAGAAAAAGGGCTTGCATGTGACTCAGGTGTGCAAAAGCTCCACTGTTTAACTGTTTTCTAAGTCAAAGAAGAATGTGCCAAGCCTGATGTGTGTGTGTGTTATACTATCATAACATAACAGAAGATACCTAGTGCCAAATACAAGGCATTTCTGGAATTTAAGCCTATGTCATGTAGAAAGATTTTTCAGCATATAGACATTATTGCAGCACTGTTGTCATCTTTCTTTTTTAAATGAAGCCACGATTGGGACCGTTTCTTCCTCTCTGTCATAATTCCTTGTTGCAAGCTTCCAGGAGCGTAGACACATCATTGTTTTCCAATGTGCAACTTATGGATATAATAATTGCGATTCCGATTTGGAACTGGTCATTGATTCCCATCCCTAACCAAACTCGTGAAAAGGTAGCCGAGGAAGCTGCAGTGGTTGCTGATTCTCTAGTGAACAAGCAAACAAACTGGCTAAAATTTTGGCAGGTGACAATCGTGGTCAAATGGTGGCGAAAGCGCTCTGTCTGGTTGCGATTTGCCACTAAAAAGAAGAAGAGGGCGACCTCTAGCTCACCTGTTAAAGCGTGCACCCCGTCTAGGCTGAATACTTTGCAGTGGTCAGGATGCTATTCTGATCCGTGGTCTTTTGCTGCATGTCATCCTCTCTCTTTTTCACCCTTCCTGACAATCTTCAGCTGTTTTCTAAATTGAGACACACTAGCGACCACAGTGCGTAGCATGGAGGTGTACTGACTGAAGTACCTGAATTGAGACAAACCATAGGACTTGTGGGGGCTGGGAGACGGACCATAAATCTGAATCATGACCTGTGTAGCATTGACTCTCTCTCCTCATGTCCTCTAACTCTCCACCCAAGTGGAACTGTGTAAAGAAGACAAAAGGAGCTCACTAGAGGGGTCCATGCAGATTGACAGATGGACAGGAGGAACTGGATCTGGGGATGGTTGTGTCAGAGAGGGGCACTGGGGATTTGAGTGTGTATTTCTGTGTGTGTGTGTGTGTTTAGACGTCTTTAAGTCCCACCTGTCTGTTAACTCTATTAGTTCCCTGGGCTCTTTTACAGCCCTCCACCATCACATACATCACATATGTTCCTCTCTTCTCCCTTTAATTATATTCCTTTCTGAACTCCCACCCCCTACGCATACCCCCATAAGAAACTGTTTGCTGCATTGCTGTACTGTACGTTTGCAAGCCGTCTGCATCTCTCCTCTGCTTTGCTTTTACTTTCTCTCTAATCCCTCTTTTGAATGATTTATTTGAAGGGTGAAACTGGGTAAACACAATAGGGCTGACACGCTCATCCACACCCCTTGACCTCTGTTGCATCTCTCTCGTCTCTTTCCCTTTTCCAGCTTTGTCTTCTCTCTGTTTCTCTCCTTCCCTCCATCCTGCCGTTCTCTTTCTCTCCGCCTGCACCTCCAGCTCTAGTGTCAGCACTTCTCCTCTCCCCGTGTTCCTGTCGCCGTGCTTTATGAATAAATCGGAGCTCGTCTGACTCCCGTGAGCCCCACAGCTCACCGAGCCACCGCTGCTCTGCACCCTTGGGACCAAAGACACGTTGACAGGCTTTGATTTTTAGAATATGTGCGATATGTGGGGATGAAGTGCATAGGAAGGGTGCCATACCAAAACGCTGCACAACCTCTTGAAAAGGGAAAAAAGGTACTTGATGTTTACCAGTTAATAAGAAAAAATAAAGAATTTATTTATTTTTTCCACAGGAGACTTTTTGGCATATAATAAACCACCTGAAATGAGTTAAACATCAAATCATACAAATACAATTTAAAAAGATATTTTGCCTGGGTCCAGGCCTTTGAATCTGCCCGATCCACCAAAACTACGGATTCGTCTGGCATTGTGACATAACACAGCAGTTTTTTGGTTGAAGTAGAATTAACAATCCAATGAGGCAAAAATGTTGTCATGCGTTGTCAAGAAGAACTGTAACCAATGAGGAGTAGTAACAACAATGGCATGATCTATAGACATTAAAGATCCTGCTATCGAGGCAGTTTTAAATTTACATGTCTTCTCAATATTGCCCGACATCAAAGTTTGTTGTACTTCACTCCACTCTTAAACGCCATGTTTTCTTTAAAATTGCCAATATCACACGATTTCTTATTGACAGAAAGTGCAAAAACTTGTGATAAGTATGCAATTAGTAAGCAGGATTTACTTTTTGCTTTGTTTTGATGATTACTCTCACTGTTTGCTCATTGCATTTATTTCAGTACCTTCAGTTATCCTCCAGTCACTCAGGAAGGCTTGAGGAAAAATATTTGTAGCTCTGGGGAGGGTCAAGATAAAAAAAACAAAAAAACAAAGCAAAGTCTTTGCTTGGAGATGTATCTTAAAGCAATGGATAAGTGACAAAGCTCCCTCAGTCATGCAGTGGCACCACAAAACTTGCAATGTGTAACCCTTAGAAAGACTAATGTCATGAGTGAACGGGGATGATGGTCACACCCCTCCTCTGATAGTAAACAACAGTCCCTCAGGGAAAATCAAATCCCTCTTGGTTACAGTGGACACAGTGTCATATTGAAGATGGAAATGGAGAGTAATAAGTTGACAGCTCTGTCTAATATCAGTCTTAAGAAAAAAATGAAATTTCAAGGACAAATGAAAACTTTGCCATCAGTTTCAAGTCAGTGTGTCAAGTATGAAGTGTAACAGGGTGTGAGCAGGTGAGTAGTTGGTAATGGCCTTCATTTAATCGTTTGTCAGGTTGAATGGAGCAAAGGTGAGTATAATCAGGTTGCATGTTCGTAGGTTACATAGGTACGACAGTTATCAGTTCTAGGGTGGAGCAGAGTTCATGGGTCGAGCAGTTGGTAGAGAGACTGGGGTGAGCTCACGTTCACAGGTGATAGTTCAGAGTTTGAGTGGGGAAATTGTGAACGTGGAGTGGACTAACAGCTGAATGTATTAGGTAAGTTGCAGTAACACTTGCAGCTTGTGGGAAAAGCAGGGACTCCTGAGAGGGGCAGTCAGGACTCCTGGTCAAGGAGGAAGCAGAGTTGGCATCAGGCAGACAGACAGCAGAGCAGATGAATTCAATAGGAGCAGGCAGCGGGATCAACAAGGACAGGCAGGGAATCGACGTACCATCAGAACAATAACCACCAGCGGCACTCACACGGAGGAGATGTTTCGCTCGGTTGGAGGCCCTGAAGATGGTTGCACAAAACCAGAAATTCAAAAATGACAAGTTTTGGGCTTTAGGTATTACCAGAACCATTTTTCTTTAACAAAAATGTTTTATTTGTCTGTTCAGAAATCCTGTACAGTGTTTCTGCTGCTATTCAACCTCACACTTTACCATTGAAGTGAAGCTACTCTTGTCCATTGCCCAGCAAGAAAAAGTTACAGGGTGTAACTCCTTGTAAAACCACTTACTGTTGTTTTATATTTCTCTTTGTGTGTGGATTAAACAAACAGAATAGTGTATTAAGTGCTGGTAGGGATACTTTTAAACTTTGGACTGGCTGGCTGTGTTTATGCTAAGCTAGCTGCCTCTGTGCTTCAGCTCTACACATAATACATGAGACATGAGATTGGTCCTCTTATCCCCTCACAAAGAAAGCACATTTACCAAAATGTTGAAGCCATGTGTCTTAAACTGTTCTCTCTCTTCTGCCCTTTTTACAGATGCAGATACTTGACAAGTTCCCAATTGAGGGAGGGCAGAAAGACCCAAAGAAGAGGATCATCCCATTTCTCCCAGGTAATAGCCTGCTCCAGAGCGCCAGTTATCTGAACAGGCTCCCATATTAATAATGTATGGCTGGCACTCGCGGGGCGCCAATATGAGCTGGTTACTGATGCCTGCCTGTGCTGCATGTGTGTGCATGTGTGTTCCTGTGGTAATGCTGACGAGGCGCTCTCTGTGACTTTCAGATCTCAGCTGTGTTTTCATCCCTGTATGTCTGTGAGATTCTTTTGTTTTTATGGCATTTTTCGATCAATTCTGTGTATGTTTCTAACTGACATTATGAAAATATTTGATCAATTAATAACATGGATATACAGTATGTGTGTGTGTTGTAATGTTGATTTGTGTCATGCCACACCTGCTTGTCTCTGCTGCTGTAAGTCGTCGGCTGACATTCAGGCTCATGGCGACCTACAGTGTGGCAGTGATTGATGATGGTGTTTGCGGCAGTTCAGTGTCCGGGGTAGAAGAGCTGACAGTGACTCCGCTAATCACACTGATGGTTGTGTGCGCATGTGTACACCTGTACGTCTGTGATGCAGATTTCTGCAGATTAATTTGTGAGTAACACGCTCCTGCCTGTTTAGAGCAGTTTATTTGAGTACACGCTCTGTTTGAGCCCTGTGGCAGGCACATGGTCCCAGCATCTACTGTAAATGCTCTCTGTCTCCCCTCAAGCCCTCCTCCTCCTCTTCTGAGTCTCTATTGCTGACACACACTCACACAAAACCATTTTGGAAACCAACCAGGGATCCACCTACCTCTTGTCTATGAAGTCAGTGGCGCCAGATGCAAACATTATTGACTGTGTGCGTTGTTTGAGTATAAACTCCTCTGGCTGTATGACACTTCTGGAAGTCCTTTTTACTCACATAAAACTATCAGTATGTAGAAATACTCTGTTAAAGTTCTGTTCAAGTTAAAGTATAAGCATCAAAATATACTTAAAGTACAATAATGATTTATTTATTTATTACATTTTGTAATATCATTCTGAATCTGCAAAGTAACTAAAGCTCAAAAGTACAATAATTGCCTCTATCATGTTGTAGAGCAAAAGTATAACTAGAATCATAATAATAATATTTTTTAAAGGAGATGGGGAATCATTAGGGGGAGATGGCAGATCAACAATATATGCCACATAGAAGTGGTATACATCATCTGAAAGATGGGAGCCTGAAGATTCATTTGAGATGCAGCTCAGTATTGTGTGTGACTTCATAATCATAACACTCTAACAAGTATTGTGTTTTGTTAGACTCCTGTTCAAACTTCAAATTGAGAGTGTGTAGGGGCTTAGAACATTATGATGAAAGTATATGGTGGCTGTGCTCAATTATATCTCATAAGTTGTAGCAATTTTTGGGTTGATACCACTTGTAACACAGATTTGGTGCACTCGACAGTTAATAAAAATAGTTTTAGAAGTCCTTCAAAATACCACATAAAGACAACGAGACCTTGGAGAACACCATTAAAATAAACATGCTGTGATTTGGTATCAGGAACTTTAACATATTCAGATTTCTACATTTCTTAGCGGTTAGATGGTAAGCATGTTTCTAGTTTGTGGCTGTAAAGTTTCATGAGGCTGTGATTATCCTATTGTGACCTATCCTATAGGTCACAGTAGGTCATTTAATGCAGCGATGTCCATCTCACTACAATGACATGGCTACTAGGGAGGCTAACATAATCACACATGAATATGATTTGGCTCATTGAATCCACAAGAGTCTCAGTTTTCCAGTAATACCCAATTTATGCAATTTCAAGACTGTTTAGGGACCCTGTATGCAGAAATATTCAAATACAATAAGCAAATAAAGCACATTTTTTTCTGCATGGAAAAAACTGCATCTTTTTGCACAAATTACATGAGGCCAGCATAAAGGTGGCATGTCTGTAACGGTGAGACTCTTGACTATCCATAAAACCCATTTTTATTCAGATCTCTTGACGTGAGAGGTCAAGGGACCCTTGTGAAAATGGCAATGCAAGTTTTTTCTTTCACACACCAAAATTTAGCCTAACTTTATAACGTTATTTAACCAGCCTCCCTGACAAGCTAGCATGATGTGGTTGGTACTAATGGATTCCTAAAGTGTCCTAGTTTCACTCTAGCTTTAAATACCAACTACAGCCTCTGAAGGACAGTAATGTCGAGCGAAGATGCCGGCGTCCCTGCAAATTATACAATACTTAAGTGAATGTACTGAGTTACTCTCTATTATTGGTCACCATGAGTAAAAGTGAGCTGCAAACAATGTTAGGACCAGTGATGCTGATGCACTGAAAGCATATTCACTTAAAATGCTCAGATTTTAGATGGTCATTTAAAGTCTCTGGAAATTTGGCTTGAAACAGTAAGAATGCACATATATCAAAGTTGAGTGTCACATTAAGTATCAACAAAAATTTTGAGTGAAAATAAATCTTCCCAGATATTAGAAAACAGCTCATTTTTAGGGTAACAACATTTCTCTAGACTGTGTGGGCGTGGCAGATGAAGTTTTTGCCTCTTTGGATCCCACTTTTGTCAGCTGTCTCGTCTCCACAACAGCCATGGAGCAAAGAAGAATCGGTGTGGTACAACCCTGTCTGTTCCAGCCCTCTGACTCTGGGTGCGCTCATAAATCCAATCTGACGCTCTATGCTAAAATGAGAGAACTGTTTCTAAAAGCCACTGAGTGTTTCATTTCTCCATGAATTAACCAACAGTTAAGTTCATTACACATTCACTCAGTTTGGTGCTTTGCTGTTCCTTCTCCCCAGACAGAGTGGCCAGAGTGCGTTGCTCTGGATAACAGAACAGTTCATTCCAACAGCGCTCCAAATCTATGAACTGTCGAGTTTGTGCCATTGTGCTCCTCTACTCAGGCACAAAATCAGTGTTTTCGATATTACTTGAGCAAACAGTTAGCATAATGTACCATGAGCTGAGGTGCATCTGTTTTTTACCAAAGCTATGAATCCAGTGATAATTTATGTCACTGTAGAGTTAGCTAATGCCAGTGTCATATTATTAATTTATTCTTATTATTTTATTGCTTTTCAAACTCACTGGTGACGATCTGTGTAATGATGGTAAAAGCCAGGTAACATACACAAACACTGCGTGCTGCACATGTAATGTTACGTTAGCTGAAGACTTGCCAGAATGACGCTGTCACATCTGGGAACATTACATCTACAGTACTGAAGGAGCATTGAGGGATTTCATTTGGCATTTCAAATAAGTATAAACTGACACCTGACTTGAAATTTTTGATTTTTGATTAAATTACATATATTAAGAAAGTTTTTGTTGTTCCGTGGGTTCCCAGAGGCTTTGCAAATTTTTACATGTCAGAAATCCCTGATGGTGCCTAAAAACTAACTTTTTTCATATTTCATATATAGTTCCTTAAATAGTATACACAGATGAGCTGATTATGCAAGAAACACTCATCATTTTATACTTCTGCAACAGAATGCATTGCAAAGATTTTGATGGCAGGGGGTCGGGATTCTTGGTGGTGTGACTTTAATGTTCCCACAGGGTGGGATGAGAGGAGTGCTTAAAATGCATGACTAAATCCTATTTGTTATATTGAAAGCCATGTCACAGGCAGAGGTCATGGTATCCATAGGGGGGCAGCTGGGGCCTTGAGTGAGGGACTGAGATTGCTTGGGCCATGAAGAATAAAAAGTGTACATTAGTGACATCTGCTGCCCAGCTTGGGTATTACATGAAGCAGTCAGAACTACCAAATCACCTCAAAGCTGCTATAAACATGTGTCATCTTGGACTTTAGTTTTGTCCCTGGAGGACAATTGGATACACAGCAAGTAAAAACACATGAAAATGTACAAACATAACATTTGGGGAGGCAAATACAGTGAGCTGAAACAACAGTGGACACTGGAATACAGACATTTCAATGTAAAAACATCCCATACAAACAGAATAATTTAGCAGCAAGAACACAATGATAAATAAAGTGCACAGTAACCCAAAAAGATGGGTAAAATGAATTGCAAGATCAACATCTTCCCATCATGGTTTTTCTACAAAGCCTTGGAGGTGACATAGATGTGTGTGTGCGTGTGTTTTTTTATGTGCACGTAAAATTACTAATACCACAATACACATAAAATGCACTTTTTCAGCCTGCCAAAAAGTTATTGCAGCCCCTATCTTGCTATCTTGTCTATTTCTGCCTCAGACAGAATTGATTTCATTCATACTGATTATATTTGACAGATTATAGCCTACCAAGTCCCTTTTACCTGTTCAAATCTAAATACGAATAAATATGTTTGCGTAATTTGTGCACACATTTAAAAAAAAAAAACCCACACATCCATGTCACCTCTCAGGCTTTCTTGGTATCTATTAACGTCTAGCTGTCAAATATTTCTATTCTCTGCCTCCTCTCCATTTACATCTGTCATCACACTTTCTCTCTGTTTTACTTCACCTCTAACTGCAATTTAATTTGTTTTCTTCTTTTGCTCCCCTTTAAGGCAAAATCCTGTTCCGGAGGAGTCATGTGCGAGACGTGGCCATGAAGCGGCTGCGTTTCATCGACGACTACTGCAGGGTAAAGAGGCCTCACTGTAAACATCCTTAAGTTCCCCCCATCTGACTCTGGGGAATGTCCCCTAGCCTGTGAGGGGGTCAAAGATCACAGCTCATACCGTCCTTTCACATACTGAGACACAATTGCGGTCATGCAAATGTTTCCTCGCAGTGAAGAGCTGAGTATTCAAGCTATTCTGAGAAATTTGAAGAGTCTGTAATGCGCTCTGACGCTTGAGTATTCTGAGGCTGTGAAGGACTCGGCTTGGTGGGGAAATGTTATGATCTTTTCCCACCGCAGTTGAAGGGTTGTTTATTTTCATGTGTGCCACAGACAGAGAAGCGGGGCGACCTAGTTGCACATCAGACTTCTCAGTCGCTGCACGCCATGAGACAGGCTCTGAGCTCTTCCATTATTTCAAAGTCACACTCGCTAACGACCTTATCCCCTCATTTGATAAACTCAGGAAAGAAAGTTCTCCTTCAAATTAACATCCCCTTCCCAAAGGAAAAAAGAAACCTTGAAAGCGACGGCCTTTCGTCATTCTTTAGTTCAAGGCAGACTCGCCTTATCACCTCCTGTTCTCTCTCTTAATAGTTTTTTTTATTTATACCCGCTTCAGATTCTTTCCTCGGTGTTGCCCTCCCCACTTCCTTCCTTCCCTTCTCTTGGCACAAAACCACACTAGCAGAAGGGAAGAGGGTGCATAAAATCTGATTTTGTGATTGTCTCTGCAAACACAATTAGGAAGCAGTATTGCTGGCCTGCATCAGGAAAGGTTACCCACAGTATCAACTTGGTAATTGGGACCAAAGAAGTTTAAAATCCAAAAGCAATTACACACATCTGAATGAACCTGATCCTTAGCTCAGCACAGGCAAAGGTTTCCTCATTACCCAAATAACCTGAAGCGGCTCTAATGTTTACAGTTGCCATAGTGGGCCTGTTTTTTTTTTTTTTTGCCTGATGCTGGAGTGTGCTGCACTGTTTACTTCCTACATCCTGTTTATGAGGCAAACAACAGAGAGGAAGAGTAATTACCCAGTGTTCTCAAAGGATCTGCTCTCTGGAGATTGCAGGATGCTGGGTCCAGTCAGCTGTGGGTGCACAGCGAGATACGGACACTTCAATCACAACCACATGGCTCTTTCAATAATATAGGATCCGATGAATGAAATATGAAGGTGGCCCCGGTCTGTGCCGATTCAAATGAAAAGTCCATGCTGTACATGTGTCGTCACATATCTCTACAGTCCAGCACCCCGGTACTGTACATGAGCTATTACTTTGGTTGGAGCTCGCTGGATCATTAAATATAGATGTAAAGTCAGACATATGATCCCCTCTTTGACTGCAGTGTGGCTTTGTCAATGAGCATAAAGTGGAGGACGGATGGTTGAATGCCTTTTGGTGGATGCATGATCAAGTCCTATTGCAGACCAGGACTCCATTTATTTTTCCAAAAAAGCCAAAAGTTTTTCACCGTTAAGGGACTGTACAACCCAAACTCAAAAATGCTTCTTTTCTTCTCTTACCTGTCTTGCTATTTATCAGTCGCAATTGTTTTGGTGTGAGCTGCTGAGTGTTGGAGATATCGGCCGTAGATATGTCTGCCTTGATACTTGAAAGTGAAAAAGTAAAGAGCGTGACTAATCAATTGCAATTAAGCTGCAGTCTCTTTAACCCCTTGTTCTCTCTCTGTAGGCGCTGGTGCGACTCCCCCCTCAGATCTCTCAGAGTGAGGAGGTGCTGCGCTTCTTTGAGACTAAAGCCGAGGACGTCAACCCCCCAGTGGAGTAAGTGTCACACACGTGTCACCAAACACATTGTTACTGTACACATACTGTGTGTATAGACTAATCCATCACCAGATTTATGTCTCAGGCTCTCTAGTGACAGCATCATTACATACCAAAACGCATGTTAATACCAAGTAGAAGCAGGCTCTTTGATGTTTTCTGCTCGTGATGAGCTTATGAACATAAATAAATAAACTTACAATTCATTATTTATTGCATCCTAGTCATATTAAACACAGATCATGAAATAAACATCTGGAACTTAAAATTGTAAAAGAAAAAATGTCTAATTTTATGTGATCAGGTCATATGCAGACACTGTGGACAGGCTAGGCTAGATTCATTAAAATTAAAATGACTACACAGAGCAGAGGTCTGTGGATGAAACTTATTGTTTTTATTGTATAGCTGTATTGTATTGCGGAGGGAGCATCATAAAATCTCAATTCAAAATCTAAAATCTTCATTTTGGTGATTTGCAGATAAAAAGACATCTAGTTGTCAATGAGATATTGGACTGAATTTGGTCACAGAGTTTTTTATATGCATATGCTAAGCTTTTTTTATTGTAAAGTTAGCTTCATTCATGGCATTTTGCTGACAGTATTTCAGCTTGTTCACAGGTTGTACAAGATCTCCTGGATATGTTTCTTACAAAAGTTGTACAAAATCGGCTAAGAATTTAAATTCTTTACAAAAAAAACCATAATTGCACCAGCTTACAGGTGCCAAACCCCATATTTGGGGGCTTAAAAGCCGCTAGAAAAACAGAGACATGTCGCGAACAAACAACCAGTTTTGTTGTTGGTTGGTCTCAAAGCCTGGCAGGCGTCTCGCACTCAGCTGTCAACATTACCTCTAACTCCTGATGACAACGTCAGCTCATTTACTACGTCACTTCAGAGATGTTGATAAGAAACGTTTGAAGCATGCATATGTAACATATTCATGGTTTGCAAAAATGTACAGTGCCAACATTTTCCTCTGTTGACTGGGCTTGAGTTGCCACCACAGTAACGATGGCTTATTTACTTTTCCCATAACCTGGATTAGTCTATACAGACATACATTATATGAAATCACACACAGATTTAAACGCATGCGTACAATGTATAAACTTGCTCATACTTATTACAGGCACAAAATGTAAACATGATGTTGTTTAAATAATCCTTTTGAAATTAATAAAGTTACTCACAGTAGCTCAGATACTAATACACTTAACACACATGCTTAAATACCTGTTTATCATGTTATGAATTTCAGCATCTTTTGCATGTCATTGTGTCAAATATACAGCATGATTGTACAGTGGCTACGCTCATTAGTTCTCTGTCTGTTACCACTTTCTAGTCTATTCCCATATCAGGTCTTTCTTTCCGAGTTCTACAAACCTCCTACAAGGCCAGGCTGGGGGGTGGGGGGGTACGGAGAGAGAGGATTTGATGGATGTGAGAGTGGGAGGAGGAGAATGACTTGTTTCATAGCAGGAGATAGCCCCTTTGGGTAGTTTTTAATTAGAGAACACACTCTCCTCTCCAAACCTCAAATGCCAGTATCGCACTATTCATTTGTAATGTGTTCCTGTATGCACAGAGACAGCTGCACCCGAGGCGCTGCAACCGAGCACTCTTGTTAGACCCAGGCTATGTCCTTTTTTTGTATTTTAATTACTTTTCTCAGCGTTTCCTCCTCTGCCGTCAATCTGTACTTTAGAGTTTTGTCCTCACCTTTGTCTCTTGGATGAGAGGAGAGAAGTGAAGCAGGCAGGATTTGGTGACCTCTGCCTGCCAGTGTTTTTCAGCACAGCATAATGTGGTATCTCTCCCTATCGTCCTTCCTCCTGCCTCTAATTCTTTGTATCTCACTCGGCCTCATAAATTCAGATACATTTAATTGACGCGACAGCTCAAGGTTACCACCGCCAACGCAATCATTCTTTGATCAACAGCTTTTGTTTCCTCGCTGTCCATTCAGCTTTCCATCTTACCTGTGTTCTCATCTCTCTTTTACTGTCTGTCTGTACTCCTGTTTCTCATCTGACTTATGCCCTTTATGTCTTTAAACCCTTTTATTCTCTCCATCTCATTCTCTCTCTTTTTTCTCACACTCTATTTTCTGTGTCCTGTATATGTCAGATTGCCACCGTGGTGCACAAAGAAATAGCATTCATTTTGTTGTGCGAGATAAACCATAAATGTGTGTTCATGCTTTGGATATTTAATTTTCTTCCACTGGAATCAAGCTGATGTTTGAAAAATTCACAAAAGCATGCACATCCAGATGACAAAAAGGCTAGGTACTGGACAAGAGAAGAAAAACAAAAGACAAACAGAAGAGTATTTTGCTTGAGACATCGCCTCAGTGGTAATTATTTTAAATATTCATGGGAGTATAATTGAATGTGTGAACTTTGTTTTTTCTTCTTATATCTGAGCACATATCATAGAAGTGATAAAAGACAGATTATGTGCCCTAAAGAAAATATTTAGAGGGAAAAAACAGAGAGGTCCAAGGGCTGACCCTTGAGGAACTCCACAGGTCAAAAGAGCACGCTCACACATTGTGACTACATAAATAGGAGGAAAGTGCTTTACCAGAGATCCAAACCCACTCCTTTTAATGATCAGTGCTTTATTAAAGCAGAAATCCAAACTGCAACTTCTGTCATGATTGGACAGCAACATGACGTCACTGTTGAACTTACCAAACAAGTGCATTTCTCTGCAAATAACAAAAGTTAATTGCACTAAAATTGTTCTAAAATTTTAGAAATTAAACACAGCTTTGAGATGTGTCTGTAGTTGTAGCGTCAGCAGAATCTGACTGGAGGTGGCTTTAAAGAAGACCTAAGAGGACCCACCGTCTGTCTCTATAATGCCCCCCTCCTTTAAAAGCCCAGTGTGCTCTGATAGGTCAACATTTTAAGGTGTTCCATATCTTTGCACCATTATTACAGCAAGAGAATGGGTATATTGGACAACAGTGGCACTATTTATTGTGAAAAATCAGAAATTAATCTTCTAAACCAAGCTTAACATGTTCTCGGAGGAATATGATCTGAAAAATAGGTGAGAAATTAACCACATTGGCAACCAAATCTACATGTTTCCCTGACAACAGCATGTAGCTTCATTTAGCAGTGTAAGCAATGTAATATAAACATTAGCAGAAGTGTCCCTGGAGCAGTTGACCATATGAAGAAATCCACTACATGACGACATCATACTGTAGCCAGAGTAGAAAAACAGTTGCTCAGAACAAGAAGAGGCTCGAGGTTTTGTACTCATATGGATTACATTTCTACATAAGTTAACGTCATTATTTAAGACCTTGGCCATGTTTCAGAGGAAGATCCTTCATTGTAACACTACAACTAAAACACAAAATATAAAATATATACATATTTAAAATAACTTTGGACACAAAAGAAAGGGAAAAATACTTACAAAGCCAGGAATGGTGATTCTGGTTCATTTTAAAACTATTGACAAAAATGGCCAAATGTTGAAATAGTCAAAATGACCCCCAACTTGACAAGCAGTATCAATATCAAGATTCTGTTTACATATTAATGAATCAATAATATTAATACAGGAAAGTAATAAGGGAACAATCTGAACAGTGCCATTCTGCCGAATTTATTTTGGTACTTAAATTCAGTTTTCTGATAATACTTACACACTTAGGGACATCATGGCACTGCTGCATTTCTTATGTAAATGATCTGAACACCACCACTCCAATTAGAAATACTGCTATAAAGTTGGGTAACAATGGGTTGAAATAGTAACAGCTCTGGCAATCAACACATTGATATGAATTTTCACAGCAGCATGAGACAATCAACACAGCCTTAAAGAGACCAAATAAGCTGTGTCTGAATTGGAGGTGTTTAGGTGATTATCAGACAATCACAAGCTGAAACTAAACAGGTGAAAGACAGATACAGATACTTATCTTCTTTCCTGCTTTCCTCTCATGCTTCATAATGGTGCACCGTTCTGACATGTCAACAGAGTTTGGTAGCAAGTGCTAATTAGGAAGCAGTTCAATGACATCAAACTCTCATCCACTTTGAACCGCAGCTCTGGAAAGCAAAACAAGAACGTTTGCTGTAAAAAGTCCAGCAGCGGGGAAGTATTCTCATCTTGTTGACTGTGTAGTTTGACTGGTTATTCAAGAAATTAATGGAGTTTGGGGGACTCTTCTCACAGTCTCATGTATAGCATGCAGGATTCTCCTAAAATCAATGTATAAACACATAAAAAAGTAATCTCACTCAGTTATCACTTACTAACAGAAGCCTGGAAGAGTGGCAGTGCTATTTTTTTAATAATTAATTAATATTTTTTTTTTATGGACAATATTGGCCAAAATATACGTTTATTTCATGCACAGAAGGTGTTGTTACGGCGATGTTGTATCCATAACACTCTCTTTTTTTTGTTCCCTCCCTCACTTGCAGATTGGACTGCTTATTTGTGCATTTGGTACCGTAAATGCTGGCGGGCAGTTCTTGTGCATGTGAAGTAGGATCCTGTCATCACCACTGCACAGTTCCCTCACATTTTATAGCAGACATTTATAGTTAGTTAACTGACAAGGTAAAACCCTTTGTTTATGCTGCAATTGGCTGAACATTCAATTCCGTTTTTTCCCCACATTAAGCATTTCATTCTGCATGACTTTCTCAGTCTCAAAACACCATAATTAAAGTTGACCTATCTTGCACCACAAGATAATAGCTAGTACTTAGAAGATAATATCACTTACTTGTGAGATAAACTTAGGTTTTGACCAACATTGTCCACAACATGTATTTTTTTTTTTTTTACCTTGCCTCTCAGAGCTTCTGTACTTATGATCCACTACGTGTGTGGTGGTGAATTTATCTGCAAAGTCTCTGCCCTCTGCCTGTATTTTTCTCCTTTTTTCTAAGTTATTGGTGTCCAGGATGTTCCTCGGCACATAGACTGTATAAATAACGGGCGTAGCGACTGAGAAATCACCGATGTGTTTGTGGGCTGCATCGAATTCGGCATTTCGGCTGCTACCTTGTTTTTTTTTTTTTTAGCCATTAGTGACCATATTTGGACGAGAGGTTAGAGGTGTGAAGGAGCGAGAGGAGGATTTGACTTAAGCTGAGGACACTATTGGCAAAACTTTTTTCTGTACCAGGCTGTAAGCATGTTTATTCTGGTGCAAAGTTTGGCATTTTAACATGGGGGTCTATGGGGATTAGCTCTGTTTTGGAGCCAGCCTCAAGTGGCCAGTTGATGAACTGCAGTTTTTGGCACTCCTGCATTGGCTTAATTTTTCAGCCTCAGAGGTTGCTGTTTGGTGTGGACTGTCAGACTGTAAGTGCACATCTAAGAGGAAGTTATAAAAATACAAAACAAGAGACACATTGCTGAAAAAAAAATCAAATACAGCAAGGTGAAATACCAAGCAAACAAAGCTCATTCCAAGACGAGAGTGTATCTTAGGTTTGCTTACACTTTCTTTAGAGAGCGTGTTTTTAAAAGCAATTTATAATTCCTGCGTACCTGTAAGTGGTATCTTGATGCAGGTGAATCAGGTGAACACTCTGGTTTGCGGCTGTTGAATCTTACTGCAGTGTTTGATACTGTAGACCAGAGTATCCTAATCAGCAGACTAAGTCAGTAGGTGGGTACCTATGGTACTCCTCCTTCCTCACTGATAGGACTTTTCTCAGTTGCTGCTGGTGACCTCTGCCTGAGGAAGCCCTGTACTCCAGTCAGCTTCAGATCAAATTGAGCCAGAACCTCTTCTGGCTTCTCTGTATCCCTGCAGAGTCTCACTTCGCCTCACTAAAAGAAGAAAATGCACAGAAGGGTGAATTTCCCGCTCTCTGTTTGGAAAAAAAAAGAAAAGACTGCTCAGTTAATGGTTAGTAAGACGTCATGGCCCACAGGACTTGACTTGTGTCAGGGCTAAATTTGATGAGTTCCTTTTATTCCCTACCCATAATGCAACTGCTAAATGAAAATGAATCATGGGGGAGTGTGCTCAGGAATGAGACTGGCCATTCATTTAAAGTGGTGATTGTGTGTTAGTAGTGTGTGTGTGTGTGTGTGTGTGTGTGTGTATGTGTGTGTGTGTGTTTGTTTGTTTGTTTGTTTGTTTGTTTTTTTATGTTTATGTTCAAGTACCAATGTGGCCTGAGAGTTGTAGAGGAAGCAAAGGGATGTGAAACCACAAGGAGGATGCTGTAGAGTAATAGTACTCCATCATGGCTGTGTGAGTGTGCATCTTTTCAGCTTGTCTATTATATCCAAATGATCTGATGCTGACTTCTAACATGCAACAAACTTAATGCATCATAGGATCGTCCTAAATAACAATTATTTAACACTGATCAATTCTAAGCTCTGATTAGGGTTCAGGTTATATTATAATTTTTCAAAGAATTGAACCTGAAACCTTTATTCTTTTTTGTGTAAGCAGGGTAAGGGGCTGTTCCTGTCAGGTATACTAAAAAAAAAAGAAGAAAAAACAGCTTTTCTCACAGTCTAAAATGATATGTTGTTGTTAGATCTCTGTGGAGTTTTTAACACCGTACACACGGTACCCCAATTAAAAAAAATATTTTTTGAGGGGGTTTTCCCCTTTATTTAATAGGACAGATAGGGTGAAAAGGGGAGAGAGAGGGGATGACATGTAGCAAACAGCAGAGGTTGGAATCCAACCGCTGTGGCAAGGACAAAGGCTTTGTACATGGGGCGCCCGCTCTACCAGGTGAGCTACTAGTAGTTTCTCAGTTGCTGCTATTGTGGTGTACCCCAAGGTTCTGTCCTGGGACTCATCCTATTCACCTTGTATATGCGTCCCCTTGAGCAGATAACAGGCCACTTTAAAGGTATCTCCTATCACGTCTGTGCAGATGATATTAAGCAGTACAACTTATCTGAACCTCAAAACTAAGTGAAATTGTCTGTTTACATACATAAACTCTAAAAAAATGGATCTGAAAGGACCCTACAGATTAAGCTTAATTCATTTAGGTGAAAAAAAAATACACCCACTTCATCAAACAAACAGTCTTTGTAAGGGTGCTATCAAGAAGAAAGGCAATTGGGCTCCCCTCTGAATCATTGGGAAGTGTTTTGTTATTATTAAGCTGCAGACACAGTTGGAGTGCGCAGTGCGTGATTTGTGCCACTTTTTACAGAATATTAATGTTCATCAGTGTGGATGCGCACATTGGTAGAGGTATCAATCCTTGTGTGGCCAGCCCTTAAAAACCGAAGGAGACTTTGCTTTTGAGTTTATGGCTGTTAAAGTTTGGAACTCTAAGATCTGTGGACGCCTTTAAAAGGCTGCTCAAGATCCACCTGATTAGCCCCATGTGTTATTTATATTTTATGTTTCTATTTTATGTTGTTTTTATTCTTCTTAAGGCTGCATTTTATGTCTGTTGCCTTATTGGAAAGCACTTTGTGATGTTCTGCACTTGAAAGATGCAATATAAATAAACTTACTTCCTCTCCTGCTGCAATTTTTCTACTTTCTCTTTCCTCACTTCTATCCCTTCTTCTCCCATCTTGTGCTGATCCTCTTCACTGTCCAGGAGTTATGAAGCATCTCTCCCCTTCCTCCCAGTCTCCCACCTCTGTCTTTCTCCTCCCAGTCATCTGTCCGTTCCACTCTGTCTGCTGCGAGCAGGAGACAGGCGACAGACTCACTCAGCCTTAATGGATAAGCTGCTCCATTCTCCCACACTATTAGGATCAATAGCACTCACTGGAGACGGCACAGCACAACACTAGCGGTGCACAGTGCCGGCGTCGATCGGGTTAAACGCTTTAAGTGTGTCAGAGTGGAGAGGAGTGGTCAGCCGAGCGTGTGGCCTGTGGGAGGTTTTGTGTGTACATGTATGCGCTTTCATGTGTACGCATTTATTGATCCGTCTGAAATGGAGCAGTTGTACACTTCAGGCAATTATATCTCAAAATGTTTGCATTCAGGAGACACAGCGGAGAGCTGACTGTTTATTCCAGGACTAATTTGGTTGTGCTTGTTGTATACAGCAGCTTTGTTGTTATCAGGTTATTTCAGAGCACCTGCCGTCTGTGCTCTACTGTCTTCGTTCTATTTTTTCCCTCGCCATCATCTTACATGGATGCACCCATTCACCCACAAACCAACCCACCCACCCGATGCGGTGTCTGACTCACTTGTGCGTCCTCACACACTTACTCACAGGGTGTTGTCAAGGTGGGGTTCGGCTTGCTACAGTAATAGCTCTTGGAGGGCCTGACTGTACATGAGTGTGATGAATAGAGTGGGCCAGGACAGCTGTAGCTACCAGGGTGATGAAATGTGTCCACTTTATCACTTCCTGGAAAAAGAGGAGATGAAGTGAATGTGGGAGATCCCAAGGGTGATGAGGAGGTCAGAAACAGGGGAGCACATGACTATATACATGAGACAGTGGATGCAATTTATTGACATTTTGGTTAAAGGGTAGAAGGTGAATTGACCTTAACGCCATTTTTTTTTTATGACCGGATCAAACTGTGACATCTTATTTTTTATACCGTCTCCATAAAATCTCATTAAATGAGTCATGCCTTGACAATACCCAGCGCCTCTCCTACTCTACCTTCTAAGATTGAATTTTCAGACTATGATCTGATTAGAAAAAGGAGCCACGTGCCTCACAATGCAGCACAGGAATCAATCCCATCAATCAAAGCTCAGAAAGCACACAGACCTCTAGCAGATCCTACCATCAGCCACAGTTTCCTCTCCCGTCTGCTTGCGTTTGAGGTGCACCGACCCCTGTCTGCGGAGCAAAGAACTGCAGCTCAGAGGGAAGTGAGACCCCAATCTGATGTCACTCTTGTGCAATCAGTTGCTGCTGTTTGAAGCCGAGTGCCCTTGATGTTTAATGTATTTTGAGTGGACCCTTCAGCAGGATCTCTGGGTTTTTTGTTTGCTTTCTGATGTCCTGCAGTAGAAAGAACTACAAAAACATGGATATTTCTCTCCTGCGGTACAAAAGCCTGAAATCAAAGAGCCGACTTCCTCATAACAGCTCCATGACATTTTTATGTGTCAAAACTCGGACATTGTGTACACACATTTGCACAGTTGGAGATATTTTTAGGCATTTTCACACACATGGGAACTGCCTACTGTAGCTGATTCTTTTTTGTGTGGCACCCTCTCGTTCAGTGGTTCCCAGCCTGTGGGTTATGGCCCCCACAAGGAGTCATGAGATGATTGTTAGAGTAGAGTTTGAGAAAATATTCTGCTGTGTTTATTTTTCTGTTTTTTTTCTTTGTAAATGCTTATACATGTAGTTTTATCTTGTTAGGTCTCTTGAAATTATTTAAATGAAAAGTCTGTCAAGTGGAAATCGCTCTTATTGTTTAAGTCTTGTCTTTAAGATATTCACTAGTTAAGAACACATTAAACACATTAAACGAATATCGAAATTATTAGTATAAATAGAGAGCACATTTTCATTTCCAGGGCGGCAAATACCACCACTTTGTGACACCCCTTGGCCTGTGATATTGATGCCAAAGACGTCCATTAACAACTTTATGAGACATGCCAGGCTTTCCGCTAACTCCAATGTCAAACCTTCTGCGACAATATTTGTAAGCTTAAATAGTATAAAGAGCAAGAATGTCCACATGGGTTGGAAGGGTGTGGAGGTAGATACATCAAACAAAGCCGGATTTTCATGTAGGAGACTGCAGTTTTTGTCTCATTTGGATCCAAAAGTGTGTTGTTTTAAGATAAAATTAGACCACTTACGTACCAAAGTCTAATGTGAAACCAAATGTTTTTTAAATTTAAAGATATGTATGTATGCATACACACGGTCAACAGGCACTGAGGTCAGTCAGGTGCCGTATTTGGCATGACATTCTTATTTTAACCTGAAAACATGATCTTAGTTTTATTGCCAAAACCTGTAACTGTTTCACCACATTAACCACTTGTACAACGTTTTTCAGCTGTATGTCAGAATAGCAATGCTAAAGGGTGCCTTGTGCATGACTATGAGTAATACCTATGTTTTAGTGTATGGGGTGACAGAGTGCTGCATCTTTTCTTTACTGCACCAGGGGTTCGGTGCCTTTCTCAAGGGCACCTTGGCAGTGCGTAGGTGGTGAAGTGGCACCATCAAACTACTGTCAGAAAAGTATGAAATCGCATCTTTCCATCAAGCTACATTATTCTACTCTTTGGTAACTCTCCACATGGTGGCATACTTCACAATACAAACAGCTGCAAATAGAGTCCTCTGCACCCCTCAGCTGCTGTATCCAGTTCAGCCACTGGTCTAATCTGTTGTCCACTTACAACCCTCCCCAGGGCTTCCCCTCCTCTATAAATGTATCCCCTGTCTGACCAGCTTCTCAAGCATTTCTTGGAGTCTTTTTCTGTCTTTCTTTCTGTATTTATGTCCATTTTGGCACCCTGCTCTTCCTGTGTGAGATCTATTTCCACTGGATGGAATTTATCTCCCCTTTCCCTTTTGTGAGACTTTTTCCCTCTCTTACTGAGCTATTTTTTTTTTTTTTTGCCCAGCATCTTGCATTTTTATCGAGTCGATTTGCATGGGACGTGAGCTGTGATTTGTTTTATCTGTCTGGGCCGTGGTTTAGCAATCATATAACTATCAGCCTAAATGGCATTATCTGTCCTCTGCAGACCATAACAGTGACAAATTTCTCTATTAATATGCGCATACCACATTTCAGCCATGATGAAAATATTGGCCACTGCCCCCATAGGCTACCGTGGTGCGAGACACGGGTGATGTTATCATCATTCATCATGCCCCCTCACAACCCTCCCCATGAATAACAATAGGGATCGACCTTGGCTTGTGCCTCGAGGAGAGAGATGCTGCAAGATTATCAGATTATTAGTGGGATAAGTCATGAACTCATGTGATTGGTCAGCTTTTGGGCTCTTTAAGGGGATTGCCTAAAAAGCAGGTTTGTTCCTGGTGACGGGGTGAAGTCTTATTAGAGCTTAGTTCCTTAATGTTTTAAACTTTAGATGGATGTTGCAGTGTACTGTCAGTTTTGCTATAATTCTTGGCTTTAGCCATGCTCAGCTAATGTTATACAGTCTTGCATTAACCTTTGAAAACCATCACCAACCAGGATCTAGATTAAGGCTTATATACATGTGTTTACACATCACTCTATTTGCAACTTTACTGTTATCACCTTGTGATGACAGTCTGGGCATGGGTGCTAGGTTCTGTTTGAATTGCAAGTATTTCATTGAGAAAACAGAGAAAAAGGGGCTGTGCCATTCGCCTTTACTCGAGAGGTAGAAAACATTCAACTACCAGAATGCACTTTGCCGCACCGGACCAATAACCACTCCTGCTTATGGGTGACATAATGGTTATTGGTTTCGGCTAGTCCGATACAACATGGCGGTCTGCTGTTAACTGTTAGCGGACTAGGCACAGCACTGTGGCAAATGGTCTGGCTACACGAGACTAGCACCAGGCATACAAAAACAGGGAAGTAAAATCTATAGTTTGAGTAACAGTCCAGGAGCCAGCGATGAGACAATTTGCATCATCTGGCAGAATTTCACTGGCGAATGAGCAGGAACGTCTAGACGCTGGTAAGGTGGAGGGAAGGTCAACATAGTTAATTTACACACACTACTCACATTGTTATGATACAAAGCTGAAAATCAGTGAAGTATCCCTTTAAGAATGTACGATAAGCATTGTGAAAATAGTAAAACTACAAATCATAAACGTTGCAATGCCACTTAACCCTGCTATGCATAAGTTCAGCCAAATATATCCCAGATACGGCTGCTGCCATCTTGCGCTGATGATGTCATTTGTAGCCAGAGTCTGGGCACTGGCAATCTCTGCAGTGGTGGAGTTCCCACTTATACACCCGTCCACCCAACTGTGAGCTGCGCCATTCAACACGAGCACACTGATTGGCACACACAGCTGTCAATCATGTGCATAAAATCCCCTTTTTATAACAGTGAATAACTAATTAAAACCAAACTTAGCATATAAATGAAACTGGGACAAACATCAAGGTGATAAGAACTACTTTAAATGATAGAAAACATCTTTGAGAAAAACTTCTTTGGCGTGTACTTGGACATTTTATTTTGCCCATGTCCCACCCGCTAACGTGAAGCAGTCCTTTCATCCATCTTTATATAAAGCCGATGGTACCATCGAAATTCTGTTTAAAGTGCCCATTTTTGTTTAGATTTATGTTAACTTTGTTCATGATTTACATATTGCAGACATGTGGCAAGTTGCGTTATATAATATAAGTTGTTTGTACTGCACACAGTGCTGATATGGGCTCTGTTTTCTCTTATTAATAAAATAATTGCAATAAACACAGTCATTTGGGCAGGATAAAGTCAGGATATTTAAAAATGTAGTAAAATAAGATTAAATTAAACAAACAAAGCCCCAACTGTCCACGAGACGTAAATTTATTTATTTATTTTTTTCGTTTATGCATTGGTCTATGCAGATTGTCCATGTACGGACCAAAATGTATCACGTGTGTCCAATTGTAGGCTGGATAGTACGTAGCGACTGCACATACAGATACCAAATGTAGTAATAAACTGTTAACTGTGCACTTTTCTGTCAGCCAGGTATTTCAGGGCCTTGACACTTCTCACAAGGGTAGAAAACCTGTGTGTATTTATTTGCTTAAACATTCCTCAGCTGCCTTTTCTTTTGTAAATCTGCAACCTGTATGTGTGTGTACAATGAGTGTGTCTGCACGGTGTGTACAGGGGAGTGTTGAGGTTAATTGATTCCTTGAACCCCATCTGGAGTGCTAATGCCCACACTGAGCTTTAGCCTTGTCATGGCCATAAGGGCTAAAAGACAGGGGACGGCTGAGGGTAATTTGGGGCCCTTGAGGGACTTAGTAGGTGGGAGGGTTAGGGCTGAAGTCCGGATTTGGTGACGCTGAGGGATGAACTGGGGTGTGTCGTTCAGGGACAAGGCAAGGAAGGGAGAGAGAGAGAGAGAGAGAGACAGGATAAGGCGATAATCTCGGGAAGTGTTTATTTACTGGTCTTGCAGGGTAGCCTAGCAGGGGGCCATTAGGAGCCATTAACTTGCAGCCACATGCTAATGCTTGTAAACACATTGATTAGCCCTTTATCTGCCAACCCACTCATATACGCTTAATGAATAAATCCATTTCCTTCATAGAACACTTTTTAAGTCTGTTTTACAATTTGAAGCAACTGAAAGTTTATTTAAAAAATGAAGTTCGAGTTCAATTCTGTCCACAAACAAATCTAATCAAAACAACACTACGACACTTGCAAGGGAGTGTAATGTGGTCCAAGCACGCAACACTGTATGGAACCAAAAGCTGACCGGCCCGCAGCGATTGGGAGATAAAACTGCATACTTGACATAATGTGCTGTTAAATATTCTTTTTTTCTTTTTTCCACTGAAGGTTTTCTTTTTGCACCAAAAGCAAACATTGAGTTTTCTCACCTTTCCAATCAGATTGATTCAGTTTTATTATGCAAGAAGGATTAAGTCATACAGTATTTGTTAAAACAAATGGCAAACTCAAGTGTTTATTTTTCTTTTGGAGGATAAAAACTGAACCATGCTAGTGATATTTAAACCAGAGCTAGTCATTTTCTTTAAGAGGCTTAACACATTTGACCACCTCATTTCATTCGCTCTTAACCCTTTAACGCTTGGATTGACATACATTTTCACGTGCTTCATTCAGACGCCTTTCACTAGCATTTACATTTCTTAAACCTGAGAAAATTGGTTTGATGTCTTTCAAAAACACAGGAAATGCAAAAAAGTACTCAGTGTGACAAGGAAATTATCTAAAAATTATTCATTCATTCATTCATTGTAACCGCTTGTCCTCATGAGGGTGGGGGGGGGGGGGGGCCGGAGCCTGTCCCAGCTGTCATTGATTGAAAGGTGGGGTACACCCAACACAGGTCGCCAGACTATCATATTGCTGACTCATAGAGACAGACAACCATTCACGCTCTCATACACACCTACGGCAATTTAGAGTCACCAATGAACCTGACATGCATGTCTTTGGACTGTGGGAGCCAGAGAACCCAAAGAGAACCCACACTGACACAGGGAGAACATGCAAACTCCTATCTGAAAAATTAGCTGGGGAAATTATTATATATTAAAATAAATGAATAAATAAAAATGAATGTTGGGAAAAATGTCCAGAAAACTACATTCATACTTTTCTTGATTATGTATTTGTAAAAGTAATTCCTGAAAAAAGGGACATTTTTTATGAGGTCATTTTCATGTTTGTTTATTTCCCTTTCTTTGTTAGTTTTTCATTTTACGTTACTTTTTTCTTGGCATTTTTTCAGGTAATTTTCTTGTAACTTTTTACTTGAGTCTTGCTATTTTAGGCCGTTTCTAGTTAAGTTGTTTGTCGCCCTTTTCCCATTTTTTTGAAAGAAATCAAGCCAATTTGCTCCGGTATCAAAGGATTAAACATCAACATAATCCTAGTTCAGATGCACTACTATGTGCTGTGGAGAAAAGTCAAGAAAGAGGTGATGTCATGATAAACAGAAGGCAAGAGAGCCGCCAGAAAAATACAGATTTCTAAGTTTGCTGTACACATGCTTATTCATGAGCAAACAGCTGAAAATCCCTTGACTAAGACCTCTGTAGTCAGCTGACCACAGAGCTGACCTGCCTGACCCTTAGACCACATGGCCCACCTCCCATACTCTCTCACATCTGTTTTTGCTTGACAATCAATGTCTAGAGGTTGAAGCTCTGGAACTGATAAGACGTGCATGAAGGCGCTCCTGCTTCATGGAGCCGTAGTCAGTGAATACACTGTGACGAAATGTCAGTATGTGATGAAAAGTGTGACGAAATGTGTGTATGTGTGTGTCCCATGTTTGCAACTGGCCCATCTGTTGATGTTTTTGTTCAGGATATACATACCTTTCTTTACTATGCCTGAGAGATTTATACACACATTAATACAGCTGCCATTTGGTCAGTTAGTATTGATTTTTCTCATGTTAGCTTTGAATTTATGGTTTAATAGGCCTATTGGAGCCTGGCTTTTTAATAAATACATTTCAAGATGTACTTGTTTTCTGTTGCTGGCCAATGTACATATCTATAAAATTAAGTTTCTGGGGGTTTTTTTGCGAGTACTTGAGTACTCTATATACCTAAATGCATGTAAGCTGCTTGAATATGGAAATTCCTAAAATGCCCATCTCTGTTTTATACTCAGTGTCACTAAAACATCGCAGCTGTCAAAATAACATCAGTTCTTAATTTCACATTTGTGCATGATAAGTTAACATTAAAACTGCGCATTTAATATTCTGATGCCATCATTTTTTAACTTCAATTCTGAAATGGGAAATCAGGTGTGTGAACATTAGTCATGTCATTGCAGATTCTCTGGCTCATAGCAGTTCAACATAATTGGATTGTGTTGATATGTGCATGATCATTTCTCACTTCTACAGCAGCAAATAACTTCAGGACTGTGAAATTTTGTATGCTCCTCATACTGGAAGCATACTTAAAACTGTAAATTCTTGGTAACTTCTCTGCAAAAACAAACTGTCACCAGAATCAGTGTAGCTTTTCTCTACTGGCTACAAAAAATGGCCTTGAGATTCCACCTAACCACATAAAACACCCTTTTCTCTACCACCGCAGTATGTATTCCTCACGTCGCCTTTCACCCCTCGCTTCCTCCTCTCCGTACCTCCAGCCGACGTAGGAAAAAGAGCTGGCAGCCGGAGCTGGTTGTTCAGCCCTCGAGGGAAGCGTTTGATTTCAGCCTCAGGGACCCGGGTCACAGGATAGAGCCTGGACCCTGTGTTTCTGCTTTCCCTCCTCATCCTCCCACCCTCTCTCTACATTTTGCTGCCCCTGCCCCTCCTTTGTACCCTAATGCTTTGCAGATGCCTCCAAACCGATACCTCTAAAAATAAAGCCCAAAATAGCCAGCTGCGCTCCCACTGGCATGTCCTAATGTAACGTTAAATGTTAGTTGCTTAGCTAACAAGATAAACATCTTTATTTTTTCTTTGTTGCGGAAATAATGCCTCCACTTTGTCGAAACTAGGTCATTGTTGGTGCTAATTAGCCACTTCTGTTACTAGTTGCTGCTAGCATGGTTAATGTGTTTGTGTTGACTAATGTTTGCCTCCTGAGATGTTTCAGTGGGATAATGCGTAGATGTCATGCAGGCATGTTGTTCTAAATCCCTCTGTGAATGTTTAATGCTACACATGATACAAGATAACCTTTACTTTGACCTGCTTTCTGTAGCAACAGTTGAAGCACAGGCTATTGATCCAATCAGCAGCGTCAGGATTAACAAAGGGCTTCAACAGCTGTGTCTTCTGCAACTGCATCTGATCATTTATTAAGCAAGATTAACCCCAGGAGATTCAGATATGGGGCAGCTTCAGTTTACTTGGAAGCTGAGCGATTTGTATAGACATCTACAGTTGGACCAGAAACTGCTTACACCTCTGCGTTTCTCCTGATTGGGACTTGTTTATAGAGCTTCGAGGTCGTATTTGCCTTTCAAACCATGCACAGCAGGAATAGCTTAACAGGCTCCCTGGGAGTTTGCTATAGCAAAGTACTTTTCATGCTGCTGCTGTTCTCCATCAAACAAAACTCATTCATTGGCCCCTGTCCTCACCTCCTTGATAAGTTACAACCAGCCATTTCCAGGTCCCACACTTACACCTATTGTATTGTCACTCTGTGTAGATCATTTACCGTTTGCTTGTTCAATTAACCCAGCAGGCATCCCGCATGCATATGAAAACTACCTTTGCAGTTTTGCTGATGAAGAGGAAATCCTTTTACACATTGGGTCACTTGTACTGTGGTCATGTATATATACTTTGAGCAGGCTGCTTTTTCTCTTTTTTCATACCAGATGTGTACCATTTTTGCACTGCTGAAAAAACAACAAAATATACAGTAGAGTGAAAAATCAAAATTATTTTATATTTGTCCTTGTATTCATTTATTAGCAAAATTTCTGCAAACCAAAGATATGTTACATTTGCTTGTTGTCATGTTGCAGAAACTTTAGATTTCAACAATGCTATGGTTAATGTGTGGTTAGGTTTAAGAACAAAAACTACTTGGTCATGGTTAGGAAAAGAGCATTTTTTGGGGAAAAATACCCACTTTTGGTGGCACAGTCTTTGGCTGTAAAGGCGACAATGGCTCTGTAAAAAACAACAGATTTTTGTGGCACTATTCCCACTGAAAAGTTGTTACAAAACACAGATGATTGGAGACTAGAAAAACACTAAACAAGTGCAGTCCATTTATCTCTACCCCAGCCATGCAAACTGTTGGCCAATGGTTTGTGTACAATGTATCTATGACAACGCATAGAGATGACCATAAACAGACAACGGGCCGTGTGTCTCAAACTGCAGTAAAAACCCCACTTGAGAAGCATTTCCTGAATAAGCCCAAATAATGCTCCTAAAAACCAAATAATACAGGCATATCCCACATGTCTTAATTGAAATATGCTAAATCATGAAAATGGCCTAATTCTTCATATTTATATGGAAAATGCTGTTCATGAGTATTGTCATATTCGAAATAATAGGGGGATATTGATGTGCTTTTATCTATAGCCACTGTGTTATGTGCCAAAATTCAACCTCCAATTTCTAAAAGAGGTATTTGTTTTGTGACATGACAGTAACATGAGAAATATGGTGACAGTGCAGGTTGTCGTAATAACGTACTTTTTAACCAAGAAGGCATTGTAGGCAGGGGTCTGTGCGGGCATTTTTTAAAATAGATTACATATTCATTCCTCTTTGCTATTTTTAAAATGTCTGTGTCATGTCCTATTGAAGTGTCTCGCTTGACCTATGCTTCACTGCCTTCCACAAGTTGCGATTGTACTGCTCTACTTCGTCAGTATCTGTAAGCTTTCAGGAATGTGTGCACAAACATCAACAACATGAAGGCTTTGTCCGTGTCCCTTTACATATTGACTTTATTTTGGAATGAAATTGAACGTGAGTTTAATAGAGCCAGCAAATGATTGAGAATCGACAAGAGAAGAGTACCGGGTAAATGTAAGCACATTTACATTCCCTGGAGATGTAAAACATTCTTTTACGCCTGAACAGAGGAAATCAGCATCTTTAATACCACTGCGGCAAGCCTGGAGCGAAAAGGGCAAACATCCTGGCAAACACCCTGCCAATTCCGAGGCTCGGTCTGTCCACAGCATACTTTCCACTGAGACACATCCAGACACTGCAGTATACTCAAAGTTGTTGAACACTGACTTGAATATGATCCATTCCCCATGTATTAGAGGTCATGTCCCACATGGCTTTAAATGGAAGGGGTGAGGCGAGGGGTTAAGTCCCGCTCTCTCTGCGTCCCACTTTGGTGACAATGAAGCATATTCTGGCTGCTAGCACGCAGTGATCATGGTGGAGATGTCGGTATAAAGGCTTTATTCATCTGCTTTGGCCAGTCACAAAGAGACAGACACATCAGATCACAGGGGAACAGATGAACGGATAGAGAAAAACAGAGCGAGGATAGTGACACTCAAGAATCCGGAGCTGTTGTATCTGACATGACTTTTGCTCGTGCATGTGTGCTGTCTGCCGTTTCGCTGTCTTCTTGTAAAGCACTTGTGTCTCTTTATTAGCTTGAATGCGGTCGCAGCAAAAGCCAAGAGGAGGTTTTCATTAACCTCATGCAGTGAGAGGGCACTACCTCAACTGCTGGCAACGCTGCCCTGAGCAGTATGTATTCTCCTGGCACTGCAGTATAAACTTCCAGGCCTATTTGCTGTGCATCACACCTGACAAGATAAGAACGCCCTCATTAATGAAATGGGCTGTTTCACAAGGGCCAGCGAGGTCAACTGTCCCAATGAACAATGCTTCTGCTGCTGGGTAGTGATCCTGAATCTTTACTTGCATTTCCACAAAAAGATTTTGGTGTCGTACCTTTGGAACCAAAAGTACCACCAACGAAGAGGTATAGATCCTAGATGTCCACTGCATACAGTGCTCTTGTATGTGGGCGGGGTTGTTGTCACTCATTGCTCTGTCCAGCAGCTCTCGCTGTATTTCCTTGTTCACCGGTGATACAGAGTAAAGTCTGCCCTCTGTTTATCATTTATTGAGCAAGAGTTTCTCTCCATGGGGTATTTATAAGTGGCGGGTTTGTATGTTGACTGCAGTGGTTTAGTGCCGCTGGAGTGCACCGAAACAACGACACTTCAAGTGAAGATTTACATATGCTGTTTACATTCTTAAACGCTTGAAAATCCACTCATTACTAAGAGTATGTGTCATCTAACAGAGAGATTAAAAACAAATGGATTGGTCGAAGTTGTCATACTGAAATTTAAGGCGTACTAATGGATTCACATCGTCAGCTCATGCATTACATTATAAGTAAACATTCCACCTTTAAAGTTGCCGGCAGTGAATTAAATTATTTTTTCTCAGTCTACAGCTGCTGCTAGAGGCTGTGAAACATCTTTTTATTTTATAGTTATACTTAACTATTGTGTGAAAAGCTTGTGACAGTATGAACAGCGGTTAAACCAGCTGAAGCTCAGTTCAGTGACTACTGACTAAACTATGGACTGCAGTGTTTCTAGCTCCACCTTTTAGTACCGGATCTATGTGCTAGGTACCCCAAGCTGAGGGGTGATGGAAAATGGGGATGGTTCCAACTGTTCCACTAAAGGAACAATCCACAACTTTTCACAAAGGAAATGCAAAAAAAAAAAAAAAAAAATCATACCGAACTGAACTGAACCGAACCATCTGCTGGTGGAAACGATCCATTAGAAGAACATCTATGATGGATTGCACACTTCACCTGACGCCTGTTGGCGGGCAGACTTAATTAGCATCCACGCTGATATGCATACATAAACTACTTACCTCACACACATCCCTCTGTTATACTGAGATGTCCCCGACAGCCATTATCTGCAATCTGGTGCTCCTCTTGAAATGAGAGTCATGTTGTTGTTACTCATCCACAAACCACTCCACCTTCTGGTCTCTATATCCCTTGTTGCTGTCTGGGGGTTGATAACACTGCCTATATGGTTATATTTTAAACGACAGAGGGGATGGGAGAGAAGTGGTATCCAGCTCTTCACTACAGCGTTGTGCTTTAGTTTTATTGTTCTGACTGTGTCTGATTTTCACTGCGGCAGGATGACGTGGCTAAATTTGAGGTTAGATGAGGGATTTGATTAGGCTTCAGGAAAGGACACATTGAGTCTGAGTAGCAGTAGAGTCAGAGGACGGGAGGAGGGAGGGAGGAAGAATAAGGAGCGACGATGGACAGATTGTCAGGTCTGCGTTTTTATAAATAGCACAGGCTGTCTTCACCTGATCTCTCCTTCCTTCTATCTTTTTTAACTCAATTGCCACGCTGCCCGAGTCCGAAAGTCACTATTGACGAGGACAGAGGCGGACACGCTCAGCACAGCAAACCTCACACACAGCTCTCTGTCACCCCCCATCTATAGCTTAGCCTTGTGGCATAATCCCATTAGAATCCATTAAGCAACTGATCCTCCTTCTTACAAATGTGGGGAGAGGTCGCTGTCTTCTCTGACAGGGCAAGGAAGGGAGGGAGGGAGGAAGAGAAGGAGTATAGGAAGAGGATGGTGGTGCCGCTTTGGAGTCACATGACTAATTTGTGTCTGTTGCGGGGAGTACGGGCAGCTGGCCAAAGTCGTTCCTCCCTCTCTCTCCATCCTTTACTCTCCGTCTCTCCCTCGCCCTCAAACACATGCAGTTGTTAGTGTGCTAAAGCCGATTGCATGCATGTTTTTTTTTTTTTGCCTGAGTGTAGTTGCCAGTTTATTTAGGAGTGACACAATCCATATGCAGTGACCGCATGCTTTGTTGTTGACCGAGCGGCATCTGCTGTCACTAACTATGTCCCTCCTGTGTTGCTTCTCCCTCAGGGACTATGGCTCCAAGCGCAAGTCGGGTAAGTCATTTGTTTTTCTTCACTTTCCTTCCCCAAAAGCTTATTCATTCTCTTTTTTCTTTCAACTTGTTGCTGCTAACAGAACTGCTCCCTCAGATCCAAAGGATGTTATGCTGCATGACGTATGACTGTTTAACTCTCTCTGCGACTTGTCTGTTATCCATGTGATTGCAATGTGTGGTTTGTTTACTTGTCCCGCTGCGGGACGCTGACTTGCTGTCGACTGTGTTTTGGGGTGGGATCAAAAAGCTGTCAAGCCTTCTCCTTCTGGCTGTAGATTTTCCTCGCAGTCCGGGGTGGGGTTTCAGAGCAGCCTGATAGTTCTTTGGGATGTCAAAACAAAGTCATTAACGTGTGTTTTGTTAAGAGAAAGTATTATTCTCTGATGTGGCAGTTTGAAAGATTGTTTGACTTCAGCTGAAGTTCTAGGAAGAGCTTTTTGTATGACACATGTTTAGTATTCAAAATAATTCAATAAGGAAGACTGGCTTCACTCTCACAGAGATACCTTTGAATGTGCTTGTAAGGGGCTTTGGTTTTATCCTCATCTGTGTGGTCTCATTGGACTAAAGACTTAAACAGAAGTTGTAATTTGGGATGTCAACAGTTAAACGTTAATTGGTTAAACTACCAAGAATCTTTTGACCAGTAATGCAAGTCATTCGGTGGCAGACATTTTAAAAGTAGAAATTGAAACATAGATACCACATTCCCGGTTTAATATGAATCTGCGCCAGCGCCATATTGGGGAGGTCAAGATCCGCTAGTAAATGAATACATGTGTATTTTTCCCAATCACAATGCTTAACAGCCATAAAATTTGCTAACCAGTGGAGATGGAAGTGCAGGGGAACTGATATATTTCTTCTAAATATACACATGCTTTTTCTTTGTTTTTGTTTATGTTTCCTACTACTGTTAGGAGGTGGCGCTTCCCACTGAATAAGTATAAATCTGGAGCATCATCCCTTAAACTAAATCAAACTAACAGAAACTGACAACTGTAGCTGTATACTTTACTAGATGCCACACTTGCTATACAGTAGAATATAGAGTGAAAACATTTAACTACGGACAGATCCTGAATTTGTTCCACTGTATCCCACATGTGAATTAGCACAGGCCGACAAACCACTATAAGACTATTCATCCATTCCTTACTGTCAAGGATTTTTAGCCTTATTATCCATCTTAGCAAACGTATGGCTCTTAGAGTATTAACTGCAGTATAGCTGCTTAACAAAAGCATTGGTACATGTGAGTCACTAATATATGGATCTGGGAACCCTGTGTGTTTATGGTGAGGTAGACTGAGGAAACTTAGGGAAATATCAGTCATACCTCTTATGAATTATTGAGGAGAAAATGCAGGAAATAGCTTGTGGTTAGTGGAGAATATGATTCTCTTGCTACAGATGCCCTAAAAGACTGCTCTGTTGTGTTATTTAAGTAGCTTAAAGGTTGTGTTTGTGAATGGAAACATCTTGAGATAGCTTTTGGTTATCGGTGGGGCTACAGCAATGGAAAAAGTAATTCATATGATGTGGTATTCAAGTAAACAATTCCTAAAATTGATGGTGAATTTATTTTTGGACCGAAAGCAGAGGAGCTGTGTCACCCTCCTGCAAGGAATCAGTTTGTCGTAGTCCCAGAGGGGAGCTCAATATCAATTCAATTACATCCACATTCCTTAAAGTGATTTGATTTCTTGGAAGCTGATTGCTGCTGCAGATAAGCCAGCTCGTGTTTTTCTTCTCTACATCCCTTCAGTGTTGTGTGTTATGCTTTGAAACAGGTGGTCTTCATACCTATTGTGTCAGCAAAGCTAGATCTTTAGGATTTTGCCCAGTTGGAAGCCACTCCACTGACCCAGTGATCTCTGCTACGACCTGAAGTAAAAGAGTCAGTCGGCATGACAAGAGACTATTTTTAAACCTTTGGATGGTTACATAACATCTGCAATATGTCTATGAGTGGAAACACTGTCCCTTAGGCCCTGTCCACTCATGTACGGATACTTTTGAAAAGGGGATTTTTCAACACATTTTGGCCCTTCTACACATACAAACAAAATTTTAGTTCACTAAAACTCTGGTGACTTTTTCCAAATCGATGATATGATCTTCTCAATCTTGTCGTTATGATCTGGCTCAAGTGGCTTCAATAAAAGAGGAGAACACACCGTGGCTAAGTTCGACAAAGGATATTTATTTTAGCAAATGAAACCAAATTAGAGCAAATTTAGGATTAACCATTTAAAAATCTGAGCAAACTGTCTTGATTTTTTTCAAAAATGTGTGAAGAAGCCAATGAGCAACAACAGAATCTTGAAGTTTCATCAGTAAAAAAAAAAATTACAAGAAAGAAAGAAAAAAGTTAAAAACAAAACCAAGAAAAGACCTTCAGAAAAGTGCTTCAAAAAATAGTGATTCTGCAACATAATTTTAACTATGCAATTCTGATAATTACACATAGAATTTGCAATTTGTGGAACATTTCTACCATGTTGCTGATTACCTTTTTCCGATGTTTTTGAATTCAGAGGTTTAAATACTTGTGAAAGGCATCTGAAAGCAGCACAAGAAAAGTAAAGTTGCCCTAAGTTTTGAAGGGTTGAACAATATGTGCCTTCAAAACCCTCCTTTAGTAAAAGTAAGAA